>NW_004955455.1:6549192-6630234 GCF_000276665.1 Chinchilla lanigera
AGAAGAACAAGCAAAGAGAATAAAAGAACACGATTGTCCTGCCCTATTGGCTAGGATGAGTATTCCAGAGTAGTTTGTTAATGCTGTTGCTATTAGACTATTGTGTTTAGGAGCCTTTAGCATTCTTAGGGGCCATAGAATGCTGCATGAACTATTCTCTCTAGTGGGTCTCAGTTAGGCTCTTAACATTCACATCTACCTCTGCCTCTGCAGCAGATGCAGCACTGCTCTCAGATGAGTTGTAGCCTCAATCCCCAGGCTGCATAGGGGCAGTCATGGCCTCTATGTTAAGCTCCATCCCATTCTACTCTCGTTCTGTCTCTGGACTCTCACTCCCAGCTGTGCTGGAATTCTCTCCATCTCCCTCAGACACATAACAGCTGGGATTGGGGAAAGGACAGCTACTGCCTATCTGGCAGTCTATATCTGTCCTAATATACTCATGGGTCCTTGTATTCCAGGACAGTATTCTAGGTTTTTCTCCGGCTTGTGTTCCCTAACTCGTGTGGTACTGGGGAGATAAGACTCTCATCATCCCAAATGTTTACCCACTTTCTTTTTATTTTAAAGAGAATAAAAAATAATAAAAAAAATTAGAAGTGATACAGAATTTGGAGAAACAAGATGCTATGAATTCAACAAGGGTTGTTATATTGCATATTGTTACTGTCTTCAAATAAGTTGTACAGATTACCACATATAAACATGGAAAATTGGTCAAAAAATTAAGCATTAACTGTTCCTTTCAATAAAGTAATAGATACTAGTAGTACAATTATCTTAACTATCTTGTATATATATATTTTATATTATCTTGCATTATATTATAATTTTATATTATAATAAAAATTATCTTTTGATAATTTATATTTATATAATTTATATATAATTTATATTGATAAAAATTATCTTGTATTATATATATATATATTTTTCCTTCCTTCTTTCTTTTTCATCCTTTCCCTCATCATAGTTCTTTACTTTTGAGCAATTTCTTTTCCTTTCACAATATCTATTGTACTTTTCAGATTTTATTTACTCTTTCAAATACACTAAGGAGACCATATTTATTTATTGATTTACACCTGGGGCCCATTGTATTTCATTTATGAGTATGGTCTCTAATTGCATCCATCTACCTATAAAATCCTGGAATTTATCTTTCTTTGTAGCTGAGTAATACTTCATTGTATAAAAATACCACATAATTTTTAATCTATTCCTCAATTGATGGACATTTATGTTGTTTCCAAGATTTAGCTATGACAGTTTGGGTTGAATGAGACCTTTAATCCTAGTTCTCTGAGGAATCTCTACACTGATTTTCATATTGATTGCACGAGACTGCACTCCCACCAACAGTGGAGAAAAGTTCCTTTTCCCCCTCAGCTCCTCTAGCATTTGTTACTGGTTGATTTCTTGATGATAGCCATTCTTTCTGGGATGAGATGAAATCTCATTGTTGTTATAATTTGCATTTCTCTAATGACTAATGATGTTGAACATTTTTTATACATTTATTTGCCATATGTATTTCTTCATCTGAGAAGTGTGTATTTACCTCAGATGCCCATTTTTGAATTGAGGGGGTCTAATTTTGTGGGTGTATTTTGGGGGCCTAATTTTTTGAATTCCTTATATGCTCTTGATCAAAGAACTTTGTGTGAGGGACAGTTCCCAATTCATAGGTTTTCTTTTTAATCTGTTGGTGATTTCTTCTGATGTGCAAAAAGTTTTCAATAAGATGAGATTCCAGTTGTCAATTCTTTGAAGTATTTCCTGTGCAGTTTGGATTTTGTTCATGAACTCTTTCTATCCCTACATCTTCAAGACTTCTACCTACTTTTTCTTCCAGAAGATTTAGTGTTTCTATTTTAATGTTTAGATCTTTAATCCATTTTGACTTTATTTTGTTGCATGGTGAGAAGCATGGGTCTAGTTTTAGTCTTCAGCGTGTGGAAACACAGTTTTTCCAGCACCATTTATTAAAGAGGCTATCTTTTTTCCAGTGAATATATTTAGCCCCTTTGTCAAAGATAAGGTGGCTTAGTGTGTTTGCGGTTGTGGCTGCATCTTCTGGTCTGTTCCACTGATCTTCAGATCTGTTTTTTTTTTTTGTTTGTTTGTTTTTTGTTTTTTTTTTTGCCAATATCATGATGATCTCATCACAGTAGGTTTGAAGTATAATTTCAAGTCAGGGATTGTGATGCTTCCTGTCTTGCCTTTGTTGCCTGTGATTGCTTTTGCTATTCTGGGTCTCCTGTGGTTTCAGGTGAATTTTAGGAATGTTTTCTCTAGATCTATGAGGTATACTAATGATATTTTGATTAGGATTGCATTGAATTTGTATTACAATTTTGGGAGCATGGCCATTTTGATAATGTTGGTTCTTCCAATCCATGACTAGCGAATATCTTTCCATTTTCTGAAATCCTCTTTGATCCTTTTTTAAAGAGTACTATAATTTTCACTGTATAGATCTTTTGCTTCATTTCTTAGATTGATTCTAAGTATTTCAATTTCTTCAATGCTTTTGTGAAAGGTGTGATTTCTATAATTTCTTTCTCAGTGTGTTTTTTGCTTGTGAATGAACAACTGAAAAAATTCATGACCACAAATTCAACCCTACAAAGAGTACTGAAAGATATTCTAGAAAGGGATAAAAATGACCACAATTCCAAGAACAGCAATAAAATGGAACCAGTAGGGAGGGCAAGCAATTAAACAGAAGGGAAAGCAATGCAATCTTCAGATTTGAACTACGTGTAGCATTGTGGTTGAGCAGTAGCTTTGTTTTTAAATCTATTTACCTACATTTCTATTTTTCACCTCTTCACTATCTTGTTCAGGTTATATGGCTGTATTCCCATAATTGGTCTTGCTACCATCCTTGGCAGCCACCTACTTCCTAATTTGGTATCAGAGTGACCTGTGAATGCTGCTTCCTCTAGACAATGGTGGTGACAAAAATATTAGAAAGTACATTTTTAAGGAAAAACTTCATTAGTAGTAATCACTTTCATCTGACTTACAGTGTAATTTCCCATCAGCCTGATTCAGAACACTGAATTGATTCAGTCTATAGTTGTCTCAGAGGGACTCTGTCAGTCAGATTTCTGCTACTCTGCCCAAATACCTGACACAAACAGTTTAGAAGAGGAAGGACTTATTTTGGCTAGTGGTTTCAGTTTCTTGTCTGCTAGCTCCATTGCTTTAGGCCTGTGGTGAGACAGAAACATCCTGGCAGAACTGTGTGCGAAGGGAAAGAGGCTCACCTTGGGGCAGCCAGAAAGCAGAGCTAGACTTTGAAAGAGTCAGAGGAAAAGAGGCAGGAGACAGGATATTAAAAATATACTCTTCTAGCTCATGTACCTGGTTATCTACTTACTCCAAAGAGACCCCACCTCCTATTCCCAATAGGTATGCATTTATCAATGGACTAGTGCTGTTAAGGTGCAATCATCAGCTCTAGGCCCCACCTCTGAAGATTGCTGAACTGAAGATCAAACCCTTGATATATGAATCTTTGGGAAACATTTCATATTTATATCAAATATGGACCAAAACTTTAGAATGCATCTCAAAGACTGATCAAATATATCACCAAACTCAATTACATCAGAGAACTCATATTTATTGAATTTTAACTCAATTGTCAGTGACCTTCTGCCATATTTTCTAGACTACATTAAAGTAAATACATTCAGGAAACTAGGACTCACTGTCTTGAAAGCCTACAAGACAAACAGAATAGAATACACATATGAACGGTGTTAAATATACTAAATGTTCCTGCCTCTAATCTTCTCCATACAAGTGGTTTCTTTCATCTGGAATTCTGCTTTCCACCCTGGTTTTTCTAATTTATCACTGTTTTCTTATATATTAAAAACACTTAGAATTTAAGCATAAGAATGAGATATGGATGTATATGTTACCTGTATACAGAATGCGGCTGATCATTCCTGGCATCACAATGATGAACATGGGCAGCAGCTTCAGGTAGCCACACATGACACAGGCCGCCTTCACATGAGACATGTTCTTGCCAGACAGACAACGCTGTACAACAACCTTCCAGGGAAATAGGACATAGTCATGAAAAAAGCAGATAATGATTTCAAGCAAGGTAAATATCACTCTTTAGAATTACTATTACAATAAAAATTGTCACAATTAGTGGAAAATAATGGACTTTTGAGTAAGGTCAGGAGTTGATTTATTCTTTTGGTACAATATATATATATATATATATATATATATATATATATATATAATCTATTATTAAAATAAGTTTAGAATTTCCATGCTGCAAGGCAACAATGGTAGAATGCTTCTCCAGCTTCAAATACATTACTATAGACTCTAACAGAAGTTGTTAATATTGTTAATACTTTTGTTGTTAATATTGACACCATCAGGATCTCCCTGTTGTCATGAGCTAATTGACTTCTTGGGAAATTAAGCTAGTTCCTGTGAAAACACCATAGTTAGGAAGCCATGAGAATAGACTATGCTACATTCATTTCCAGATTTCTTCAGAATATGATGATACTGGCATATAATTATGAATAAAAATGATAATACTAGGAAAATAATGCATATAATATCATCACTTTAATTTAACACATAAAATCTTACTACTAAGTAATCTTTAGAAAGACAGGATTTCTATCCACACTGTGATAACTTCTTGATATTTTTCTTCTCAAGAACTGTCAGAACATTTTATGCTTATTTTCTTTGGAGAAGCAATCCATTAGGAACAGCAAACAGCATTATTCATCAATACAGGAGCAGATGATATTTCTGGAGGACTATTAATAGACATTTTGAAGGACATATGAAAAGTCACAGGTGAGGAGGGAAGCCCAGTCAATAGACAAGCAGTCAAGTGTCAGATCCAATGATGAATGTGAAGCCAGTTATAGGAGACAAGTCGTATTCATGGATAAATACATGTGTAATAAAGATAATTCCAAAAATCTTAGGTGAAATGATGCACTTTTTGCTAGATATATTGAGAAAATCAATTTATTACATACAGAAAATAAAATTGTAACTATTATTCAAGGCAATCTAAATATGTGAAATTAAAAGCCTGAAGTTCACAGAGACTGTTTAGGGAATAGGTGAATAAGCAAAACTCAAAGAAAATTCAGATGGCACTAAAAGAAATATTTTGAAAACAACAACAGCAACAATAACGAAGGTCTTTGAAATTCTAAACACAAAGGCAGAAAAACTGGAGGCTAAAATTGGGGAAATCTCCTAGAAAAGAGAGAAAAGAAACCATGAGATAGAAAAGATAAGAACATCAGAGCCAGCTGAGGGAGATCCATATCCCAAAACAGAAGGTCCCCAAAGGAAAATAAAATGGAGGAAACCAAGGGAAGATTTTCTTCAAAGTATCCAAAATATCAATTATCTCATTAAACAGAATCACAGTTACCCACTGCAACAGAGAAAATAGACCCATACAATAGTACCCTTGTGTTGAAATTTAAGATCCTCAAAGACAAAGGAAACACAAGTTACCAGAGAGAAAAAGGTGTCATATACAAAGGATCAAGAATAATGACAAGTTTCTCAAGAGTAATGATTTGACTCAGAGGACAATGACTCTCTGACTTTGGGAAACCTTTCAATCTAGACAGGTGTCCAAGGCAAGCTCTCAATTAAGGAAGAAGAGTGAAGACATTTTCAAACTTGCAAATTCACAATAAATTTACACTGTATTGGCTTGTCTCAGGAAGCTACTTAAGGTTTTGGGTTTGGTTACACTGAAAGGATATGCTAAAAGTGAAAAACTACATTGGAAAAAGAAAATACAACACAATAGTGAGAGGAAAGGAGCCCCCAAAATGGTAGTTAATGAAAAGTTGGGCAAGGTTGGGTACCAAGAATAGTAGGCAAGGTGTCAGCCTGGAAGAAGCAAAGGATCTGGCAGAAAATGAGAAGGAATTGGAAGAGTAGTTTATGTGTTTTCAAGTATTTTTACTCTTTCATATTTTTAATTTTCACAACAATTGCATGTCCTTACAGTGCACAATATGTTTCAGCATTGTCCACTGTGTATTGATCAGATCAGAGTAATTAGAATATTCATGGTCTCAAATGATTATTTTTTTGTAGTAAGAATGTTCAAAATCCTTTAGGCACCTTGAAGTACATATTATATATTATTACATATTATTTAAATATATATACTTTGTTGTATAATAGAACACTACAGTTTAGTATTTACTGGAAAATCTTCCCTTCACCTTTAATGTATTTTCCAGCTTCTGGTAACCATTATTCTACTCTCTTCTTATATGATATCCATTTTTTGAGATTCCAAATATGAGTGACATTCGGTAGTATCTGTCACTCTGTGGTTGTCTTGTTTCACTTAATGCAATAGTCACGTTCATCCTTGTTATCACAATCACAGGATTTAATTTTATATATATATATATATATATACATCCACTTTGCTCATCAAAAGACACTTAGGTTGACTTGACTTCTTGGCTCTTGTGAATAGTGCTGTAATAAATATGAGCATAGAAATACCACTTTGATATATTATTTCTTTTGATATATACCCAATTGATGGTTAACATGTGTTGGGAGCTGCCTTAGCCGCTCCCCTAAGATGGCGCCTGTTTCCTGCTTCCGGGTTCTTGTTGCCGCGTAAACAACCTTGTAAAACGTGTGTCTGCCTGGATACTGATGATTCTGACCTATCAGCTTGTAACCCTTGCTTTGCATTGATTGGCTACTCAGACCTTATATAAGTGTGCGTTTCTGCCCCCAAAGGGAGAGAAGGGAAGGATAGATGAGGGTGGAGGATCTTGTCAGATCCAACAGCGCTGTACATAATAAACATTGAGAGCTGACTCATTTGCGACTAAGTTCTTACTAAAACGGCGCCGGACAAACATGGTAGTTTTATTTTTAATTTTGAGTAACTTTCAAGCCATTATTAATATAGCATGCACTAATTCATATTCCCATAAAGAATGTATGAGTTCTCCTTTTTATACATCCTTGCCAGCATTTGTGATTATTTTCTTTTGATCATAGTCATTCTAACTTTAATGAGGTGATAGCTTATTGTGGGTTTGATTTGTATTTATTTGATGATAAGTGATTTTCAGTATTGTTTCATATAGCTGATAGCCATTTCTTTAGAGAAAATCAACTCGGGTCATTTGCACTCTTAAAAATTACATTACTTGTTTTCTTTTTGGCTGAGTTTAAAAAATATACTTTGGATATTAATCTCTTGTCAGGTGTATAGTTTGCAAGCATTTTGGCTCATTCTTCAGCTTGTTCCTCTGCTGAGTATTTCCTTTGCTGTGCGGAAGCTTCTTAGTTGTGTACAATTTCCTTTATTTCTTTTTATTTTTGTTACCTGTACTTTGGAGATGTCATCTAACAATTCTACCCTTAACAATATCGTGGAGAATTTACTTTGTTTTCTTCCATTGGTTTTAGCAGCTTTGAGTCTTACATTGTTATTTAATTCTTTTTGAGTTGATTTTTGTAACTGGTGAGAGAAGTGTAGATTTATTATTATGCTTGGTAGATATCTGGTTTCTCCAGTACTCCAGTGTTTATTGAAAAGTATATGTGTTCTAGGAATTTTTGTGAGAAATCAATTGACTAATGGAGAAATTCACAAAACGAAATTCACAAAAAAGGTGAATTTGTGATTGTTTCTTTGACTTTCCTAGCTATTTTTCTTGTAGGCAGCTGAGTTAGACAGAAATATAGGCAGTGAGACAGGGTGTTGTGGATTGACAACTGGTGGTCAACTTGTAACATGCAGCTGAACTAAGTCAGCATGGTGTTGGGTGTGGGAGGCCAACCTCATGATTGTTGACAGCAGCATAAGAATCAGAGCTGGAGTAGAAGAAATTTAGAAGCTCTTGGGTGCTATTAGAAGGTATAGGGAGCTATTGGTTTTGCTAGAGGAGCTTGTCATGCTGGCTTCTCTGATAAACTCAGCTGTTCTTATCAGAGGAACTTGGACCTCAGTGCAACTGAGAATGGCTATGGTTCACTTTGGGGGAGCTCTGGTCCTCACTTTGAGCATTGCTTTCTGGCTCTGGAGGGAAAGATGGTGCGCTGCTCCTGGAGAAGCTTGTCACATTGGCTTTTCTGATGGGAACTTGGCTGTTATGATTGTCAGAGGATCTCAGGACCTCACTATTGCTGAGGATGGCTGTGGTAGTTTTGGGGGGAGCTCTGGTTCCTACTTTGAGTGTCACTTCCTGGCTCCAGTGCAGATCCCTTAGCCTCTTAGCACAGATCCTTAATTTAGCTGGTGCAGACTCTCTAGATTCCAACACTGAACTTTGGGCCTTCCCAGCACAGACTTGTGAAACAGTCCTGCACGAGATGTTGTCATGGGCTCTAGGCCTCCAGTTGGACTCACGGAAGACATTGTTATGAGCTCTAGGTCTTCAGCTGGACTAATGCAAGACAGTTCCATGGGATCCAGACCCTTGGCTGGATTGTTTGGTCTTTAGTGTATGGACAGATTTCCTGCACTCTCTTTGTATGTGATTCTTTGGGTGACTATTATAAAATAATTCTATGAACTATGGTGTCTTGCATTGTATTATTTGCCCTTGCAAAACCCCAAACTACAACACAGGGCTAGGCCCTCAAAAGAGCCAGTGCAGAAGACAAGATACCTTGCAACTGTGGGAAAGACAGACACCTCCAGTTGTGGGCCAGACCTCAGGACAAAAGACAAACCAAAAGTACCCACATACCTCTGTAAGGATAAACATCAGGGACTGATATTCTAAATAGGTCTCTATCACCTTGAGAATACCAGAAAGAATCATTAACTCAATCCCCTATAGGAAAAGACCCTTTGTTCTGTATTCATACCCACTTGCCTCTTGACTTGTTTCCCTATTTGATTCCCACTTAATCAATTTTATGTGAGAAATGATATTTGTAACCTTATTGGTTGGCCATAGTTTTGTCCCACTTCATGCTCACCTTGCAAGTTTCTATGTTTTCCACCTTGGATCTGCCTCAGCTTATGGATTTGCTCTATAAAAACCCCTAGAAAAGTAAGGTTCTTTGGCAAACCAATTGGATCCCCTTCTGTCTCTTTCTCTCAGAGAGAAGCTTTCTTTCCCTCAATAAATATATTCTGCTTTTAACTTCAACTGTTTCTAAAATTCATTCTTCAATTTTATAGAACATCAATTTGTCCCAGATACCTAGCAGGTTGGGAGTTTCTTTCTCCTATATCATTTTGATGGAGATTTTTCTCAGTTTTTCAGTGTGTAGGACTCTTTTAACTGAATCCTTGATTTCTGTTCAAGAGAATGAATTCGTGAGTAAATGTTTACTCAGTGTGTTTGTGGGGAGTGGGATATCAGGAGCCTTATATTCTTTTTTGTTGCTGATGTTTCTCTTCTCTTTAAAAGTACTAAGAAGAGACTTCAGCAATTTTCAGAGAGCTTGCATAGAGTCATAATTACCAAAAGAAGTTTACAGCAAAAATGAGAATACTTTACTTCCTAGAAAAGAGAAAGCTAAAGAAAAATCAATCAAATGATATCTTGTAACTCAGTAGTGATTTATTTTTATATAATCACAAAAACAGTAACATTGAATGCTGAGGTCTCCAACATTGTGAATTATTAGAAGGAGAACTAAATTATTAAAATTATTAGAAGGAGAACTAAATAGGAAATGTGCCTATGAGAATTGAGGATGGAAAGGTGAATTCTCATCTTTGGTCAAGAGAAGCTCAGAGAAAATCCTGACACTGGAAAAGCAAGAGATCAATGTAAGTAGTTGAATCACTTGAGGGATGCAGTTAACACTATAATTCCAATTCAGTGAGTCTCAATAGGATCTGAGAGTTTATTTCTAGGATCTGCAAGATGACATTCATGCTCATACTTCACAGACCTCACAATGAATATGAAGTTTTGGAGAGCAGAAATAAATACCAAGGCACTTATTTGAAAGAGCTGAAAGTTTTATCTCTGAGGTAAAGGAAATAAGGTAGAGATGAAGACACAAGGAAGCTATTTTTCTTAAGAAGCATTAAAAAATGTTTGACCCCGATTGCTGTGTATGTGTGTACAAAATAAAAGGTAGATGCTTGTCTATGAGATAAACACCTACACACACACATTTACTCACCTGATCTACGCACCAGTACCACACAGCTAAAATGGTCATTCCAAATAACAATCCTGGCCATGGAATGTCTCCAGTGATAGGATCTCTGAAAATGTGGAGGGAGTATGGCTGAGGTGTGTAGCAACTGGGACTGATTGTCAAGTTGTCCCCTTCAATTACAGAAGGGATGGCATTCATGTACTTCTCCGTGAAGCTCTCGTATCCTCCAACTTCAGTGAATGCTGAAAAGGCATCAGATAAAAAAAATGTGTTAGGAAAACTTAGGACACCTGATGTTTATGATTACTCATTTATGGTGCAGGTTTATAGGCACCTCCAAGTAGGTTACTAAAATCCTCAGTGACATTTTCCTGTGACCCATGTCTTTTTTTTTTTTTAACCTCAAGTGGTGTCATCCATGAGAACAGATTGACTTTCACAAAGAACATAAAGTGATTCTTTAACATTTATTTTTATGGTACTCTTTAAAATTTTGTTTAAAATCCAGCTTTATTTTAAAAATCATGGATGGAATTAGTGATCAGAAACCTCAACCCAGAGCTTCCCTGTTCTGATCTTATTCACAGTGTTTTGTGGTGCAACAGTGTATTCAGCCGATGTTAAAACAAAGAAAAAATAGGAAAGATGAAGAAAAAATTAGAGCTAGCGTCACAATGTAATGAAGTTAGATATTGATACTCAGTGCACTGAAGGTCTGGAAAAGCTAGTCAGTAGTACTCAAAAGTTATAGTTATGATCCCAGGCATCTAAAACCATTTCGTATAGATACAAAGCATACAGAATACATTAGAATGTCATAAAATTGCAGAGTTAAAGTTAACACTGATTTAATTATTATTTAATTGTACATGTGCCAAATGAGCTGAGGTTATTCAAAGTGAATTTTCAAGGCAGGAACTCAGCATAGTGGAAGACAGAAGTAATACAATGAAAAATTTTTTTTAAAGAAATAGGATTTGCAAAAAAAAAATGGCATGGATAATAAGAACTAAGAGAATCTGCACTCATGCTACACTGGATAAGTATGCTTAGAGAGAGTGAAGTCAAGGAGTATTCCATTGAGGTCAGAAGGCAAAGAACCAGGTAAAAATAGCACAGAAATTCTGGCTGACTAAATAGAATGTGTACAAGAAACTGGTACTAGCAGTTGCCTCCATAGCATCACTGTGCAAGAGAAAATTCTGCACTGATGAAATTGTTCTATCTGTGCTGTCCCATGCAATAGTCATTAGTAATATATCAAACATTTGAAATACATTTAAGCAAATAGGGAAATGAATTTAAGTTTCTTTACTTTAAAATAGCCTCATGGGGATCATGCCATCTGTACTGTGTTGAAATCACCTTGCATTATCATACATCTTTGTATTTATGTGAATTTTTGATACATGTATCTTTAAATTTTGTGAATAGGTGTATGTGTGTTGGGAATTGTTCATTTCAGCACAGAACCTCTGAGTGAAGCACTGCTCTAGAAGGCAGGCAGGAAACATTTGCTTTTACCTTCTATCTTTTCTGTTGTGTAGATGGTTTTCTATACAAAGGAAAATAAATAAGAAAGAAAATAAGATTTGCAAGCTGTACATTAGATTGATCAAGTTTGCTTGTTACAATTTAAGAGAATCAGGTAAAATAATGGCATCAATAAATGAACATCATAAAAGAAAATTCAACCTATGCTTGTATATTCCAAAACTAAGTTCTGTAATATAGTTTAATGCATTTATTTCAAAACAGTCATAATGAGATTTGTAGTAAGTTATCTAAATTTTTCCTAATATTGAATCCTTAATATAATGAAAGTTCTATGTAAATGAAAGATTTATGTGCTTTGAATCCATGGCATCAATATTTGGAAATCTATTTACCATTGGTACAATGGTACCAATTTTGTCCGTTATAAACACAAAGAAATTAAGTTTAAAAATAATTTAAGAAATAATTTTCTGAGAGAAAATTTCTAATTCCTCATACTGTGATCATATAGGAGGAAAGAAGTTAGACAGACATTTCCATGAAGGGAAGTGTATAAGTGCTAGGGAAACGTGACCTAATACAACTGGGAGCAGAAGTACAAAGCAGACAGAAACATATTCCACGATTTCAGGGCCCAGGGCACTGATCACACTGTCACAACTTACCAAAACCCATGAGAATGCAAGAACCAATCACCATGATGATGGTCTGGAGAGTGTCTGTGTAGATTACTGAGACCAAACCCCCTGTGGAGAGAACACAACAGACCAGGACATTTTACCCTTGAGTACCGATTTATCTTCCTCTACCTCTGGGCTCTCCTCTACACCAAACGTTAAAATGATTCAGCGAAACACATAGCAATCAATAGCTTCTGGCCCCCAACCTCCCGCTTTCTGGGGGCAAGGCTCGCCCACTAGGCTCCATCCCCTGCCTTTCTCCAGTTCTCTCTGGACAGCCAGCTAGTAAAGGAAGGAGTCAGCCTTTCTGGGGGGCACCAAGAAAGCCGGACTAGTTCTCTGCTGCACCAGGCTCTACTGAGGAGCTCTGCATGCGCCTGAGGAATGGCGAGGTGAGGACGTCATTTGCTTTTGAGAAAACGATTGATAAGGACCGTGGACTCCTCAACCCCAGTGGCAGCAAGGACCTAGGATTTCTCTTTGGCCAGTTCATGAAGAAGTGTGAAGAAATCTCTTGAAAACACTTGCTTTCCTACAAACAAAACCCTACTCAAAAGTTTCAACATTTGTTATGTTGACCCAAAACTATGAGAGAAGAACAAATGTCAAAGGCCCACCTCCTCCCCAGAAGCTTTGAGGATGGCCTGGGCTTTGCATAATGATGTTCTGTAGTGACGTTGAGAAATGAGTAGTTTGCTATTTTTCAATGAGGTCTTTACCTGCAGGGAGCACCTGGATTCATTCATGGAGGGCAGCGCTGCAACCATCACTGATGCTAGTTTTGTACGAGTGCATTTAGAGGTGGAGAAGTTGTCATGACTGCCAATCTCAGCACCAATTTTAAAAAACCTAATCTGCCTTTGTTCCGTTGTGATAAACAAACAACTTGATATAGTTGAAGGCTTTTGTTTATTGTAATGTTCAAAGTGTTGATGAGGAGAGCTTGTACTTAGAGGCCACAAGCTCATTTACAATGCTGGACTCTAATAAAAATTTGACATAGAAGAGCTTGTGGTGAATGCCACATCATTTTCCTTGAGGCTTCCTCTCCTCCTCCAGAGCAAGGGTCTCCACTGCTGTTCTGCTCACATTGTTGAGTGCCCCACAGGGTAAATGTGCTAATGCTGACCTTTTTGGAACTGCTTCTGAGCACCACACTCAGAACTCACTTTCCACCTTCTAACTTTTTATATAAGAAGCACTCCCTGTGAGAGGATTAGCAAATCTTTGAATCTCCTTAACATATATGTGTGAGTCTCCTGAAATTGTTTTTTTTAATGTAAAAAAAGTAAAATGAAATTTCAAAACAACATAGTAGGAGAATAACAATAGTTGATACATCATGAATTGTTATCTTTAGTTACACAGAATATAAGATATGGGTATAAAAATTCTCCAAATGATAGTAGCACAAAAATTTTGTTCAATGAACTATGAAAAACTAGTAGTATAACCATCTTGCATTTGTTTTCCTTTCCCCTTCCTTCCTTTCTCTTTCCCATCCTAGTACATTTTTTCTTTTGAACAATTTCTTTCCATTTCACAATATCTATTGTACATTTTAGACCTTATTTACTCTTTCAGTTTCTCACACTAGGGAGACAATATGATGTTTACACATGTGAGTCTGATTTATTTCACTTATGAGTATCATCTAAAGTTGCATCCATTTAGCAAAGTTTCAAGTTTATCCTTCTTTATGGCTGAGTAGCACTCCATAGTATAAAAAGACCACATCTTTTTATCCATTCCTCAATTGATGGGAATTTGGGTTGTTTCCGAGATTTAGCTATTACAAATTATATGTGCCACTATGAACATGGGTGCACATATATCGCTGTAGTATGATGTTTTAAATTCTTCTGGGAAGATACCCAGAAGGGGAATAGCTGGGTCAAATAGGACCTGTAATACTAGCTTTTTGAGGGGTCTCCATACTGATTTCCACATTGGCTGCACCAGTCTGCACTTCCACAAACACTGGAGAAGGGTTCCTTTTACCCCACAGTCCCTCTAACATTTGTCATCAGTTGATTTCTTGATGATAGCCATTCTTTCTGGGGTCAGATAGAATCTGTGCTATTTTAATTTGCATTTCTCAAATGCCCAATGAAGTTGACCATTTCTTATATATTTATTTGCCATTTGTGTTTTTCATCTGGAAGTGTATATTCATCTCAGATGTACATTTTTGGGTTGGATCTTTGAATTGTGGGGTCTGATTTTTTTTCAATTATTTATATATTTTAGAAAGTTCTTTTTTGAGGGACAACTGGATAAAAATCTTTTTGCTCTGTGGGTTGTCTTCTTACTCTGTTGGTGATTTCTTTTGCTGTGCAAAAGCTTTTTAATAAAAATAGTTCCCAGTTGTGGAATCTTTGAAGTTTTTTCTGTCAGTGTGGGTTTTGGTCAGACATCATGAGCTGTCTGCCTACATCTATGTCTTCAAGATTTCTACCTATTTTCTCTTCAAGTAGCTTGAGTGTTTCTGTTTTAATATTTAGATCTTTAATCTGTTTTGATTTTGGTTCAGTGCTTGGTGATAGAAATGAGTCTAAATTCAGTTTTTGGCAAGTAGGAAGCCAGTTTTTCCAGCACCATTTATTGAAGAGGCTACCCTCCAGTGAATATACTTGGCCCCTTTGTCAAAAATAAGGTGATCAAGTGTGTTTGTAGTTGTGTCTAAATCTTCTAATTGGTTTCACTGGTCCTCAAGTCTATTTTTTTTTTGCCAGTATCATGCTAATTTTATCACAGTAGCTTTGTAATATAATTCCAAGTCAGTAATTGTGATATCCCCTGCCTTGCATTTGTTGCCCAGGATTGCCTTTCCTATTCTAGGTTTATTCCATTTCCAAATGGATTTTAGGAATATTTTCTCTAGTTCTGTGAAACATGATAATGATATGTGCCACTATAAACATGAGTGCTCGTATATCACTGTAGTATGATGTTTTAAATTCTTCTGGGATGATATCCAGAAGGGGAATTTGCTATCTTTATGCCCATATCTTATATTCGTATAACTAAAGATAAAGAAAGTTAGAAATGCTAGAAAACCAGATAAGGAATAAATATGTGGGTTGCTGTGTGGGGGCATATTTTGATTGGGATTGCATTAAATCTGTATAACAATTTTGGGAGTATGGTCCTTTTCACAATGTTGGTTCTTCCTATCTAAAATAAGGGATATTTTTCCATTTTCTAATATATTCTTCAATCTCCTTTTAAAGGGCCTTGTAATTTTCAACATATAGATCTACTGATCCCTACATATTTCATTTATTTGGATGCTATTGTAAAGGGTGTTTTTCATCCTTGTACTCTGTGTGACTTTGTTGCTTGTGGACAGGGATGCTATTGATTTTTGAGTGCTTACTTTGTATCCAGCCACACAACTGAATTTGGTTAGGAAATCTACAATTCTTTTGGTAGGTTTTGGGGTCTTCTATGCAGCATATCATGTCATCCATAAATAATGATAATTTAACTTCTTCCTTGCCTAGCTCTATTTCTATTGTTTCTTTCTCTTGTCTGATTGCTCTGGCTAGTTTTTCCAGAACTATATTAAATAGGAGTGGTGATAGTGAACTTCTCTGTGATCTATTGGTTGTTCTGGATCCTGAAATTTGATTGGGGTCCTTAAAGTTGCACAAGTATGACATATGTATCAATGCAGACAGAACAAAGGATCTGTACTGAAACTTTTACTGCAAAGTTGGAAATGCTAGAAAACCAGATAAGGAATAAGTGTTTGGGTTGTTGTGTGTGGGCATATGCACACATATTGTATGTTGCAGTGCTAGTCTTTTGGATCTGAACAAACAAATCTATTTGACCAGTGTGAAAACATAGGTGGTTCCTATAAGAATGGATACTTTCTATTTGTGGTCTGGAGTTCTATGGATTAAACCACAATATTATGAAAAAAATAACAGTATCCTTGGCCTGAGACATAACTTGTCTTGACATTATTATCTCTTAGCACTTATATATTTTATTGATTTTCTGTTTCTCTTGCATTGTTGTTATTCAAAGTTTCTAGGTATTATTGTGGAGTTCTATCTTTGAGTGTTTCTGCATATTATATGGGGAAAAGACAAAATTTGATATCATAAAAGTTTGTCTAAATTTCTCAATTCCCCCCACTTAGCACAGTGTATCTGGTTTCTAAAAAGTCTAGAAAATCTCTTCTTACTTAGTTTTGGGACATATAATTGTATTAGTAGTTGAATACCTGAAATAGTTCTTTAGTTGTGCTTATGGTAATGTATAAAAAGATGTTTTCTATTTCAGGTTTACTAGATTCTCAGTTGAAAAGGCAATTTTAATAACAAGGTCAGGAAGAAATAAGCATATCTGGAAAACAGGAGAGTAAGACTCTGTTTCTGATTTAATCTGAAACATGTTCATATCAAAAGTAACTTGAGAACTATCCTAATTTTTGAATTATTTTTCTTTACTTCTTACAGCTAAGATGATATAGTTTAGTTTCCATAAATTAGAATGTATGAGACACTCCAGCACTATACCTGATTCCTGGGAGCCTGCGTGGACTCCCACACTCACGCTATGGCTGTTGCACTCTTTCAGCTGTGCCAATCACAGCTCTCTATTACATACTGGAACCTTGTATAAATTTGAGCCTCATCTCGACCTTTTTCATGCTGAGTTTCCCCTTTATCCAAATTTTCTGTGTATATGATATGAAGAATTTAAAATGACCTTTTAGTTACCAAATACACAGCTAAGCTAAAGCATAGTTTCCCCACGCCAGTCAGTACATCATTTTATTCTGTCAAGTTGCTCACATCAATTACTTAGGATTCTGCTTGCTTTACTGTAATCCACTCTCTGACTGTCATAATGCAAAAGAAATGGTATCCTTGCCTTGTCAATGATAAGGCTAAGACCAAGGTTGCTAATTGCATGTTGCTGTCATCAGGTAAGCAAAAGTTAGCACCACAGAGTAAAATGACTCACCAGTGACGGTGTAAACAGCAGTGATTGCCAAGAGGATGAAGATTGCCAGGTAAAGGTCCAATCCCAAGGCTAGCTGGATGAATATGGCACCCGAAAATATGTTTGACTAAAAAGAGAACAGTCGAGAAGGGAAAGATATATTTCAGGCCTTTTGTTTCCCTGCTCCACTGCACTTTGCCCCTAATTCTTTTCCTGGTAGACTCCTGCTTATCTTTCAACACTCCACTTAAGACATGCCAACAGGAGTATCTTCCACGAAGCCTCAAACAGTGACTTTTTCTGTGCTTTCTTCATGCTCATAGCAGTTAGTTTGTTGCTCAATCCAGGCTCTTATTAAATGAGGTGACATATTTTGACAATTTTTCTCTGTACCATGAGGCTTAGAGAGGCTGAGTAATTGTTTATAACATTTCTCTTCACCTAAGTATTTTAAAAATACATTCTTGAAATTAGTATTCTTGTTTGCCAATGAAAATTTTTATAATTACAAATGTTTTTATTCTTTTTCTTCAATCACATATAGGATGAAGTCTGTTTCAGTAGGTGACCGAGATAATGTTTTATTTTTGTTCTGGAAAAGCTGCAACTCCAAATTTTCTTTCTTTCTTGAAATCTTCTCTACCCCTTTACTTCCCCAAACTATGTATATAAGGTAGGTATTGCTATTATAATCATTTTACATCTAGGAAATGGAGGCTGAGGGACTTTGTCCTAGGTTAACTAGAGAGAAAATGGTAAGTTCTGGATTTGGATTGTTCAGTATGCTTTTAAGCAAGTTGTCATATTGCTATCATAGTATTTTAGTTAGTGAAGTACATGAGTATTTACAAGCACATATTGTTGTACATGTCTATATGTGCTGTTGACTTGGAGAGCCTGGTTGTTCAACTGCATAGGAAGTAGTATACACATCTTGAATTGTGGAAAGCAATAAAATATAAAGTGGAGTGAAATTAGGTATAGCATTGTGAACTCATGATTTTTTGTTGTATATATGTGTATGAGGTGTGATTGGAAACAATAATGTTTGAATAAAAATACATAATTATTTACAGTGAAAGATACACATTTCTATTAATCTCTCTCAAAATACTCCCATTTGACACATATCATTTTTGTCACTGTCTCAAACAGCTCTGGAAGTCCTCTTTCAGGAGTGTCTTTTCCTGGTTGCCTTGATATTCTGAACTGATTAAAAACATTTTTGGAAATTCCCTTCAAACAAAAATACTATGGTGCATTCTCATCCATCTTATTCACTGGATCTAGTGCCATGGGATTTCTGGCTCCTCCCAATGTCAAAATAACCATGGAAGGTAAATATTTTAAATTAATTCAGGATGTTGAGGCACATAACAGAATAGCTAAAGATGCTCATGAAAGAAAACTTTCAGAACTCATCCAGAAAGTGGCAAGAGAGATGAGATAAACGTGTTTAAAGCAAGAGGGAGTATTTTGGGGGCATTAATGGTAATGTATCTTTCACTGTGACAAATTTTTTAAAAACTTAAATATTCACTACATTTTATGATACTGCTTCATACATACACACACACATACATATGTATACCTCTATTATGAAACGTGCATCTTTATCATGTATTCATCTACCTACATATATGTATATATGGTGTTTGTGCTGAAAGAGGCATGACAAAAATGCAATGCACTAAGCACATTTAACATCTACATTTTAGTCTCTAATACTCTTATCCACATAATAGAGTTAAGATTCTGTTAGAACAATGAAAGATTCCAGGGATAGAGCAGGGTTGGTACACATTATAATTTGTGTCTAAACATCTCCCCAAAGCCTCATGCACTTTAGATGGGCCTTTGTTGAAGATAGCTGAATCAAGATGAGTCTTGAATATGTTGTCATGCTAGAGTTTAAGGAATTGATCAATAAGAAGACATAGAAACATTCTTCATACAAGGGCCAGTTTGAGGATCTCCCATTGGCCAAATGTGGTAGGATATGAGAATCAAAATTATATGCAGTAATAAGTCAGTTATAATTAGGAATATATGAGTCTGTATCAATAACAGATAGATAGATAGGTGGATGAGACAGTGAACTTTTGCCATTAGTAGCATTTTAAATGCTGAGTGATTATTTTAGATGGAGTTCTAGGGTTATAAAATCAATATTTTGCATCAATTACAGTGAAAATAAGATGAGGCAAGAATCATCTAGGAATGCTAAATCCAGTGGGAAAATTTGAGGAGTTACAGGATTTTTGAATGGCTTGAGGTATCTCACTATAGAGTGCTCATTACTTACAGGGAAAGATAAAAAGGATAATCATACACTGGAGAAACTGAGCAAAACCTTGACCAGGTGATCAAATTTAACATCATAACTATTGAGGAACACATAGATATTGTATGCTTCCCCTGAAATACTATGACTAGTAGGCAATATCACATATGTAGTATTCCAATCAAGAATGTGTAACATGAATCCAATTGTGAAACAATATTAGGCAAATCAAAAAGGAAGAGTGTTACATTTAGAAGGATAAGGGCCAGGGATATAGCTCAGTGGCACAAGCGCCTACTTGGCAAGCGCAAGGTCCTGAGTTTGGTTCCCAGTACCAAAAAAAAAAAAAAAAAAAAAAATTAAAAAGATATTGAAGGATTGGAGGAGAAATTCAGTGCTGTGCCTATTATACTTGAGAAGGTTTACTCAAGAGCTATTTTTGGAAGAGGTGAGTTGTTTCTGACTGAACCACAGAACAATTATACTTCAGGATTTCTGGTTTCATTCTACCACAGTGACTGAGTGGCATTTGACCGCAAGAGACAGTCATGAAGAGGGCATGGGCTAGACATAACGTCTACCCCGAGAAGTTTAAGTTCAGGCTGGGAAAGACACAGGGGCCTTACCCTCCACAGTGGGCAGCCAGACTTGTTGTGTGTGGATTTTAGAGAAGAGTGGGTTTGAAAGTGCTGGCATTAAGTCCAGTACTCTGATTGAACACCTGCTCTGCTTTCTACAAAAACACAGAACTCAGCGGTCTGTTTGTTTTCCCCATAAAGCAGTGTGAACAAGGATATGGTTTAGTTTAAACAGTTGCCACAGCCAGGGGTGTATGGGCAGAGCGGTGTCTGGAGCAGGGGCGGGGACAGCTCACAAATCTACAGACCCTAAACCTGGACAGAGAAAGCTATATCTTAAGGCACACAGAGGGGTACAGAAACAGCTGCTAGAATGACGCCGGCCTTGGGGTGGACACACCTAGTGAGAAAGGTAGGGCAGCATTCAGCATTCATACAGAGAAATGAATGTGGAAACAAAATAAGACTTATCAGCAACTCTAGTCCTCCTTCCTATCTGGTAGATTCCAATACTGAGACCCAAAAAAGAAACCACTCATTCAAACATAGAGAGAAAAAAAAAAAATTGAATTTATTTCTTTCTCTTTTTTTTCATTGATTTTTGAGAGTTTGGGTCTTTCCTCTTCCTTGTTTTTCTCTCTTTAATTTTACTCTTTGCTTTATCTTATTTGTTCTTTTTGATTACTTTATGACCAATTATATTAATTTCCTTTTACTCCTTAATAAGATCCTTTATATCACTTTTCTCTTCTCCTCATTTTAAAATTTAATTTTATAATTTACTTCTTTCATTTTCCTGTTCCCCACTCCCTGCATCTTTGCTAATGTATCATTATGCTTTATTAATATTTAGATATTTAGTTAACTCTATGCTATTACTGTTGATTTTGTGATATTGTCAATGGTGATATCATTGTTGAATTTACTAGATATTAACTGTATGTCAATATTTGGTTTGTCTCTGTGCCTATATTATAATTATAAATCTCTTTTGCATGTTTAAGGGTGGTACACTTAGGGTTTTTATTGACTGTTATGATATGTCAATATCCAGTTTGTCTGTGATTTTATTAGCACTGCTGATTTTGTTGTTACTGTCAGAATGACATAGTTGTTCCTATTAGTTAGTTTCTACTGTTTGCCAGCATCTTCTTTGTCCTTTGTCAAAATGCTGTGATTCATTTCTGGAGAACTATGTGCTAGGCCAATTACACTGCACCCTTCCTCTCAACTTAGTGAAGGTTGTTGGATATAGTAAAGGGCGCAAAGACCTATAGTTATCCATATATAGTTATCCACTGAACCTCAGACACTAACTAAAGAATCTCTATACTGACAACAAAGTCCATCCACTATAATCAACCAGGAGCATTAGTAATGAAAAACAAACTAGCAAGAAAAAATAGAAAAACAGGAAAAGAAAGCAACAAATTGCTTTCAAAAACTTAGCTCTCCCTATCTAATCCATAGGGCATCAGTGAGGAGGAAATCAAATGCCAAACAGCTGACTTATATGACAAGTATATTAATTTACATTAATTTACCACAGACTTCTCAGCACAAACCTTCAAGGCCAAGAGAACTTGGAATGAAATGTTTCAAGCTCTAAGAGAATACAGCTGCCAACCCAGACTGATACATCCTAAAAAGTATCTCCAAACTGATGGAGAGATGAAGCCTTTACACAACGAAGTGTGCCTTGAGGAATTCATGACCACAAAGCCAGTGCTACAAAATACTTCCAAAGATATCCTAGAAAAGGCAATGAAGCCAACAATGTTTAAAAGTCTAATGAAATGAATAATTAAGCAGGGCAAGAAGTACAGCAGATGGAAAATAAGGAAACAGCAACAAAAAAATGCAATGACAGAATAAATCAACATTTTCAGTAATAACTTGTAATGTGAATGGTTTCAACTCCCCAATGAATAGACACCGATTGAAAGATTTGATCAAAAAACCCAAATCTAACAGTATCCTGTGTACATGAAACACATTTAGCCTAAAAAGAAATTCATAAACAAAAAAATCAAAGAACAGAAAAAATATTGCATGCAACAGGAACCCTAAAAAAAACCAAGAATACTTATCCTATTTTTTGATAAAAGGGATTTCAAGCCAAAATGGGATCAGAAGAAGCAAAGAAAATCACTATATATTGGTTAAGGAAACAGTTCCACAGGAAGAGATAGCAATTATAAACACATATGCACCAAAAATTGGTGCACCCAACTTCATAAAATAAACAGTACTATAGGTAAAAGATCAGATAAGCATCCATATAATTATAATGGTGGAACTCAATATTTTACTGTCACGAATAGATAAGCTGGACAGAAAATCAACAAAGAAACATCAGCGTTAAAAAACCCCTTCAAACAAACATAGTTAAAGAATATCTACAGTGTATTGCCCCAGTGACAGAATACATGTTCTTCTCAGCAGCATATGGAACTTTCTCCAAAAAATACTACATATTATCCCATAAAACATGAATAAATAAATAGAAAAGAATCAAAACTATCCTATGCATATTATCAGATGAGAAAGCAAAGAAACGAGAAATCATTGGCTCAAGAAACCACAGAAAGTGTGAAAACACATGGAAAAATAACCAGTACACTTCTATATAATCAATATGTGTCAGAGGAAGTCAACAAATAAATTACACAATTTCTAGAATAAAATGATAATACTAGCACAGCATGCCAGAGAATATGATCAACAATGGAATCAGTCCTAAGACAGAAGTTTATAGCTGTTAGTGCCCACATAAAAAACACAAGTGAGCCCAAATAGACCTCCTAATTATGAACCTCAAGGTCCTAGAAAAGCAAGGACAATTCAAACTCGAAGCTAGTACAAGGAAAAATAATATAAAGATCATAACATATCAATTAAATTGAGACTAAATATTCAAAGTATTAATGAATTGAAGAGTTTGTTCTTAAAAAGAATAAAAAATAGATAAACCTCTAGCCAATCTTACCAAAAAATGAAAGGAAAGACCCAAATCAAGGGTGGGACACTACCGCCATTCTAGAACATAGGATTTTTATGTTGAGAGTCTATCACATTAGTATCTAGGTCTATAAGTTGTGTTCCAACTGTTCTCTCCATAATCCACAGGCCTGCTCACTTCATTACCTAAAAAAATGCAATTGTCAAGGGACCTCCCCCTGGGGAAGATTGGCAAATAGATTTCACCCATTTGCTTCTGTGCAAGGGTGAATATCTTTTATTGTGCATAGGTACCTTTAGTGGGTGATTACATTGCTTCCTTATCAGGTTAGAATGAGCCTCGGAGGTGGTAAAAGTCACTTTTAAGGGAGTGATGCCTCCATTTTGACTTCCTCCATCCATCTAGAGTGACAGAGGGCCTAATTCAGAGTTGTGCTAGTCTCCATGAGCTCTAGGCTCAGGGTATGACACAGCATTACATTATTGATGGCACAGAAGACTGGGGCTCCCATGGTTATTCTACCCAGAGCAGTGGGGAGTATTATAGTGCCTGAACACCAGCAAGTGACTATGGATGGGCCTACCATGGCCCCAGGGAAAAAGTTTCAGGGACTCATTACCCTCTTTTAGTTATGTCTCAAGTTCACAGTAAACAATATATCAAATGAAGATTTAGGACAAACCTGGGCTAAGGTAGCCCACTAATGCTAAAATAGTGACAAAGGACCAAAATGGAACTCATAGAGATTCTGGACTTAGGGCACCATTTTGTGCCAAAGTAGCAGAGGTGATTATATTCTCAGGGAAAATGGCAAACTGTTTAAAGTTTTGGAAGCACAGAGACAAAGAAAGTCAGATTACGGAGTGGAATAAATGCCTAAACTTTTAATGCACAAATTAAGGACTGAATCTTTTAGTTAAATCTTTATTTAAATATTTAAATAACTGAAGATTAAATCCTTTAGTGCACAAAGTTAAAGTCATTATAATACAATGATACATGTATACCCATGTATCATTTAAAGCAACATAATTCATAATAGCTAAATTATGGAAGTAGCATATATGATGATGAATGGATGTATGGTAAAGAATATGTGGTCTATATAGACAATGGAGCCCTATTCAGAATGATAAATTTGAGTCCTTTGTAGGAAAATGGAAGATCTTGAGAACCTAATGTTAAGTGAAATCAGTCACACACTGAAAGTTATATATTACATGTTTTCTCTTACATGAAAATCTGAAATATAAATAATGTAAAGAGAAAAATCCCTAAACCTAAGAAATAGGTTTTGTGGAGATGAGAGAATGATATGGAGAAGTCAGGAGAGGGGAGGTTACAGTGGGAAGTAAGAATAAAAATAATCAAGATGAGATATATATATGTGTCAATTCCCAAACATGAATGCAACTTTCACACATAACACAATACATTGATAATAAAAAAGAAAAAGTACAGTCAAAGTAGGAAACAGCCAAATAATGGCTGAAGTAAGTCCCAATGAAAATTACCATGAATATAAATGGGTTAATTCTTCAATTAAATATTTAGAGTGACTGACTGGATTAAAAAAGAAGATCCAGTTTACAAGATGCTGCTCACAAGAAACTTGCTTCACCTGTTATAACACACACTGACTGAATATGAAGGGATGGAATAAAACATTCCAAGCAAATGGAGTGCAAAAGAAAGCAAGAGTATCCAGATTCTTTAAGTAGAAAATATCCATAGACTTTAAATAAAAAATCAATATTAATAGGCATGAACAGTCATTATATAATAGCAAAGTGATCAACTCAACAAAAGAAAATAGGTTATATATATATATGTTATATATAATATATCCTATATTATTATATTATTAATATATCCTATAGTACTACATTAATAGGACATATATAATATATCCTATTATATAATATATAATATATATATAACACCCTATATTAGATATAATATCGTATATATATATATATAAAATACTGGACTACTCATATATAAACAAATTTTAATAAATATAAGTGGACAGATAGACTTCACTCTAATATTTACACAGTATTTTAACATTTCCTTTTCAGCAATGTACTAATCAACCAAAAAGAAAAGCAACAAAGGATAGGTGCCTTTTCAGTAGAGTGAAGAGAACATTCCTTCCAACAAAGCAGAGCACACATTGTTCTCAATAGCAAATGGAACAATGTCTAGGAATAGATTGTGCAGCAGCCCACAACATAATTCTCAGAAAATTAAAAAAATTGAAATAACATCAGGATTTTTCTGACCACAATGCAATAAAAGTAGATATTAACAACAATGACAGCAATGAGAGTTGAAATCTATATTATGTACGTAAATTAAACAACTCACTTTTAAACAAGCAAGGGGTAAAGAAAAATACCAAGAAGGAGAGTAAAATATTTCTTGAAACAAATGAAAATCAAGTACAGCATAGTGAAACCTATGAGAGAGGGCAAAATCAGTACTAAAAGGGAAGTTTATAGCAAAATCAATGTCCTTAGCAAAAAAGAAATCTCCCAGATAACCTACCACTGAATCTCAAAACCCAGAAAACAACAATAAACCAGTTGAAAAATTAGCAGAAAGAAAAAGTAAAAAAAATTAAAGGAAATTAAACTGAAGTAGAAACATAAAACAATGAAAAGGATCAATAGAACACAGTTTTTGAAAAGGCAAATAATATTGACAAATCTTTAGGTAGAATAAGAGAAAGAAAATACTAAGAAAAATAAAATCAGAGGTAAAAATGGAGCCATTACAACACCACACAATTACAAAAGATAATTGTAAAGAGATTATTGTAAACAACTACTCACCAACAAATTTGATAAGGTGAAGAGCCAAGAGAAGGAAGAAGATAAATAGAAGAAAATAGAGAAAGCACAGAAAGAAGGACATAGTAACTGAGAAGGAGAGAAAAGATAGGGATATTGTATTTAATTATGGAAGTGTCAGTCAAGTAAATTTAGATAATACCAAGAAACAATGACTGATCTTGGCCTATGTGACTACATAACATGGGATATTATGGAATCAACAGTAGAAAACTTTTCATCACACAAATGGGGAAAGACTGAAAGCATTTTCACTAAAATCAGGAATGAGAAAAGAGTGTCTATTCTGACAACTCCTGTTCAGTATACTACTTGAAACTTTAGCCAGAGCAATCAGGAAGAAAAGTAAATAAAACAGACATGAATATGAAAGTAATAAGTGAAAGTATCCCCATTTGCATATGATAATGAGTCTTACATAGAAGATCCAAAATACTTCAACAGAATACTTAGATTCAATAAACAGATTCATCAAAGTTGTAAGATACACAATCATTCAATTAAAATTAGTTGCACTCTTGTACACCAAAAATGAATCTACTAGGAGATAATTTAGGGAAACAATTCCATGAACATTAGTTTCAAAAATAAATATCTGGAAATCAACCTAACCAAAGAGGTGAAAGACCTCTATAATGAAAATTACAGAACTTTGAAGAAAGAATTTGAAGAATTAGAAAATAGAAAGACAGTTATTTTTCTTGGATTGACAGAATTAATTTTGTTAAAATGACCATATTACTAAAAATCTATCTATGAGGGGCTGGGGATTTAGTTCAGCAGCATAGCGCCTGCCTGGCAAGCACGACATCGTGAGTTCATTTCCCGGTACTGGAAAAAAACCAAAAACTGAAATAAAAAGAAAAAGTAAAAATCTATCTATGGAATTAATGCAACCCCTATGAAAATATCGCTATATTCTTCACATAATTAAAAAAATTCTAAAATTTTTATAAATCTGAAATATCCTAGAACTGCCAAAGCATTCCTGAACAAAAACAGTAAAACTTGACACATCACAGTGCCAGACTTCAAATTATACCATAAAGCTATAGTACTAAAAAAGGGCAGTACACACACACACACACACACACACACACACACACACACACACACACATTAATTGAATAGAACAGAAGACACATAAACAATTCCATGCAGGCCTATAATCATCATATTTTTGACAAAGGGGCCAAAACATATGCTGGAGAAAATACTAGTTAACAAATGATGTCTTAGTTACTTTTCCCATTGCTGAGACAAAATAACAGACACCCAAAGTTAAAAGGGGGCAATGTTTATTTAGTTCACAGTTTATAGAGGTTTCAGTCCATATTTGGCTGGTTCCAAGGCAGGGTGGCACATAGCAGAGGTTCACTGTGGGAGAAGACAGCAAAAGTAACAAGCGAGGAGAAAAGGACAAACATTTCAGTCCCTTATATTATATGCAATTTACTTGCCCTACAGCAAGAATAGCACTCAGACTCCTAATCCCAACACTCGACAATGAACCAATCACAAAATTTACATTCAGCCTCCTCTGAATAACTCACTCCTCATGAGAGCACGAGGCTTTGTGGGGGGACATCCAGACACAAACGATAACAAATTGTGTTGGAGAAACTAAATAGCTACAGGCAAAATACTAAACCTAGAACTGTGTCTCCCACCCTGCACTAATGTCAAATCAGGATGCACATATGCTTCACCCTGCACTAATGTCAAATCAAGAGCTTAAATATATGCTTCAAAACTAATGGAAGATAAATGGGAAAAACTTTTGAGCCATAGGCATAGGTAAAGACTTCCTGAATAGGAATGTAATAGCACAGGAAATTACAAGAATACACAAATGGATTTGCAACAAATTTACAAACTTTTGCAAATCAAAAGAAACAACAGGGTGAAAAGGTCACATATAGACTGGGAAATAATATTTGCCTGCCAGTTATTTTAGCCACCTTTCCCATTGCTGGGACAAAATATTCAACACTGACAATCTAACGGAGGGGAGTTTTAATTTGGCTCATGATTTCAGGGGATTTAGTCCATGGTTGGCTGGTTCCAGGTAGAAATATTATGGTGGAAGGACACGGTGGTTGATAAATGCTGAGTTCCTGGCAGCAGGGAAGCACAGCAGGGGACTAGAGCCAGAAAGGAAGGCATGGGGCTAGTTATATAACTGACAGTTGCATCTCCATGACCTACCAAGATCCACCAAGAAGTGCATTTTACTAATCCCCTAGTGGCTCCCAAGCCAATCAAGTTGACACAGCTTTATTACCACATATCAGTCTCTGTCAGCTTTATACCTAAGCACATTTCCTTAAAGCATAGCTGAGCTCCAAAAATTACAAGGTCAGAATTCCATGTAACATGATATAACTATTTTGTAAACAGTTGAAGCACAATAATACCTTTCCTAAAGACCCAACAGTCTTAACATTGCTGAAGAACCAAGTCAAATTAGATCAAAAGAAGACAGAAATGCAGAAGAGCAAGCATTAAATAATCCTGCAGCTCTATATTTGGTACCCAGAGTACATTAAGTTAAATATGACCTCCAGAGGGCTTAGACACACCACTTGTAAGGCCTTGCTGGTTGCAGCCCTCGTTACGTCTCACTTGGCTGGCTCAACTCATGATACGTAACTTTCCTCAGCACACATTACTTTCTTGCATCTTCAACTTCCTGGTTTCTTCCACTGCTTGACACACTGCTTTGTCAGGAGCTCCTTGTCTTGTCTCCCTTGAAATCTGGGTGAAAGCCTCAGTAACCCCTCAACTCCTACAGGCTACCTGCCAACAAAACAAGCTCATGTGGATTATGCAAAGGTCTGTTGTCAGTAGAAGTAATGACTATGTCCCCCTGAACCACAGCTACAGAGGACTTTGAGTATCTAGATGGCTTAGCACAAAAAATTATGCCTGAATAATCAGTACCCTGAGACTCTTCTTGAGCAGAAGTCCCAGGGTCTCTCTTATGAAATGAAAAGTTTATCCTTCTTCCCCACTGAGTCTGTTTTGGGTGGTGTATTGCTGATTTATGAAATGCACTCAAGGCATCTTTATTCTTTTCTCTATACAAAGTAAGTTTTCTAAGAAATATAATGGTGCTAATCTCTTCAGAACCACAACTTTTTTGGTCCCAGCTTTACACATGGTTCCTTTTGGACTAAAAATTAAGATTTCCCAGTTGTTCTGCTTTGGTTCTTGCTCCAATTTTTACTATAAATTTCACTAAAAGCAGCCAGGAGTACCCATTGTACTACCTAAACCCTGGGGTACCTTGAAATTTCTTCTGCCAGATTGATCAGTCTATAGCTCTTATATTCAACTTCTGTCAAATCAGAACATGAGTGACATGTACACAATTTTTTGTTCCAGAGTATACCATGCAATGGTTTCTAGTCCAGCTCCCTAAGACATTCTTTTTCCCCACTGAAACATCAAGAGCCTGACCTTTATGATCTGCATTTCTATCACCATTCCAGTCTTCTGGACTCTAACCAGAATAACCCATCAAGCTTTACGCACAACATTTATGGACTTTTCCTACCTACAATTCCAAACCTTTCCAAACTTGTTTTGCAAACCAGTTCCAACGGCTTCTGTACCACATGCCAGGTAAAGTCACAGTAAAGAACCGATTTGTTTTGGTACTGTTTTCCTACATTAACCAGTTTTTCTATTGCCTGTACAGAACCTGACATCATAATGTAAGGATGAAAAGTTAAATTTGGTCCATGTTTTAAGGGGATTCAGTCCATGGTCAGCCAGTTGTAAGGCAGAAATATCATGGTAGAAGTGTGTGGTAGAGGAAAAATGCTTAATTTATGACAGTCTGGAAGCAAAGCAGAGCAATAGACCTAAAAATGAGGAGGTATGATAGACATAGAAATGAAAGGATACTGCTGAAAAGTAAAGAGCAACTGGGATGAGGGAAGAGAGAAAAGAAAGAAGGGGAAAACTATGTATATACGTATATACAGGATATCCTGCATATATGTATATACAGGATAGCTACCATAGTTGTACTACTGTACATGTCACTTTATTGAAAGGAATAGTTAATGATTAACTATTTGATCAATCTTTCATGTCTGTACTTGCTTTGCTGAGTAACCACTTTGAAGTTATCAATATATAATATGGCAACCAATGTTAATTTCCTGCCACCTTGTCTGTAATTCAGTATTGCTTATATTTTCTTGTGCTATTTTGTAAATGAATGTCTGTTTGTTAATATGTTTTTGTTCTTTTATTTTTAAAATAAAATAAAAATAAATAAAATGACCAGTATATCTTATATGCATGTACCAGTTTCTCAAAATTGCCATTATTCTATATGTCAAAGATACACCAATGAAAACAAGGTGCTGTGAAAATTACATACCAACATGCAGAACATTATAGTCAGATTCCCTTCTCTCATCAATTAATAAAAACCTCAGTATGGATTGAAGACTTAAATGTAATACCTGTAGGTATGAAACTACTAGCAGAAAATGAGAAGGCTTCAGCATGTTAAAATGGACAATGTATTTAGGTAGGACCCAAAAGCACAGGCAACAAAAGCAAAAAGAAACAAATGAGATTATATCAAAATCAAAACCTTCTGTACAGACAAGAAAAAAATACCAGTAAAGGGAAAACACAATCTAAAGAATAGGAAAAAAAATTACAAGCTAGTTATCCAACCAGGGATTAATATCCAGAATCAAACAACTTAATAACAAAAAGCACAAATAAGCTGCTTTGGAAAGGACAAACAATCTGAACAGACTCTTCTTAACACAAAGACAAATAGCTTCCAAAATTTCATATGAAAAATTATTAACATCAGAAATCACTGAGGAAATTAAAATCAAATCCCCAAGTAAACACCATTTACCAAATTGAAAGGGCTACATTAAGAAATTAGTCAACAAATTAACAAATTAACAAAAAGGAACAAATCCTGGGGAAGATACAGGGATATTTGAGCTTTTCCTTACTGTTTATTTCAAAGTAAAACAGCATAGCCCTTATAAAAAATATATGGAGAATTTTTGTATAAAGAAAAGTGCAAATGTCATGTGTTCCAAAAATTCTACTTTTCATTATATATCCAAATAAATGGAAATCAGTGTATTGAAGAGACATCTGCACTCCCATATGTATTGTAGCACTGTTCCCCATACTAAAGATGGAGCTAACCTAAGTGCCCATGAATGGGTGAATGGATAAAGAAAATGTAAAACTGAACAGTGTATCACTTTCAACCATAAAATCTTAAGTCCTATCATTTGCACTAACATAACAGACCCTGGAAGATATTATATGCAGTAAATGAGGCACAAAAAGACAAATACATGTTCTTACTTATGTGTTGAAACAAAACAAACAGAAACTAAATAAGTTGATCTCCTGGAAGTAGAGTATAGGAGTGGTTACCAAGTGCTTGAAAAGTGAGAGAGCTGGAAGGGAGAGAGAATAATTAGTGATAGGATTAAAAAATTCAGTGAATATGATGAATAAGTTCTAGTTTTCTATAGCACAGTAGTGTGACCACATAATATTTGGTAGTGCAAAATAGCTAGAAGAAAGGATTTAAATTTTCTAGCAGGAAGAAATTATAAATGTTTGAAATGATGGTTATACTAATGACCCTGGTTTTATCATTACATATTGGATATATGTAGTAAAAGATCACACTGCACCCTATAAATATGTACCATTATTATATATCAACTAAAATAATTTAAAAAGCAAGCCCCAAATTGTCATATTATCAAGTCTTTGCTTTTCATTTATAATGTATGGTATCATAAAGACATTAAACTCCTGGATTTAAAATTACACACACATCACTTATATATGAAATGCATTTAAAATTATATGTATATATTTTATATCTCAAAGTCTGTATTGTGGTAAAATATAGGACTTAAAAATCTTCCACTTAAACTGTTCTAAGTGCAGAACTCAAGGGCATGAGTTCTATCACAATGATCCAAAAATATTTCCCTTAATAAAGATTAATTGCAATGACAAAGAATTTTTTGTTGCTATAAAGGAGCATATTGGAACAACTTTCAATCCCTGAATAGGACTATAGATTAGATAATAATTTATATTCAAGTCAATTTCTGGATTTTAAAATTTGCCGTGTGGTTTTCTGAAAGAATATCAGTGTTTCTAGTAAACACATACATATGTAGGCATTAAGGGACCTCTGTACCTATAACTGATTCTCAATATATTTGTTATTGGGGGTTGAGAATCAGTAAAAAAGATGTTCAACCTAAGAAATAAACAGCTCTGAGAACTTCACTGCTCTGACTCTGGAATAGTGCAGAGTCTATCATGGTATAAAACTATAAAAATTGTTATGTCCTGGATTATCCATCATTCATATCACTTAAAATATAACCTTACAGATAAGAATGGACTCCTGCTGTGGTACCTTTTTGGCTGACCACAAATCTTGCATAGTTACATACACAAGCTCTTGGCTTCCTTGCACCCCTAACCAACATTCCATTCCTTTTACATCATCAGGAACCCTCCACTCTGGGAGGTATGCCACTCAGGAGCCTCTTTGGTCGCTGTCCTGCTCCCTCAGTACCTGTTCATGCATGCTCTTTAGAACCATAAAGACCTTAGATGTCAGAGCCAAAGGAGAACAGGGAGATTAGGATGAGCAAGAGATATGTACAACATGCATGCGAGAAGGACCTGATACCTGGGTGCTCCTTTCATTCTCCTTTGCCCCTTCCAGTTTTCTTGTCCTCAGAGGCTATTTCAGTGATAGCTCCATAAAGACAATTGCCAGTTCCATCCAGAAGGAGCATCCCCTTTCATGAGTGTGTACCAAATGTCTCCCATAGTTGTCTGTACACTCTCCTTCAGCTTGTGTTTTAGTCGTATATTGGCTAGTATATTGCATGTATTGTCCTTCAAAGCTTAATTATTTCAAGGGTAAAATTCTTATGACATTAGCTAAATGATGAACCCTTGTTGCCTTGGAATTTGTGTCCATAACAGAATTCTGTACTATGCTGTAAGCTCTAGGAAACACATTAAGTTAGAAAACGTGATGCCACTTAAACATAGCGACTGGTTTAGTTGCAATAATGACTCAGCTCAACAGAGGAACAAAGTTGAAGTTCAGCTTTTCCCCTCATGAGCGTTGAGACACTGGCCTGTAGACTTGGCAAAATGATATCTTTAGACACTGCTAGGTGAAGAAGAATTGAATTTTTTCCTACTTTTCCATTTGTCTGGCTGAATCTTCAGATTCCTTTCTTTCTTTCCCTGATCACCCCCAAGAAATTTAACTTGACAAAATACTTTGAAGTCAGTCATGGGAGCACACACTTCTAACCTCAGCACTGTGGGAGGTGAAAAAAGAGGATCATAAGTTCAAGCCCAGCCAGAGTAATTTAGCTAAATAAAAAAAAGTAGGGGATATGTATGTGATTTGGTGTGAAGGTCCTAGGTTCAATCTCTAGGACAGAAACAAGAAAAAAAATGCCCTTAAATTATTTAAACACTTAATCATGGTATCTTTTTTCAGAGGTGGTCTTAGATAAAATATGGTAAATTTAAAGAAAGCGAGTTTAACAACACAAATTACTTTCCCTCTGCTTCACTGAGAAGGAAAATATTGGTTCAGCCTGGCTTAGGGGAAGAATGAAGAGTTAATTGTTTACCAGAACAAAATAAAATTCAAAGTGGCTGAAGAATGATCAAAGAGAAGCAACAATCCCTTCATAGCTCTTTGTCCCTTGCTGATAGGTGTAAGTTGGTGCACAAGGTAAATTCTGCATCAAGAATTGAAAATTAAGCAATTTTCAGCAATTTACTTTGTAAACATCCAAAAAGCCTGGAAAGTTTCCAGAATGACTGGTCCTTCACTGGCACAGATAGTTCAGTGAACTTGCGGGACATGTGAGCACTCTGATTCTCATCTGTTTTCTACTAGTAACTCTACTCAGTCCTTGCTCACTTCCAGAAATGGTGAACGGTGCTTTCTCAAGTACGCTGAGCTATGCATTAACTATTACTCATTTTGTTATAAAAATTCCAGCTCTGCCTGTTCTCAGTGGAACACTCATTCAATTCTAAACTGAACTTGTGTTTTTAGATTTGCAAATCTATTCTGCACCTAGATGAAACTGTCTTTGCTTTTTTCTTTTAAGCTCATTTGTAAATTTTGGTTCATTACGGGCAGTGGAAAAAAGTAGGAGCCAAGAAGAAAATTCTTTTCTTTATTTCCAAAGAGCTGTTACAGATAGATAATAGCTGTTATCTATCTGAATGAGACTTTGTTCTTCGAGCACACCTATTTTTTTATATCCTTAATGATAGGATGGATTTACACCCAAGAGACTATTAGGACTTGAAGTCCTGCGAGTCTGTGCGCCAGGTCTCTGATACCACATCCACCTTTTCACATTAATGCTTTCTAGAGAGACCCTAGGAAAGTTAGGATGTCCAGATGTTTTCCCCTTGTAAAGGCCATTAAAAGCCTATATACTCTGTTCTCTGATCTTTGAACTCTGGCTCCATAATGCAGTTCCTTGTAAGTAAGACAAAAGGAGGCACTGAACTCACAGAAATTCCAATGGCCACAATAATGAAGAGAGAAAGGATGGAGAGGGTGATCTGCAGTCGTTTTCCACCAAATCGCTTCCTGAGATACTCTGGCATGGTCACCACCTGCAGAGATAGATGTCAACAGTAATTCACCTTTGGACTACCATCTTGGGATCTCCTATCAGCTCCAACATTTACTAGACATTGTGGCCTTGAAAAGTGACAATATTTTTGTATCTATTTTATCAAGTATGAAGTGGAGACTTGATCTGAAAGTTGATGTGAAGTATGTGTAACAACACCAAATGCCTGGAAGACACTTGACACATAATTTTGCCTATTACATTGGAGTCATTAAAAGCAATATTACCATTAGTCACCGCTTTGATTAAGGAATAAATTGATAATTGAATAAATTATAAGTATATATTTTAATATATATTCATGTGATTATCTTTTTGAAAAGGGAATTACATGAAATCCCTATCTATGGTTTTCATTACTGAAGTATGAGATTGAATATATGATCTCATAGACCATTACATCAGTGGCATGATGCAAATGAAAAATTATAACTAAAAGAGAAGTGGAGCAGAATAATTAGGAAAAATTGCAACCTAGTCTTTCAAAGAACAAAGAAAACATATGTAAAGTAGTGCTCTGGCAACTGCTTGTTGAGATTATTATGGATAAAATGGTGCTGAGCATCAGGACAATGGGAAAAGGTGTTGATAGCATCTAAGGAATCTTCAAAGCTGTCCCTCACATCATAGTCCTAGAAGATTAGGAGGGCAGAGTGTTCCCAGGGAATGGATGTGGGGTCCTTTCTGTGGGTTTGCTGCCCAGATTCATGTCAGGACTTTGATGTACACCGCCCAGTGCAATGCTCTACTCCAGAGAGCGTGTGGCAGACCTCAGTTGTATCCATGTGGTATTAATTCTGAAGTCTTGCAGAATTAAAAATGTACAGAATCATGGTGATTTCCACCTGGATTTCAGAGGAAAGCCTTAGGGACCAAGTAGAAAGCTGCTACTGAGGTGAAGATGTCAAGGAATTGCCACTGGAGCTATGTCTCGTGGGGCTGTGGGAATGGTGCTCCATCCAAAACCTTAGAAATGTAAAGCAATAGGCAGTATGAAATATCAGTGTGAAAAGCTGTAGGTAGAGAATCCAAAACTAAGAGCTAAGACAGGCAAAGCTATTGGGAGGAGCTTCCCAAACCTATCTTAGACTTTTAAAATTTAGTATCTAATCTACTGTGTTTTAGTATTGTTGGGGGCCTGTGATCCTTTTTCTCTTAACTTATTTGTCCTATTTGGAAGATAATGCTTATTATATCTCTACTCTGTCATTGTAGTTTGGAAGTATATAACTTGTTTTTGTTTATAGGCTCACAGCTGTTAGGAGATTCTTAGAGACTCAGATGTGATTTTGGACTTGAATGTTTAGCTAGTGCTGGAATGAGTTAACACTTCGGAAGTATTATCATGGAGTGAATGTCGTTTACAATGTAAGACAAGTATGCACTTCAGGAGTCTTGGCTAGATGCTGTGATCTGAATATGTTTGTGCCCCAAAATGTCATGTACTAGAAATTGGGTCTCCAGTGTGTGATTCTGAGTTTGAGGGTTCTTTTAGAAGTGGGGTTTATTGGAAAGTGGCTTTGTCATGGGGACTCCATTCTCACAAAAGGATTAATGTAGTTCTCAAAGGACAAAGTTAATTCTTTGAAGAGTAAGTTGCTCTAAAGCAAAGACAGCCCATACGATCAGCAATCTCTGTATGCAATTATTTCCTTTTCTGATACTTAACCATATTGTAATACAGCAGTGCTCCTATGGAGAGCTCAGGAGATTCTGGCGCTATGCTGCTTAATCTCCCAAACAATGAGCAAAAAGTATGGTTTTCTTTGTAAAAAGAACCTAGCCTCACACATTTTTACAGCAATATGAAAGTAATTAAGAGTCTTAAAGGAACCAAAACAATCACCAATTTGTAAAATGAATGTTTTCCTATTCTTTTCATTCCCTCTCTGGTTCCACTTTGGAATCTTTCCGTCCACCAATGAACAGTTCATGCATCCAGTAATTTCAGCTTCAAGGATTAGAGTTGCTTGTAGTGCTTCCTTCCCCACTGGTTTCATCTTTAACCTGCTATCAAGTCTGTCATCTCTGTTCCAGAGCAGCTTCCATTTTTCCTTTCTCCTTCCTACAGAATCATGAATTATTTTGTAAAATCCTTCATTCTTGCCTTCCATGTATCACCTGCTCAAGTCAATTCTCCCCTCAACTGAATAGAACTTCTTAAATCATGAATCTGTTGATGAATTTTGAGTGCTGGGAGGCCTCTGTTGCCTGTGGTATGATATAGGGCACATCTTTTAAATCTAGGCTGCATAAACCACTCACAGTTGAACCCTGCCTATACCTACAGATCCACTTCCTTTTTTATTAAAAAGAGAATAAAAAATAATAAAATAACAACAACATAGGCAAAAACAAAGCAAAAACAATAAAAATGATACAGAGTTTCAAAACAAAATGATAGGGATTAACAGTGGTTGCTATATTACATATTGTTATCTTCAATGAAGTTGCTCAGATTCCCAGATGTAAGAATGCAAGATTGATCAAACCATTAAAGAGAATAAAAAATAATAAAAAATTAGAAATGATACAGAGCTTCAACAAAAAAGATGGTAGGAATTCACCAATGATTGTTATATTGCATATTGTTTTCCTCAGATTAGTCGTTCAGATCACCAAATATAAGAACGCAAAATTGGTAAAAAATATTTAAGCATTAACTATTCCTTTCAATAGATCCACTTTCATCTCCCACTAGTTTCCTCCATAAACCCATTACTTTAACTGTGAGTTTATCTGATATACAAATACTCCAAGTTCATATATGGTTTCTCAAACAATCCTAGAGACTTTTCTACCTACTGGGGCCACCCTAATCCTCTAAGGATGAAGTAAGGCCACTTAGGAAAAGCTTTCTTATAAGCACTTTGGTGGTCCAGATACAGGTTCCCTCACCAGGCAGACTCCCCACCACAGTGCTCATTATGAGGACCACTACAGATTTCTCATCTGGCTGCAGTCTCATCCCACAATGGGAGCTCTGCTAGGCAAGAATTTGATGTTTCTCATTTGTATATTCTTAGTATTAGACCAGGAAAAGAGAATCCATTTTCATTATTGAGAGAAAAGTTAGTGAATAAAGGAGTAACTGAAGATAAAGTTGAAAGGTTCCCATGAACACCTGTGGATACTCACCCCTGCCTTGATGTAGATGGGGACAAAAAACCAGCCTAGAACCACCACCATCAGCAAAGCCTGTGAGAAACCAGGAAAAGAGTTTAAAATTTAGGCAGTTTTGCTTATGGAATTTATCATTTTCAGGCCACTGAATTTTACAAAAGTTTTCTTAGACCATGTCCAATTCAAAGTATTGTGATACTTGGACAACTGTGGGCTCTTGCTTCTGTTCCTATGATGTAGAGGCCACTATTTTCCCAGCCTTAGAATGTGCTAAAAATGTGTGGGGAAATATGGTCATAACATAAGACGTCCAGTTAGGTCCAGTCAGGTCACTGGAGGGTTATACACTCTTTGACTAAATGCATTTTTTTGTTTCAGGAAATGAAAGTTTTATTCTTGAATGGCTAAAACCATTAGAAAGAAATTTCAAGATAGAAGAGTATTATTGTCTATTATCTGTGTCTTAGCTCTACACATATAACAGTGATGAAAAGTAAGTTATAGTACTATGCAATATTTATAGTCTTCACATATATCATTTATGCTGCTCAAGAAGTCAGCTGAGGCAGGTATTGAAAGTACAGCTACCCTTCTTATGGAACCGAGACTGAGCAACTTAGAGACTAAGGAAGCTCTTGGATTAAAAATAGAGAAGGAGTTATCTGCAACTTGATGACCACACTCAGCTGGGCCATAAATCATTCTGATTCTGACTGTAGAGAGAGTCTATGATACAAAATGAAACTCTGGCCATAGGAGATATCTGGAGGCTGGGTAAATACTGGGAACATAGATACTAGTACAATAAAATTAAAGGCAAAATCTTCAAGAGGGAGGGTGTTGCAGTTTATGTCTAGATGTCTCCCTAAGCCTCATGTGCTCATAGGTAGGAATTTGGGAGGTGCCTGAATCATGCGGGCATGATAATCACAAGTGGATTAGCACACTGATGAATTTATAGCTAAATGTGATGCTGGGAGGTGAAGCCTGATTGGAGGAGGTGGTCACTGGAATTATGGCCTGGAAGGGTCTATCTCCCTCCTTCCTCCTTGATCTCTCTCTGCTTCCCTGCCGTGCCATAAGCAAGCCTCATCTGCCAAGCCCCTCTATCATGCCACCCTGAATTGGAGCCAGCTAACTACGGAGTGAAACCTCTACAAACTGTGAGCCAAATAAACCTTTCCTCCTTTAATTTGTGGGTGTTGATTACTGTGTCCCAGTAAAGATAAAGTAACTAAGATAAAGGGTCAAAAGTGTTTGTGATAAGTCAAAGTCACTTCCTGGATATATCCGGGGATAAAGAATCTAAATTTTTAATGCAGTACAACTTTCTCCCACACAAGCATTTTCTTCTGACCATTGTGCAAGCTCATGTACATGAAAACACTGGAAAGGACAAGACAAAAAAAAACAGAAACAATTCAGACTACTCAACAACAATTTATGATATTCTCATCACATCCTCAGCTACGTGATGGGTGATAGCACGGAATGAGTGGAAGAAAGCATATGGCCCTCATCCTTAAAGAATTTCAGGTCTGATTAAGGGGACAGGAATACAATTAATTAGGAATTCAATCACAAATTCTAGTAGGTTCTATTTACTATCTCACAAGTCACTTATCCTTGGATAAAGTCTTGGTCAGATTCTTCTCGAAGTTTCTACTCATCCTTCTGGCACCAGCATAGGAAGTTGACATGTGCCATACTCTAACCATTATCTATGATAGATTTCCTCCTACTTGATCTATCAATACACTATGGATGATTTTCTATTCGTACTTTTCCACACTGTAGTGACTGCATGTAGTTTTCTCCCACCAAATTGTAAACTTCTCAAAAGAGGGTACCATTGCTTTTACATTTTTAAATTCCTTTTATTTAGTTTATGTCTGGACACATAATGTTCCTGGAAGAATGACAAAACTGAAAGCTCAAATAGTCAAAGAGGTTAAATCAAATTGGAGATTTAATGATAAAGAAATGACAGCACTGGTGGGTATAGCCATTTGAGCAAAAGCTCAGAGGTGATTAATAGTATATCTGGAATGGTTCTGACAGAATGGGGCTACAGAGATTCTGCAGGTCTAGGAAAATGAAAACTAAAAACCAAACCAAAGACAAGTATAGACTACACAGAATACATGAAAACCATGGATATGAGTTGGATTGAAATCTATTCATATGTTTTTGATTTAAAGAAAAATACTTTGGTATCACTTACATTCCATTCAACTGCTCCAATAGCAATCCCTGAGGCTGCTCCTGTCCCAGCCAGGCCCACAAAGTGGCCACTGCCGATATTACTGGCAAAGATAGAGGCACCCATCTAGAATGCAAGAGAACACACTAGGGTTAGAGATGAAATATCCAAATCAAACCTTTTGAAAAGAGATGTTCATACATTTCAATTACTAAACATCAGAACACTACTTAGCAAATTATGTCCTATGGGTGAAATCCATGAGGTTTCCATGTTTTATGTAGACCATAAAAAAGACCATAAAGAAAGACCATTTAAACTTTTTTTTTTGAATGTCTACAATGGTTAAAAATAATAACATGTTCAAAAGTAAAAACCTGAACTTACATGAAGTGTGTAAATTCCTGCATCCCTAAATAGTTTTATTGGAACATATTCATTCTCATTGACTTTACTTACGTTTGTGCTGTAGTGGCTACCTTATGTAGTTGAAAAAGTTTATATAGTCTATAAACCTTAAAACATTTACACTCTTGCCTTTTAGAGAAAAGCTTATTGGCTGGGAGTGGTGGTGCATGCCTATAATTGCAGCATTCGGGAGACTGAGGCAGGAGGATTGCTGAGAGTTTAAGGCCAGCTTAGGTACAAAATAAGCTCAAGAACAGCCTGAACTGCATAGCGAAACCCTGTCTCAAAAAGAAAAAAAAAAAAAAAAAGACAAACAAAAAGAACCAAACAAATAAGAAAAAAGCTTATTGATCCATGTAACTCTGATGTACATGCCAATGTATTCTTGATCTGTATTTTGCCAAGAACTGCCAAACTTACCATCATATTTTGCCTTTAAACCAACAGTAAGCACCTTGTGTTTCAGGAGAAGGGAATTCGTCTGCATCCTCATAACCTTAAGACATTATTTTCCCCTCATCCCCACTTCCGTCATATTGTCCACTATTCTTAAGCCTCAACGGTTAAGAGATATGTTTAGAATGGGCCGAGATGAGTGCCTGTCTGACAGATTTGGGGTTTAGGACCATCACTGCTTTATCTGGTCCTACACTTTAAGTTTTTTCAAAAGTTGCCTTTTCTGTTTAACTAGTTGGGAGGGATTGAGCTGGTTTGTGGCTTTGTGATTGGTTGAGATTTGCATGATTCACAAAATAGTACCGCAGAGGCAATGTCTGATGGAATGGCTCAATAAATAGACATTTTGAATTTGCAATTGGTCTTCTCTAATTACCCTGACCAGGTCATTTCCCAGTCTCCATTCCCCTTAATTTAGATGAATAAGCAGATCTGTGAAGAAATCATTTACTGAGGACCAACTGTATAGACATTTTGGTTTTGACATCTCTAGGTTGACAGAGTGTGGAGAAGGACAGCCTTTAGTTTATCTTTCAATGTATTACCTATTTGAGACTTCAGGATTGACCAAGCCATAGGATTGTTTGATTCCAGAGGAAGGCTAGCAAAAGTATTAGCGTAAAAGGCAATGGTAGCAGGACCTGCGTCCCTATAGAAAGCTGCTGGAACATCACTAGATGCTTTGCTAAGATATGTCCAAAGGAATGATAATATGATGGCTAACTAAGTCAAAGTCTAGTTCCTGTTATAATTAAGTTGTATTGTCCCTGTTAATCCTGTTAATTATTCCTCCCATTTTTGCTGTTGCTGCTTTTGTTAGTATCCCAATAAAAGTTTACAAAAAATGGTAATCAGTGTGTCAGTCTGAGAGGCTGAAGCCCCCTGATCCCATAACTTTGCCTCTTTTGTGTTTCTTTTCATCCATGGGCACCTCATTGTTGGGACCTGTCACCCCAGTCAGAAACTTACTATACACCGACAACAGAGGAAGATGTAGCCTCTGCTGCAATGGATATCTGGCTGAGGGGGCAATATACTGAAAGCCAGAAAAGAGAACATGTACTAGTCAAGGGTCAAAGAAACATCATCATTAACACATTACAGGGAACACAGTCCCTATCAGTAAGTACACAGAACATGAAGAATGGGTAGACATTCAGAGCAGAGCTGATCTTGAAGGAGGAAGGCAGAGAGGGGAGGCCAATCCAGACACAAAGAACAGCATTAGCTGAGAATGGTTAGAGCTAGGAAAACAAGGTAGAAGATTCTCAGTGAAGTTGGGGGAAAAGAACCTAAATAGAGCTCTACTGGATGTACTCAAATACCAGAATAAACCTGCTTTCAAATGTTGATAGTATAATGTTTTTTGAATCATAGATCACAGCCTAGACACAGCAATTTAGGGAAAGAACCATCCACAAGGGGGCAGTGAATACACAGAAACGGTCAAAATCCCCACTAATTTCTTCATTGACACTTAAACACATGCACGCATGCACGCACGCACACACAATTTATTTCCAGCAAACTGTTAGTGACTTACTGTCCACCAGACCATATCTCGGCCAGCCAGGAAGAAGCCTCCAACAGTGCTCCGGTTGGTCTTCAGCATTGCCTGAGCAGAAAGGAAGACATGGGAGGTCACAAACAGCAGTTGCACCCAGGACACTGGAGATGCTAACAATTCTCTGGCTGGTGTGCTGACCGTGGTGACTTTGCAACACTCCTATAGAAAGTAATATTTTCTAAAAACTGTAATGCAGCATCAGTTTTCTTTTCTTTTCTTTTTTGGTACCGGGAATTGAACTCAGGACCTTGCGTTTGCCAGGCGGGCGTTTGTGCCACTAAGCTATATCCCCAGCCCTATCAATTTTCAATGGACTTCAAAAACATTGTTGAAAAATTTAGAGCTGAAAGGACTTCAAGAAATCGTATTCTGCAAAACTGGTGTTTATTTGCATTGATGAAAACAATGTGTGCCAGTACTTGGATGAAAATTTGCAGTCTTGAATTCATTACTAAAAGAGAAAAATGAGTGGAACACAAATGATTTGTGTCCAAATCCTAAGTTAGAAAATCAATAACAATAAAGGAAAATAAAGAAAATGAGAAAATGAAAATATTTTGAGGTATTGTGGCAGGTGGTGGCGATGTCTGGTAGGACAGATTTATAGTTCCCAGTCCTGTCTGTTCTCAAATTGTAGAGTCGCTAGAGGAATAAGTTCACTCATTACAAACATTATTTATGACACACATAAGAGAATGATTCATACAGAGAAACAATAACACATTTGCAAACTGTTAAGGTCTCATTTTGTCAGGTCACTCTTCTCCCACACGAAGGCACCTTTCCCTAATCTGGTGCCCACCCTGAAAGTCCTTTGGGCTCCCACATACCCATAGTCCAACAGCCATCACCGCCAAAAAATAGATGACAATGACAGAGATGTCAGCAGCATTTTGGATGCGCTGTGACAGTGCAGGCAGCTCTGGGCTTCCGGCTGTTGTACTGGGGCTTACTGTGCTGGCCATGGCTGCAGGTGGTACAGTCCCCAGGCCAAGGATGGCCCCTTCTTTATGTAAGTGCTGAGTTAATGATCAACTTCAGGCAGGTGGGGCCAGCTATCTCCTGCACATGGGGACCTTAAAACTTTTCCCTTTGGATCCAGGCTGTGACACCCTGATCTTGCAGTGGTTAGTGTTGGAGTAAGTGTACCGTGAGGATGAGGGTGACAGACCAGAAAAGGGGACACACTTACAAGTGGGCGGTAGTATGTTCGTTGAGTGGAAAGACAAAATATTTAAGAGGAATTAGAGTAGTTTCAGCGGGAGGTAGAGAGAGTCATGGGAAACAAGGAGGGGGAGGGGGTACAGAGGTAAAGGTCCAGAAAAAGATCAGGAGGAGCAGAGGGTGATAGTTTCTCACTATACAGATCACATTTTTGACCAAAATGTTTTTCTCTTTGAAAATGAAGTTAATTATGCACATAAAGGTTTCCAAAGCCCTATAACTGTGCGACAGGTCCTCTAGGGGACTCCATGAGATACTCCAAGACCTCGGATAGTTATGCAATAAAGAGAAACAGCTTTACAAGTAACAATACGTAAAATACATAGCATAAAACTTAACATTTAACCATTCTAAAGGTGCAATTCAGTGGCATTAAGTACATTTGCAACCTTGGGCAATTATCTCTACCTCTCATTTGCAGAATATTTTTAAAGATTATTTTTATACTTTTAGTCAACGAGTAGAAACACTAATTTGCCCCATATAGAACATTTATGATTCATAACCATTCATAAAGCCTCATAGTGAGGTAGGAACAGTATGGAAATAACACAGATAGAACTCTTTTCAGAAAATGATGTTTCCCTATTTTTGCCTTTCTACATCCTTTGTAGGGGCTGGGGATTTAGCTCAGTGGCACAGCGCCTGCCTGGCAAGCGCAAGGTCGTGAGTTTGATTCCTGGTACCAGAAAGAAAACAAAAACAAAAACAAAGACAAACCCAAAAGAAACCCCAAATACATCCTTTGTAATTTCTGTTCCACTGTCTACATTAATTTATCTATCCTAAGTATCACATACAGGTGTAATCATACAAAACTTATCCTTTTTTGTCTGATTTATTTCATTTAGCATGATGTTTTCAAGGTTCACTCACATTGTGGCATGCGTCAGAATTTCTCCTTTGAAAAAAATTGTTTTAGCTTTTATTTTTATTCATATATTTTGCATTACATAATTGTCAAGGTTAATTAATACAGAATTGCATGTATTTATCATAGCTTATTCATCTGCCAATGGATACTTGGGTTAGTCAGATTTTTATTAACACAACAAAGTACACATATGGACTAACTCCATAGGAATGAGATTTACTTTTTTTGTTTTGTTTTGTTTTTTCTGGTACTGGGAATTGGACTCACAACCTCGCGCTTGCCAGGCAGGCTCTGTGCCGCTGAACTAAATCCCCAGCCCCAGGAATGAGATTTACTTTTACAGGTTTACAGGTTTACAGGCTGAAATTCTGAATAGTATAGCCCTGGTTCTGGTTCCATGTAGACAGTGTATGGCAGAGTCATGTAGAGGGAGAATGTGGTGGACTGACAACTTGTGGTCAACACGTAACACCCAGCTGAACCGAACCAGTGTGATGATGCATGTGGGAGACCCACCTAAGGATTGTTGCTGGCAGCATAAGAGGCAGAAATGGAGAGGAAGAAGTTGTTGGGAAGCTGTTGGGAAGTTGTTGGTTTCCCTGGACGAGCTTGTTATGCTGGCTTTCCTGACGAACTTGACTATTCTCATTGTGAAATGAGCTCAGAACCTTGTTGTCACTGAGAATGCCTTTGGTTCACTTGAAGGAAGCTCTAATCCTCACTTTGAGCATTGCTTCCTGGCTCCAAAGTAGAAGATGTTTCACTGCTCAGTCTCCTGGCAAAGCTTGTTCCATTGGATTTCCTGATAGGAGCTCAGCTGTTCTCATCCTCAAAGGAGCTCAGGACCTCACTGTTGCTGAGCATGGCTGTGGTACTTTTTGGGAGAGCTCTGGTTCTTACTCTGAGAGTTGCTGCCTGGCTCCAGTTCAGATCCCTCAGCTTAGTAGCACAGATGCATGAAACAGGCCTGCATGAGACATTGTCATGGGCGCTTAGCCTTCAGTTGTACTCATGGGGGCGTTGTGATGGGCTCTAGGTCTTCAGATGGGTTCATGTAGGACATTTTCATGGGATCCAGACCCTCAGCTGGATTCACTGGTCTGTAGTGTATGGACAGATTTCCTGCAGTCTCTTTGTATATGATACTTTGGGTGACTATTATAAATAACCTTATAAAATATGTGTCCTGTATTTTATTGTCCCCCTTGAAAAACCCCCAACCAGGACAGAAAATCATGCTAAGAGAAAGAAAACAAAGATGGCACAAAGAATCTGGGTTTTTCCCTTTCATGACCACTCTGGCCTAAGAAATATTAAGAGGTTATACATGAACTATGCCATTTGTCCAATGGTTTAAGTACTTTCTACCAGGCACCATTTCTTGAAGGTTCCATCACCTAATAAGACCATCTGGACATAAGCCTCTCATCAAATAGGTGTTTGCTGAACTCACAATCTATATATAAACCATAGCTGGTTGTTTTCACCATTTGCTGTTGGAAATAATACTGTTATAAATGTTGGTGTCTGGGCCTCTGCTTGAATGTTTAAGTTGTTGTGGGTGCACACCTGGGTCATATGACACTTCTGGTTTACACTTTCTATGAAATATATCAAAATGTTTTCATAGCAGCTATACTACTTTTCATCACCACCAGTAATACAGAAGTGTTTAATTTTTCTACACTTTTGCCAATACTTTTTTTTGTTTAAAAATTATACCCATCCTAGCCCGTATAAAGTAATATTGGTGTTTTGATTAAAATTTCTAATACAATGTATAATTATGTTGATTAACTTTTGATGCCTGCTATCAGGCATTTGTATACATTCTTGGAGAAGCATTTATTTAAATCCTTTAGCTATTATGGAATTAGATTGCTTGCATTTGTCTGTAGATGGATTTATCTAGTTTTAAATTTTTTCCCTGTGTTTTTGCCGTCTTATGCCAAATAAAGTAAGGTCAATTTAATAAAGCAATTGGTAAATCCAGTGCCATGATGGAGTTTATAGCAGTAAGATGGTTTACTACAAGTGCCCATTTTGCTTTGCTTCCCTACACACACACACACACACACACACACACACACACGTGAAAGCAAAGAAAAAATACTTATTTCACTGGATTATTTGAGGCGGAATGCTTGAGTACAGTGAAGTTATGGGATAGACATTGCTAAGAATAGAAGACTGGAAACTTACAATGGGTTTATAAAGAAGGGAACTAGGGACCCATTATCTGCTGTCTTATCTCTCCAGGTAAGATTAACCCTGAACCAAGAACTTTGCACAGCGGGGAAAGGGTAGGCAGGAGGCCCATAGAAGAATCCACTGTGTCATAATTACTTGACGATTTTCTGATAGAGAAGCTTATAACCCTCACATGGCTTGAGACAGTTTGGGGAGCCGTCAAGGATCCATACTGCTGAATTGCACTGTAGAAAGATCCTAGTTCACATTGTGCCCTGCCCTACCTGGGATCCTCAAAGTCATGGTACTGAGATCTCTCCTGTTAGGGATTCTGTGGAGCCTGAGTAGCTACACTGAAAATTTCAGATGACTGGACTCTGTGATCAATATCAGGCACCCCCTGTCCTCTGCCACTGCTTCACAAATGTCAGTGGCCCTGCCCACTCTTGTGGTACTAGGAAGCAGTCCATGGTTACACTTTATTTAACAGTATCCACTGATGCTGAAGAAAGAAATAAGATGGTCTCACTTACTTATCCTTTGTCCCAATAAAGTGCCAGACAGGTCTCCCTGAGTGGCTTGACCTTCAAATTTCCTATGAAACAGCCAGACAGCACTACCTACACAGAAGTAGGAAGTATCCACGCAGTGTTCTTTGTGTGGATCAGTTTAATGAGACCCCGGGAAGTATGTGGGCATCACCGGCCACTCACATTTAGCCATGGGAAGGAGACAGGCAACCCAAGCAGTTGTTTTGGCCCATTACTGACATGAGATATGGCTAAGTGTTCCTACTAACACTCACTTTTCCACCAGAAAGCATCTAGGCAGCATGTTCTGAACAATATGCACCCCAAAGGCCAAAAAATTTCCCAGAGAATCTCCAGTGAGTGACAGGTTCTCCACCTCCATTACTTGGCAAGAGGTGTAGCACAAACCTGAGCTTGTGAGGACAGCCTTGTCCCTGCATAGACCATGGGTACGTCTCACATCCCACCCAAACAGTCAGGCTGTCATGCTCAGAGCCATGGCAAAGCTTTCCTGTCTAAGACAGATATATCTCAACTCACAGAGAAACAACACAAACCTCTGTGGACTGGGATACCTACAGGTATCATCAGTGTTGCTAAAGTTGAAGAAGCTTCGTGTGACATGAGATTTAGCTGCACCTGAATCCAACTGACATCTTAGGAGGCATCTCTAGGAGAAAGTCCTTTATTATGAAAACCTCTGTAAGATCAGTAGGAGCACCCGACCCACCAGATTAGCAAATATCAGTGTCAGAACATAAGGTACTTGAAAAGCAAGGTAATATGATGCCTCCAAGAGAATAGAATACTTCTCTACCAAAAAATCAAAAAGAAAAGTAAATCAACAAATTGAAGAACCTAAGAAATGATTTTATGAAAAATTCTCAAAAAAGAATGCAAATATTTCAACTAAAACAGGAAAACAGTTTGTACTCTGAATAGAAATTTAGCCAAGATGGAGATCTATGAAATTATAGAGTTGAACTCAGAGGAAACAAAAACGTAAATGAAATGCTTAGCAGCAGAATTTCTGACCTCATAGACAAAGTTGTTTTTTCTTACATAGCACAAAAAACAATCTATGAGGCACTATCAAGGGAAAAGCAAACATTTAAATGCTGGGTGTTCCAGGAAAAGGAAAAGTAGTAGAAAACCTGCTCATTGAAGTAACTGCCAAAAACTTTCCAAATCTTGGAAGAGTTGTACATAATAAGATCCAGGAAGCTCAAAGAACCCCAGTTGGATTAAACTTTGTATTATTAATGATAACGCATGTGTATTCTTTGCCATGTTCATAACATGCCCTTTTGTTTTCCCAATACTTTTGCCAAGTCCAGGGGACCTTGGAACTATGCCCAGACAAAATCATACAAATGAGTATTACCTGAAGTGCACCGAAAACTATTGTTATCTGTAAAGATAATCTCCTTTCTTGCCTGTATGCTGGGTTAATTATTCCTTGGACTGCTGATCATGCAATCAGATTATACAAGCTAATGCTTATGTAGTTTAATTTATTAAATGTTTCTCTTGTGGCAAGTAGGTACAGAAGAGAGGATGAGTGGAGAAAATAACTGAACTATCCATTCTGCCACCATGAGACACTCTGTTGAATTACTGTCCAGCTCACCGCCACTAGCATTTTCACATTAGTAAGTTTCTATATAGTCTCTGTCTCATATACAATCTATTCACTTGTTGGTGGACATATCAGCTATGGCTAAGATCTAGCTATTATGAATTGTGCTGTTGTAGACATGTATCCCTGTAATAACTCTTGTGGGAAGATACCTAGAAGGGTGATAACTGAGTCAAATGGAATTCTTATTTTTAATATTTTGAGGATTTCCCATATTGATTTCCATAGATGTTGTACCAATTATCATTCCCACCAACACTGTAAGAGAGTTCCTTTCCCCCTACATCCTCCCCAGCATTTGCTATTTTTTGAATTATTGATGATAGCCATTCTTTTTGGAGTAATATTGTAGTTTTAATTTGCATTTTGTTGATGGTCTGAAATAATGCACATTTTCCCATGTATTTATTTATTAGCCATTTCTACTTCTCCTGTGAAGTGTCTATTCATTTCAGTTCCCCAGTTTTTTTATTGGATCTTTTACTTTGACAGGGTCATAAATTTTTTGAGTTCTTCATAAATTTTTGATGTTAGCTCTTTGTCCAAAGGATAGCTGACAAAAACCTTTTTCCCAATCTTTAAATAATATCTTCACTCTCTTGGTTGTTTTCTTTGTTGTTCAGAAGATTTTTAAACTTGATATGATCCCATTTGTTGATTTTTGGTATGATTTCTTGTGCTATTGTCTATGCCTACGTTTTCAAGAGTTGCACTATTGTATCTTAAATACACTGTATTTGGCCATCCGGGAATTCTTGAGAGTTTTATTGCTACTTCATTCACATCACTCAACATTGGTTTTCAGATTTTATATTTCCACTTAATTTTCAGCCAAAAATGAATGAAATTCTGTGATTTGCAGCAAAATGGATGGAAGAGAAGACATTATGTTGAGTGAAATAAGCCAGGCATAGAAAGACAAGTACTATATATTTTTACTCATATATATAAACAAAATTTTGGTATTATAGATGTATAGGTTAAAATAGAGGCAAGAGAATGTGGAGAAGAGTGAGAATAATGGGTGATGGGATAGCAAATGGTAAAATATGCTTAGGTAGAAGGAAAAACTTCTAGTGTTTGACAGTAGAGGAAAGTGAGTATGTTTTACGTATTTTATAATAAGCCAGAAGAGAGGAATTAAGATTCTGAACATAAAGTAACAACAAATGTTTAAGTAGATACAAATGCCAATTACTTTGATTTATCACTGTACATTATACACACATGTCAAAATATCTTATGGTGCTTCACAAATATTTATAATTATTACATGTTAATGAAAACATAGTGATTAATAATTTTTTTGAATAAAATGAAAGTGGAAAATACAGCATATCTGATCCAAAATAATAAAAGCAATACATGTTGGGAATGTATAGCAATTTTAAATTTAAAAGAAAGATTTCAAAGAATTAGTCTAATAAGGTATCTCAAGGAACTAGAAGAATAAAAACAAAAGTAACTCAAAATGAGGAAAAGGAAAGGGGCAATAAAAATCAGAGATGAAAAAACAAAATTGAAACAACACACAAAAGACACATGAAATAAAAATTGTTTATATATTGATAACCAATATTAACAACCTGTAGCTACACTACAAAGATGAAAGAAGACTAAAATAAATGCAAACTCAAATGTGTAAAAGGAGACATTACAGTTGATATCAGCAAAATACAAAGGATTATAAGAAACTATATATTATATGTGACCAAATTGAAAAACCTAAGATAAATGGATACATTTCTCAATCCGTATAGACTACCAGGATTGAATTCAAGTAGAAATACAAAATCTTAAAAGACCAATGCTGGGTGATGAGAATGAAGTAACAGTAAAACTCAAGGATTCCTGGAAGGCCAAATAGGCTTGGGATGCTCAGCGCTCATCTTCTCTACAAAGAAGAAAAAAGAAAAAGGTGGATCGCTGCATTTTCAGGGAGTGACCGGGAGAGAATGCTGAACCTTTGCGAGAAAGAGATTACAGCCTTGTAAAACATACAGACTTTCGATGGCAGCATAGGAAAAGAAACAAAATACAATGCAGACTGTGACCGAGGCTTTCTAGTTGGGAGAAGACTCTTTTCCAGAGGGGAAGGATGAATGGAAGAGTTCCAGAAAACCCCGCCACCAGTATGCATGCCAGAAATCTTTGCTACTGGGAAGTTTCAAAGTTCTCACAGGCTTGTAGTGGAGGGGATCTACGTGCAGTCTGCACAGTGGCTATTCATCAGAAAGAACTTATATTGTCTCCCGTAAAACCTTGGGTTCCAGGCTGCAGTACCTCAGTGCAGGTACTGAGAAGGGAGCAATGGAACAGATAACCAATGGAACTGGAGCAGAAGATGCGCCACCCCCTCCTACCCCAAGGCAGTACACTTCAGCTTGTTGGATGCCCAGGTAATAGTTCCCATTACAGTTCCTGTTACTTTTGTTTCTTAGAAACAGCTGGTCACTGTGATGTGCATGTGTAGCTGGTCGCTATGATACACAGTGTAAGAACCAACTACATTGTTAGGGAAAAATATAATGCATTTTAAATTACATTAAGTTGGAGAAAAACATAATCCATTTTAAATTACATTCATTTATTTCTGATTCTAAAAGAAATTGGTATATTTTCTTGTGGCCCTAAAATATCTAATCATCCAGATGACCCTATATCTCCAAATGATATTCAATCTCGAGCCCTGGTTAATTTAATATTATTATTTACTCATCTTTAAGTAGTTCTGCACCTTTCTTGAATTGGAAAAATGGTTTTCAGTGAGAGGCAAGATGAGAACTATGGGTTAGTAAGAATACCTGGCACTCCTGCACTCCTTTTTCTGATCCTTTGGTTTTCTCTTTGACCCATCTGCTTCTAGCAGTGCTCCAAGAGCCCAGATGAGAATAAGAACAATGTTAGTGAGAAGGGTGGTAGTTCTGTGTTCTGACATCAGCTGGAACAACAGAATGGGGTTCCATGAAGGATAAGCGGGGAGGGTTTAGCTTTACAGATTGAATCTAAGATTGCATTTGAAGCTTTTCTTGTCTGCTACCGCATGGTACACTGGGCAGTAGCTTATCTACACTTTAAAACTTACTAAAGAAATTCAAGGAATAATCAGAAGACAACTTGGTCCCTTAGAGGCTGGGGACCTAGCAGACTGATGCTTGATCAATTTACAAGAAGAAGGGATCTAAGCAGCATGTGGCCAAAATCAAAAGAGAATGGGCTACATAGAGAGCCCACTCTGCTTGGCCTCTAGCTGTGGGGCATGCTTATGTGCTTATATTTTCCCCCAGTGCCTGATGTCAACTCCTGGAGAAAGACTCTGGACAAAGATTATCTCCTGTTGAGTATGACATTCACCTGAGTGTGATTCTGTGATTTCAAAAGGCAAATTGAATAGCAAAATTTTCCAAAAACTACTCTATAGAAAATAGTATTGTTTCTTATTATTAGTGGTTTCAAATGTTGCCTTTGTAAACAGTCTTGAAAGTATCCCAGAGTGTCACAGTCTTCTGCACTAAGATTATGTCATTGTTTTCCATATCTAGATCCTTTTCAGTGGCAGATATTAACTTCCACCTCCATGAAATGTGTCTTGGCTCCACTGTCTTGCATTGTTAAATGAAAGAGAATTAGGCAAATCCTTGTTATTTATGGTCAATTGGACCAAGGCCAGGTTCTTCCATGATCCTCTCTCCTGTCTTTCTGCCAGCTTCCTCAGCATTATTTCAAGAAGTGATTCTCTATTGACTTTAACAGGGGAATAAAGATGACCATGGGAAGAATCATCACCCATCGGACATAGTGAGCAAGCTATGTGAATAAGAATTTAGCCTGTATGGTTTTATATTTCAAATTTGAGATTGTCACCCAGCATCACATAGATCATGTGGCCTGACACAAAGTAGAATTGCAAAGATTATGCATCTCCAACCTTGGTACATATTGCCGAAATATATTCTCCAGCAGGAGAACAATTCAATGTAATGGTTCTTCTGGCTTCACAGCAGGTGGTTCTGCAGGATTGATTGAGAGGAGGGTGGATGCAGGTCTGACTGGTGGGAAACTACTCATCCTGCTTCATTGTGTGGACAAACAGCACCAGCACCGATGTGACCCTCTTCTCAGACTGTCACCCACCTTACTCACATGAGCCTAGGAACATTCTTCTCAATTGGACATGGGTTATTTTCCTGCATAGATCATATGCTAAGTCATAAAACAAGTCTTTACACATTTAAGAAGAGGAAATTTTTCCAAATTCATTTGAGAGGTCAAACTCATTTTGAAATTTTGTTCTATCCTAGTGGAGTTTCATACAATGGTAATTTGTCCTGGCAATAATGTGGGATATTGTCTGTAAAGTATTTTCAACCTAAAGAGCTCATTCAAGCTTGCTGTCCAGGATGTTTTGAGCAGTTTGGTCATGTAGAGTGGGTGGAGCAGCTGCATGGTTGACTTTAGTTTCAACTCAACTGACAATAAGAAGTTTGATCTTCAGTCTATTTTGTTTCTTCAAATCCACTGAGTAATAAAATAATTCTCACATAAACCAGCTTCACGTTTAATGTGAGGCTCAACTTAATAACTTTACCAGTTGGTCTTGAAAACCAGTTCCTATTGTTCATTCAAAACACCCAGGTAATTTTAAGAACACTAAAATTGAAGTACAGACACCTAGGGCAGTATTTGAACACAAAACAGAGAAATCCATTCAATTAGAAATGAGCAAAGAAAAGACAAGCAATGCAAGTGTGGGAAATACAGTGGCAATGTCATAAATATCAATAAACATTTCTTAAATAAATGAGATGAGCTCTTACACATTTAGATGAATAGGCCTCAAGGTGGTGCTGTGGATCTTTGCAAAGAAGCTTAACTGCTTCAGGATTCCTTTTTAGACCCTATACAGTTGCTCAGTAGTCCATGTAGAGAGCAGCTGCTTGCCGTCACAGGGAAAGTCCACAGTATGTAGCAACAACAGGTGCACCTCAGAGAGTATATGTAATATCAGGCGTGAGGATCAGGTGGTGGGAGGGGAAAGTGAAAGACCTACATTTGTGGAAAGCACCACACCAACTCTCCCCCATCAAGCAGGGAGCTCAGGAGAAAACAAAAGTTCATCCTAAAATAAAGCACTAGCTCTGGGTTCAAAAGATTCTTCCAATATCCACACCATGGTCTTGATACCCCCTTTTTTTCCCCATTCACTGTTCAGGTAATAGAGATTTCAAATTCTATCCATCAGACTGACCCTCTCTTTTCTTTCCTCACTCGTAACATGTGTCTGATATTTTATCAACATTCAATTCTCAGGTTGTGGTGACTCAGAAGCCCTTATTGACCATGTCCATGGGAAGTGGATTTATTGCAAAAACTCTGACACTGACCAAAGGTACCTTGTCCCTTTTAGAGGCCCAGCTTGATGACAAGACTGAGTACTAACCCATGATACATTACAGAGATACTCAGCAAAGTGAGAGGTCAAGAGAGGGGACTAGGACATATGACTGAGCCTGGATGCAAACATGATCCTATGATATGAGGGTTCCATTACCAGACACCCAGCTCTCAGGAAACCTCATACTGATCATCCATAAAAAGGTGAGGGAAGGGTTTCAATTGAGGTCTGCACTTATTTGACTCCCAAGGTGGAGGACATATATGAATTACTGGGGTGGTGGTGTTCCACCAATATGTCCCTATGGGATGATCTCAGGAAGGATCAATATAGAAAGAAAAATTTGTTATGTTGAACACCCTGACAAATGGGTTCAGAGAAAAATTTCCTATTCTCAGGTAATTTACTTTTCAATTCATGTTGAGATTTTAAGATTCCTTATAAAGTGAACTGTGCACCTTGATCTGTCTGAGAGAAACAAAATAGAAAACAAAAGACTGATCTATAAGGTAGGAAGTTTCCTGTGTAGAGAAGTCTCACTGTCTTTGTGCAGGAAGCAGGCAGTGTTCAAGGCTCTGGCAGGGGCATGAACCTGTGTCAAGATCACCTGTCATTTGCTCATGGATATGATGAACTTAGGCCTGGACAGTAATTTCACTGTGGGCCTGTGACTGAGTGGTCTGTGGGATCTCATCTGGGAAATCAGAGAAGTGCATTATGGCTCTTGTTCAGGGTTCAAGACCCAGAAGCTGGAGTCTAACTGAGATCTGGTAGAACTACAAGGCAGATCCTTCCCAGGTCCATCTCTCCCCAAAGTGATACCCAGATACGGCATCGGTGAAAGCCAATTGATGAAATTGGTTGGCCAGGAGAAGAGCACATTTTCTTGATGGATCTTCTCTCTCCTTTGAGACTAGGGATAAGAGATATTGATACAGCTTGTTTGTCTCAGTGGAGCTCTGGGATGTCTACACAATGACCTGAAACTCACTCTTCTTCCTCCTCCTCATCCTCTGTCAATGTGAATGTCAGGGTGGTCCTCAGTACTCTCATCCCCAGCTCACAGATACTGCCTGCTAAATATGTGCCAAGAATTTTCTTCCCCCTGGTCCTTTTCCCAACACATCATGGAGTTCTTTGTTTTAAAAGGGCCCATCCCAGTCTGTGCTACTCAGTTACCCTCTACATCTACCTCCTGGGATCCTCAGCCAAGCTCATCTGCATTCTCTGTAGTGAGCACAGAACCTACTACACTTCAAGGTAGCAGCAGCAGCCAGAGAAGGCACTGCAGGACATTATGTATGTATGTAAAAGTGATAGAAACCCTGGCTAAGAATACTTTTTGTACACTAACTGTGGAAGCAGACAGCTACTTATCCATCTCTGCAATCCAGGCTGAAAACAAATCCTACTACATCAGTGGTTGTCTCATAGTATTAGTGTGTCATTTGGGAAAAGCAAAATGACCCTGAATAAAAGGAATATTTGACAAAAACTCTTCGCTATTGCCCTAGCAAGGCTGTCCTATGTCTCTCAGTTTCTGGAGTCTTCACACTGAAAACATTGATTTTCAAAATTAATTAAGATGAAGAAATCCAAATGAATTCTTATTACTGCAGAGAGCTCCCTGGGAACCAGGGTGCTAGGTCAGACTCCTATGGATGGTATGTCCATAGTAATTATTGAAATATAATCATGTTTATTTTGATTTGGTTTTTGAGACAGGGTCTTACTGTGCAGTTCAGGCTGGCCTGGAACTCACTATGTGCTCCGGGGTGGTCTCTAATTCCTAGCAATCCTCCTGCCTCAGCCTCTTGAGTGGTGGAATTACAGATATGCACCACTACATGTGGCTACTACAAGATATCTTGTTGCTCCCTGCCGGCTACTACATGAAGTGCTACCATATTCTCCGTTTTAGGTGAACAATAGGCCTGATTATAAACCACATTGTGGCGCATCATTTGTTTTGAGTGTCCACCCTGTGAAGATAGCTTAATTTCTGTTTTAAGACGTTTTAGAATTCTATCACCATGCTAGAAAGTGTGCTGTAAGTCACCCATGCCCAAGCTATGGCCCACCTACAGTCTGACTTGTAGTCCACCCATGTCCAACCTGTAGTCTAGGTCAGAAAGCCCTGGACAGCTATAACACAGCCCCCAAATACCATAAACTTTATTCTGTGATTGTTTTCATAACTCCATTATGCAGTGTTCTGGTATGAACTGCTTAGGGAACAATGGAGTATAGCGGAGGGGAGGGAGTGGTGCAGTTGCTAACTCAGCCTCCTGCACCCCGTGTCAAAACCTCAGTGCATCATATGTTATATTGTGTTTTGAAACTTGCAAAGTAAACTTAGTAATTACTAACAATAACCCATGTGTGTGTGTGTGTGTGTGTGTGTGTGTGTGTATTTTTGTGGTTGTGAAAACAGGCATTTATTTTTTATTAAACAGACATGTAAGTTTCCCTATTTAATTATTAGCTAGTATGTCAGATCTCTGTACCCCGGAGAAAGCTGTGTCACGTGACCAGAAGGGGGCATTGTGGAGATTGCCTTTACTTCCTACATAGCTGCTCAAGAAGGACCATTCATTGAAAGAGCCCTGACCTTCCCCTGGATCCTATGTTGACTAATGGAAACTCAGCAGGTATATCTCTCTAACCTGTGAAGTCCCCTGAGCAGAGATATTTATCTTCTCTCATCAGACAAGTGCTTCTTCCCAGGGCTTCCCCCAAAGGGAAAGCAAATTTTCAACCTCCTCAGTCTACATTGTGATCTAAGTTCCAGTATCAAGGCTCAGGGAGGGGTTTGGATAGTTATGATGAAAATGTATTTGCATGAAAAGCCCCTCCTTTTCACAGGATGGGAAAGAAAAGGTCTGGGACAGCCCATTCTCACTGTAGGGCTCCTAGTCGTATACCCACCATGGATTGGACCCCTCTTCTCCTCATGCTCCTTTTTTACAGCACGGGTAGGTACTGGTTCCATATATCAATATACCAAGGGCCAGACAGCCAGCATAAATCAGTATCTTTTGCCAGGATCTTGAAGAAGCTGAACTTTGTCCTTGATTATTCACTCGCTCATGAATATGTCTGTTCACAGGGTCCTTCTCCCAGCCTGTGCTGACTCAACCACCCTCCCTCTCTGCATCTTCTGGAGCAAATGCCAGACTCACCTGCACCTTGAGCAGTGGTTCTGTAGTTTCTGGCTACCACATTTCCTGGTACCAGCAAGTGTCAGGGAACCATCCCCGATTTCTACTAAGATACTACTCAGACTCAGATAAAGACCAGGGATCTGGGGTTCCCAGTCGCTACTCTGGATCCAAAGACAGCTCAGCCAATGCAGGAGTTTTGCTCATCTCTGGACTTCAGCCTGAGGATGAGGCCAGCTATTACTGCCTGACCTATCATGGCAACACTGGGACTTACACAGTGCTTAACGTGGAGAGAGAAGTGAGACTAAAATCTGCCTTTTGTTCTCCCTGCTCTGGGTTGTCACAGCTGAACTGCCTGGGACTGCACCTAATTTAAAAGATGAGTTCCTATCATCTTTTTGATCGTTATCTGTTTTTCTAATGCTCATAGGTGTGAAAATATCTTCTCCTTTTCTCTGACGCATCGTTAAAACCTTCTCTTGGGCTGGGGATTTAGCTCAGCGGCACAGCACCTGGCTGGCAAGAGCAAGGTCATGAGTTAGATTCCCGGTACCAGAAAAACAAACAAACAAACAAACAAACTTCTCTCTACGGTCATGTCAACAATTGTGTAAAACAGTTCCTGTGATTCAGTTTTCCCCCCAGGGAGATGATGAATGGGGAAGAAGGAGGTTAATGCTACCCATGTGCAGCTCAGAATCTTCACTTGGACCAAAGACATAAAGTCTGAGAGTTTCCTGTTGGTCACTGGGTCCATTCTATCCAGATCTAGATTTACTGACCAGCTCCAAGAATTAGGTCACCTTTCTGCAACCTGCTAATTCCAGACTATCTCTGGGAAATGTGCTTCCCTGCTGAATATCAGAAGTAGGTCTCTATGGCTTCAAGTGAAATAATCAAATTTTCTCCACAATGACATGAAACCTTGTCTTTGACCTGTTGGTGAGCACAGGTATCCTATGCATCAGGCTACGTCTCCACTGCATCAGGCTTTGCAGTACCCAATACTTTTGTTTACCCCCAAATGATCTGTTGTTCTTGTGTGGAGTTTAGTAATGCTGGCCTGCACAGATATTGCAGACAAATTCAAGATCCATCCTTCAAGATAGTTTAAGGAGGATCAGAGAGATGCAGGTGCTGTGCGGACCTTATTCCCCTTAAAAAGCCAACACTGGAGAAATCTTGCCTGCTCTCACATCAAGTGTGGGCCTAAGGATTCTCTGCTAATAACAGTGAGTCAGGAAGGACAGTCTGTGGGAGACTCCAAAGTCTCTCTCCGATGGGCCTGACCTGAATTATCGGGGAATGGTGTCTGTTCCTCAGCCTTTACTCTGTTTAGGGTGCAGTAATCGAATACCATGAATCTTGTGGCTTATTAAAATGGACACATATTTCTCATGATTGTGGAGGATGTGAAGTCCAAGATCAGATTGTTGGGACATTTAAAGTCTGGGAAACACTTGATCTCTGGTTCACAGCACTGTCCTTTTGTATCCATCCATTGTACAAAAAGCAAGAAAACTGTCCAAGGCTCCTTCTTCATGACGTTAATCCTGTTTATGGAGCTCTATATCTCCCAGTTTCATTTACTAACTTTTTCACCTTGCACATGGGACTTTCCCATAAGAATTTGGAGGGGACATAAACATTTAGGACATAGCTTCTGTTGAGTTTAACTTTCCCCTGTTATCCAGGTGCATGAACACTGACTCCAGTCTTGGTCATGCAGAGCATGACCATGAGCAGCTCATAATTCCTCTCCATCACTTCTTTTTTTTTTCCAGTACCGGGAATCGAACTCATGACCTCATGCTTGTCAGGCAGGCACTGTGCCACTGAGCTAAATCCCCAGCCCTCCATCACTTCTTATATAATCTCTCATACAGGGCTTCATTTAATAGAAGATAGGTTTAGTAAAACTTACTCCACTTTATTGATAAGAATTTGGACATTTCAGGGGATACTTCACTCAGAGGACAGGCTCCAAATTCACCTATGCCCCTTAATTTGTTCCACTTCTCACTGGATTCATGAGAAACTTGATAAGCCCATTCTTATAAATATCTCCAGTAAGATTAGATCAGCAATCAACCCCCAACTTTTTACCTGCACTGATAAAAACAGATGGAATTGGTAGAGAGTATGACTTCTAATGAAGAAACTCCTCACTTTGTTCCTCAGCCTGGTATTAAGATGAATGGGTTTGACCTTGTGCTTTCTATATTTTTTGCACCAGAGACAAGGGAGTATAAAAGGGACCAGTTCTTTACCCAGGCTTGAAATAGGCAGTTAGAATAAAGTCCTGAAAAATCTATTCAGGTGGTAAAGTAATTTATATACTTATATTTATAACAGCTGTCATGTTAAAAATGGGTCAAAGATCTAAATATTAAAACAGAAGCACTAAATCTACTGGAAGAGAAAGTAGGTAGAAAGATTGAAGATGGGCTGGGGATTTAGCTCAGCGGCAAAAGCGCTTGCCTGGCAAGCGCAAGGTCGTGAGTTCGGTTCCTGGTACCGGAGAAAAACCAAAAAAAAAAAAAAGAAAAAAAGAAAGATTGAAGATATAGGTGTAGGCAGAGAGTTCATGAACTAAAACCAAACTGCATGGGAAATATTTCAAAGAATCAACAACTGGGATCTCATCTTATTGAAAAGTTTTGCACATCAAAAGAAATCACCAACAGAGTAAAAAGGAACCCCACAAATTGGGAAAAAATTTTAGCCAACTTTCCCTCAGAAAAAGGACTTCTATTGAGAACATATAAAGAATTTTTAAAAATAGGGCTCCCAAATTTCAAAGACTCATTCCAAAAATGGGCATCTCAGAACAATACACACTTCTCAGATGAACAATACAAATTGCAAATAAATATATGAAAAAATGTTCAACATCATTAGTCATTTGAGAAATGCAAATTAAAACAGCAGTGAGATTCCCTCTCACCCCAGAAAGAATGCCTATCATCAAGATGTCAGCCAATAACAAATGCTAGGGCTGTGGGGAAAAAGGAATGCTTCTCCACTGTTGGTGGAAGTATAGACTGGTAGAAATCAGTGTGGAGATTCCTCACAAAACTAAGATTAGAGGTCCTATTCAACCCAGCTATTCCCCTGGGTATTTTTCCAGAAGGACAGAAAACATCACACCACAGTGATCTAAGTGCACCCATATTTATAGCAGCACAGCTTGTCATAGCAAATCTTGGAGACAACCCAAATGCTCATCAACTGAGGAACAGATAAAAAAGATGTGGTGTTTTTATATAATGGAGTATTACTCAGCTATAAAGAAAGATAAACTTGAGGCTTTTATAGGTAAATGGATGCAACTAGAGGCCATGCTCATAAGTGATATAAATCAGATCCGCATGTGTAAACATCATATTGTCTCCCTACTATAAGGACCTGAAAGAGTAAATAAAATCTGAAAATTATAATAGATACCATGACGGGAAAGAAGCAGCTCAAAGGGATGGAACAACTGGATGAGGGAAAGGAGAAAAGAAAGAAAGGAACAAGGGAAACATATATATGTATATACAAGGATAGCTGGGACAATTGTACTGTTGATGTCTATTGGTTTATTGAAGGAAATAGTTAATGCTTAAAGTTTTACTCTTAAATTTTTTGATCAGTTTTGCATGGTTATATCTGATAATCTGAATGACTAATTTGAAGACAACAATATGCAATATAACAATTGTTGAATTCCTACTGTCTTGTGTAGTAAAGCTCTGTAGCATTTCTAATGTTTTTGTTATTACTTTTTTCTCCTTAATTGTTTGATTAATCTTGCATTCTTCATCTGTTTATCTGAGCAACTTCGTTGAAGTTAACAATATATAATATAAGAACCATTGTTAATTCCAATCATCTTGCTTTGAAATCCTGTATCATTTTTATTGGTTTTTTGTTGTTTTGTTTTTGTCATTTTGCTACATTTTTCTTCAAAATAAAAAAGTAATCACCAACAGATTGAAAAGAAACCCCTAAATTGGACAAATTTTAGCCAAATGTCCCTTGGACAAAGGAATTCTATTGAGAAAATATATGAAGAATTAAAAAATATCAGGCCCCCAAAATTCAAAGACCCACTCCATGGATGGGATTCTGAGATGAATACACAATTCTCAGATGAAGACATAAAATGGCAAAGAAATACATGAAAAAATGTTCAACATTATTGGTCATTTGAGAAATAGAAATTAAAGCAACACTGAGTTTCTATCATCCCAGAAAGAATGATTATCATCAGGAAATCAACCAATAACAAATGCTGGAGGGGCTGTGGGGAAAAAGGAACTCTTCTCCATTGTTGGTGGGAGTGTAGACTGACACAACTACTGTGGAAATCAGTGTGGAGATTCCTTAGAAAAGTAGTATTAGAAGTCCCAGTTAACCTAGCTATTCCTCTTCTGGGTATTTTTCCAGAAGAACTGAAAACATCATACCACAGTGACATACATGCACCCATGTTTATAGCAGTGCCCGCGTCATAGCTAAATCTTGGAAACAGCCCAAATGCCCATCAACTGAAGAATGGATAAAAAAGATGCTGTACTTTTACACAATGGAGTATTATTCAGGTATAAAGACAGATGAACTCGATACTTTTACAGGTAAATGGATGCAACTAGAGACCACACTCATACGTGAAATAAATCAGACTCACATGTGTGAACATCGTATTGTCTCCCTAGCGTAAGGACCTGAAGGAGTATATAAAATCTGAAAGGTACAATAGATACCATGGAAGGGAAGAAGCAGCTCAAAGGGATGGAACAACTGGGATGAAGGAAAGGAGAAAAGAAAGAAAGGAACAAGGGAAACATATATATGTATATACAAGGATAGCTGGGACAATTGTACTGCTGATATCTACTGGTTTATTGAAAGGAACAGTTAATGCTTAATATTTTGTCTTTTAAATTTTTTGACAATTTTGTATGCTTATAGCTGGTAATCTGAACAACAAATTTGAAGACAACAATATGCAATTTAACAACCATTGTTGAATTCTTATCATCTTGTTTAGTGCAATCCTATACCACTTCTAACGTTTTTATTATTATTTTTTATTCTTTTTAAAAATAAGAAAAATGAAAAATAAGAATCCTGAATTGTCAGATGTATTGTGTTGTGAATGAACTTAAACTCATACTGGCATATGAGAGAAGATATTATGAAAAGGCTATCAATGTATTATACCAAGAATAAAACTTTCTGTAAAAAAAAAAAAGAACAATTGTGGCGATAGTAAAATGTCTGAGTTGTTCTCAGGGAGTTGTGTGTAGGGACAGGAACAAATGGAACATAGAAGGTTTTTAGGGCAGCAAAGCTAACTTTTATGTTACTATGTTTGATTGACACCTGGTTATGTGCATTTAACAAAACCCAGAGAACTATGTAATGCAAGGAATGAACCTTAATGGGAAATATGAATTTTAGTTACCACTTAAATATTGATATTGGCTAAGGAATTTTTGTTTACACAATTTTATAAAATGTACATCCCCACTGCAAGGGGTTAAATTAAGAGTAACAGTTTGGGGCAGTCAAGAGGAAGTGCAGACGCATGGCACATAAAACTGTAAGGGAGTTAGAAGGGACAGAAAGTGGTCTCCTAAGAGTACAATGGAGCAGAAAAATTGCTATTGCTGAGTGATGCTGTGATTATTGCATTCTCCTTGTTTGCGGCAATATTGATGTGAATAAACCTACTATACCACAAACCATTTAAAAGTATTATGCATACAGGTATGTACAGAATATAATGCTTGATAATTATAGTAAATATCTGTTACTAGTTTATCTACTGACTACACTCTGATCATTATTTTAGGGTATACTTCTTCTACTTATGCATAAAACGGTAAAGCAGCATCAGACAGGACTTCTGTGATTAATTCTACAACAAGACATTGTCATCATAGGAAATGACATCTCCATGCACATGATTGCCCAAAAGACATTCCAATGGGGCAGGATATGAAGGGGAAAGAAGATATCAGTATTGGTTTATTTAGTATTGAAGAAAAATATAAACTTAATGTGGACCAAGTGTACAGTATATCTTTGGTTCCTTTCCTATGTGTAAGTTTATTTAGATACATTGATACTTACCTTTGTGTTAAAATGGCTTACAGTATTCAGTAAAGGGCAGGGTGTATCCTGGTAGGAGGAGGTCCTACAATATAGCCTCAGTGTATAGTAGGCTATACTATGTACACTTTTGTCATACATATTGTTATGTTTGGACAACAAGGAAATTGCCTAAGGGCCCATTTTTTAAAACATACCCCACCATTATAATGCACACATGACTGTATTTGGAACTATCTTTACTTTTAGTTCAAGTATTCTATAGCCATAAAATAGCCCTGAAATTAACATCTGTAAATTAAAAATGTATCTACTAAGTCATAATTATGTACAAAAATATTCATGTGTTTTGTATACATGATAAATAAGAATTTATTTTGGTATATGTGTGATCTATTCATTTGTATTGTCAAATAACTCTATATTAATGCATAAACAATGGGATTTTAAAATGTATGCCTCATCTATTGTATATTTAGAATGCTTATGTTTTTGGCAATTACACATAATGCACTATGAACATTTTATGCAAGTTTTTTTGTGATAGTAGAGTTGTTTTGGTAGATTTGGGAAGAGAGATTCTGGACCACATGACATTTTTTTTGAGAAAATACCAGACCACTTTCCATCATCAGCATATCACATAACATTTCCATAAGCAATGTATGAGGGTTTTAATTTAACATTCTTACACCAATAATTATCTGTTGTTTTGATGGTAGCCATCATAGTAGACAGTGAAAGTACTGCACTGTAATTTTGACTTGTATTTCCCTAATAAATACTGATGTTAGCATATTTTCTTGTGCTACCTCATTTCTTATCAAAATATCAGCAATTGGGTCTGAGGCTCTCCCAGGTATCATTAACTTGAAACTTTAGATGGAGCTATTGCCGAAATCATTTGCACACACATACTCCCCTCAGGAAGCTCTATTTTACACAGCAGAAGGTTCATTTTCAAGAATCTAGTTCCTCTTAGAGACAATATGTTATGATGAGATAAGAATACCCTGAGATAGGAACACCATGTGCAGTCTGTCTGCATTAACTATAGCCTCAGGGTTCACATGGGGATATAGAATTACTCTAGAGATTCCTCCTAATCACATCACTCACTAGGAGACAAACTACAGATCCATCCTCAACATTTGCTGATGCACTAGGCAGGAAGATTTGGATGAAGACGTGATTTAAGCCTTTCTCCTATAATCACGGTGCTGTACTTCTATACTACGTAGCCCCCCTAGCATGTGGACAGCCATCTGACAAGGAATGCATAGGGAAATTCTATGAGTAAATGTAAATTCTATGAAAGGCAATGAGATATAACCTAAATACATATAAAAACTGCCCATACTGTAACCCAAAGGGGAAAAATAGATCTTTAAAATTAAGATTGTTTTATTTTAGAAATAGACTGAATTTTCAGCTTCTGCTTGCTGGGAGCATAAATTGCAGATCTTCCTCTCTTCAGCTCTGATGAATGCACAGAAAACAAAACCTCTGTCAAGAAACCAGCGTATCCATCTGAGAACAATATGCAGACATTATCCCCAGGAGGTTGGAGTGTGGTTTCCTTCCTACAAAGGAGTGAGGGAGCCCAGATTGTTGAGGGGATAAAATAATACAGAAATCTCATTGTTGGTTGTCACTGTATTTCTCACCTCTTTTCCTTTCAGTAAAAACCCTTCAGACCTGAAAAAGGTGAGATGGAGATTTGAGGCAATAAGAGCTCCTTACCATGTTCTTTGGATCTAACTTTGAATAAAACTTTTCATTCCAACAAACCTCCCTTATTTGTTGAAGAACAGTGAGCAGTATGGACTTGTGTGCCTCATCACTATACTTTTGAGTAAGATAAACTCATGTTAAGAAGAATACAAACAATATTTATTTAATATATCAATGAGCCAAATGCATTTAAATAAATAGTATTCAAATTTTAGGAAAGCTTCACTTTCTTTTTCGAATAATTATATTGGAAAAGACAAATGTACAAATAGCCTAGAATATTTTATAAATAAGTATAAAAGAAGCAGAAAAATTTTTAGGTATTTAGACATAGCATAAAGCAGAACTAATTTAAATAGTGTAATAATGATGCTGAGAGAATAACTATGACATTTCATTAAAAATACAGAAACACACCTATGCATAAAATGAGATTAAGATAGATTTCAAGTATCAGACTCATACTCAACTGTCAAGAGAAGCATGACCATTATCAAAAGTGCTCTTCTGAATTGTGAAAGGAAAAGATGAGATTTGGTATGGTATTTATGGAAACTACTTTTAAGTACATTTAAAAATATGAGCAGAGAATGGTTATACAGTTCAGTGTTAGAACACCTACCCATCATGTGTAAGGCCCTGACATTGATCCTCAGCATTGCAGATGTCATAAATAAGTGTAAGTAAAATAGAAAATTAGAACAATTCCATTCCTGGTGGAGCAACATGGAATAATTTTATCTGTTCAGTATTATCAACTAGAAAACTGTACAGTGTCATTTGCAGATAGTTTTTCAGTGCAGGGAATGTAGCTCAGTTGTAGAGCATTTACTGACTATACTGAGGGCTTGTGTTGGTCCCTGACAATGCAAAGAACAAAACAAAAAACCAGTTATTCAAACGGTGAATAGAAACTGTGACCAGGTGAGTGAAAGAAATCAGCAGTGACCTCAGGTCTCTGTGATATGAGTTGTATCCTCTATCCATGTTAGAGAGAACGCTGCAATTGCCCTATGGTCCCTTACTGAGCACAGTGCTCAGTAAGAAATATTCACTGAAAGCACGGCCCTGTGCTCAATGATGGGCAATCAGCAACTGTGTCTTCTCCGGCCTGCCTTTTGTCTTGACTTAGCAGGTATTTCCTCCCAAGGGTCCCCCAAGGGGAAAAACAAATCACCATCCACCCACATGGCCTCTCCTGTAAAAACACAGTGCTCCAAAACTGCCAACAAGTGGAATGAGCCACATAGTTTTTTTTTTTAAGCACCAGTGTCAGCAGGTGATGGTACTTTTGCAGGAGAAGAAAACTGGTTCCTTAACAAGTACACAGAGCAGAGTGAGAGAGCAACTTGAACTAAAATTCAGCGAGCAAAAACAGAGTGAGTACTCTCCTATTGTTTCTCTAAAAATTTGACAGACCTGAGACAACGTGAGGTCCAGATCCTTACCCTACACCAGGAAAGAGGGACAATCAACCCAGCCTAGGAGTAACATCAGGTTCTGTGAGTGGGGCTCAAACAGAAATCTGCAGGCAGAGAGATAGTAAACATGCCTGGCTCACTGGCTTTTGGACCATATTGGGCAAGGAAAGCCTGTGGAGGGAAGACAGAAAGATGTGCATGATATTTACCCTCCCCATTAAATCACTAACAAGGCTAGGATGCCTACTACCACCACTTCTATTCAACAAAGTACTTGGAACATTAACCAGAGCAACCAGGCAAGAGAAGGAAATAAAAGGGATATGTATAGGAAAAGAAGAGCTCAAGTTATCATTATTTTCATATGACATAAACGCTACATAGAAGAGCCAAATATTCCTCCAAACAACTCTTAGAATTAATAACCATCTACTCAGCTATAAAGAAGGACAAATTTGAGACATTTGTAAGGAAATGGATGCGAAATATTTTGAGTAAAATAAAACTGTGTAAAAAAACAGCTCTGTGTCACATCCACATTTCCAAATTTTAGTTATGTCTATTTTACAATAAGACAATTGTTAATAAAGTTGAAAGCTATATGAAAAGATATATAAAATATCATTTTATATATCATGGTTTAATTCACCTTCATAAATGTAAAAAATAGTAATTTCAGATTGCAAATGGTGTAGCTTGGCTGTTGCCCAAGGTGTCCCTCCTCCTCTCATAATGCTTTAGCCTTGGGTTGCATCTCTTTGAAGAAGAAGCATCATGGAAGCCATTTCTAATGTGGCAAAGGCCAGGGAGTGATCTTGGACCATTATTAATATCCCCAAACTCCCAAACCTTTGTAAGCTGTGATTAAGACAGTTGGACTTCCTGAAGATTTTCTGATTTTATAACCTCTGTTTTCGTAGAGAAAAGACAATTGCTAATCAAACAGTCTCATCTCTCCACCTTCTATGGAACCATGGCCATGATAGCTGACCTGGAAGTCCCACTTCCTCTCTCTGCAGGTGTATGCTATAAGCATATCTGGCTTCAATTTTAAATAAGCATGAAATTGAATTTGTAACAGTCAGTGGGTTTGGGTTGAAAGATTTGAGTTCAGTGTCATTTCAATTAATCAACAGGTTTGAATTTAGACCAATTAAAGACCTGCTGTGGCTACATAAGCTATACTTTTCTCACTGTTCTCTGGATGGTCTTGGAGTTTGCCTTTTTGTGCACTGTCCATCCAATCAAAAGACACAGATTGGCAGACTGTATAGAAAAACAGAATCTAGCAATCTGTTACATTCACAAATCACATCTAATCCAAAAAGATACTCATAAACTAAAAATTAAAGGATGTAAAACAATATTTCATGCACCAGGACCCTGAAAACAAGCAAGGGTAGCAAATCTCGCATCAGTGATGGTAGACTTCAAGTTGAAACACATTAGGATAAAGAAAGTCATTATATACTAGTTAAAGAAATACTCCAACAAGAAGAAATAACATTGGTGAATATATAGGCATCAAATACTGTAGCACCTAGCTTCATAAATAAAAAATTGTTGAAATTAAAAGATCCAGTAAAAACTAACACAGTCATGGTAGGGGATTTTAACACCCAACTTTTGTAAAGAGACAGATCAATTAATAAAAAAAAATAAAGAAATTTCAGAGCTGAACTACACTCTTGAACATATCGCCTCAGGAACAAGACAAGGATGTCCACTGTCACCACTCCTGTTAAGTATAGTTCTGGAACCATTAGGCAGAGCAATTAGACAAGAGAGAGAAATAAAAGGAATAAGGATAGGAAAGAAAGAAGTAAAACTATCACTATTTGCAGATGACATGATACTTTACATGGAAGACCCCAAAAACTCCACAAGAAGACTCCTTGAACTAATCAGCAAATTCAGCAGTGTAGCTGGATACAAAGTCAACACCCAAAAAGCGATAGCATTCTTATACACAAACAACTAACAGACTGAGAGAGAAATTAAGGAAACCATACCTTTCACAATAACATCCAAGAAATTGAAATACTTAGGAATTAATCTAACAAAAGAAGCAAAAGATCTATTCAATGAAAAGTACAGTACTCTGAAAAAAGAGATAGAAGAAGATTTCAGTAAATGGAAAAATATCCCTTGCTCATGGATAGGAAGAACCAACATTGTGAAAATGGCCATACTCCTAAAATTGTTGTAGAGATTCAATGCAATTCTCATTAAACTACCATTAGTATACCTCACAGATCTCGAGAAAACATGCCCTAAATTCATCTGGAACCAGAATAGAGCCAGAATAGCAAAAGCAATCCTGGGCAACAAGGACAAGTCAGGTGGAATCACAATCCCTGACCTGAAATTACACTACAAAGATACTGTAATATAATCAACCTGATACTGGCTAAAAAACAGACCTAAGGATCAATGGAACAGACTGGAAGAAACAGCTACAACCAAAACCACACTCAGCCACCTAATCTTTGATAAAGGGGCCAAACAAACTCACTGGAAGAAAGATAGACTCTTTAATAAATGGTGCTGGAAAAATTGGCTTGCCACTTGCCAAAGACTGAAAATAGACCCAAGTCTACCACCATGCACCAAACTCAAGTCAAAATGGATAACAGACCTCAATATTAAAACAGAAACACTAAATCTATTGGAAGAGAAACTAGGTAAAAACCTTGAAGACATAGTGGTAGGCAGAATGTGTAGTTCTTTCCTGGGTTATGTTACTCATAAATATTCTGTGTAAATATAATAGTACTATACTGTAGAAATCTAAAGAAAAATCCAGTATCGGGATCAAAATAAAATAAAATGATGGCAACTGTAAGATTCATTCAGTGTTTATTTTCTGTGTAGCACAAGTAGGTTCATCACAGTGACTTTTTTTTAATAAAAGGACCTCATGAAGGAAAACTGAATCAGACAGCTAAAAAGAGGAAGTAAGCTACTTCTTATATGTTTTTATTTTCACATAGTTGCTTCTCATATTCAATTTTTACCACTATATTTGTAAACTAAAACACAACTGTGGTGAACCTCTTCTCTTCCCATGGATGAAGCAGTCAGAGGTCCCCTAGGAAATACTCAGCATCAGTTGATAGTCATGGGGAAGGTATTTCCACTGTAGAAATAAATACACATGGAAAAGAGGCTGGATTTTTTTTCTAATTCTCTCTCCAGAGTCAAGGGTGGGTACTGAGCTGTCATGAATACACCATCCGTATTACTGAGTGGTAGTAGAAAGACTCAGTCCTCCAAAAGCAAATTTATACAGGTGCTTTTTAATGCTGATTTTGTACCCTGTCAAAGTGAAATTGTAAGAAAGATTTTTTAAAAACAGGAAAGTGTTGCTCATGAGTGGAAGAAATTAAAATCATAACAAAGCAAGTAAAACAGCACAAAAATTTATTCAAACTCTATCCAAAGAAACACAGATATTGTCATTACTAAGTAAAGACTTTAACTCAATTATTATGAATATGTTCAAAGAAATAAAGAAAACTGTGGCAATCATTTTAAAGTAAAGTAAGGGAAATGTCTCATGAAACCCAAAAAGTTACCAAAGCAATAAAGAATAAAAAAATCAATGAACCTAATAAAATAGAACAGATATTATCATTTTTAATGAACAAGAAGGAACAATAGTGCAAATAAATGCACAAATCTGTAGAACCTCATGCGACATCATCATATCTAAGTACATATACATGTCAGAGAGATAATAATAAGGAGAAAAGGATGGGAAAATGTGTATGAGAATTACTGACAAAAACTTCTCAAACTTTTAAAAAATATCTAAGCATATAATATGCCCCAATAAACCAAAAAGGCATTCACCAAAGTGCATGTATTTTAGCTCATTGTTAACAGCGATAGAGGGCATAAAATTGCTAGATTGTTACAACACGATTGGATCTTCCGGTCCCACTTCCCTCTCCCTAGTTACCCTTTCCTCTTGAACAATATCTTCCTATTTTCAATATCTACTATACACTTGAGGATCTTATTTACACTTTCATTTCTCACACCAGATGGACAGGAAAGGAAAAGAAAAAATGAGAAAAGAAGGATAAAATAGAAACAAAGTTTTGTAAACGGGAGGAGAAGAAGGGTTGAAGGGAGGGAAGCAGCCTTGAAGAGCGCAGTCCTGGGCTGTCCGCACCATGGCCTGGGCTCCTCTCCTGCTCACACTTCTGGCTCACATCACAGGTCGGCAGGGATTTTCTGACTGGGGCTGTGCAAGGCAGCGGTGTTGCCTCTGTCTCCTCCTCTGACCATCACTTTCCTCTCTTCTTTTCAGGGGCTGAATCACAGGCTGTGGTGACTCAGGAATCTCCACTGTCCACATCTCCTGGAGGGACGGTCACGCTCACCTGTGGCTCCAGTACTGGAGCCGTCACGACCAGTAACTACGCTAGCTGGGTCCAACAGAAACCCTACCAAACACCCTGGGGGTTAATATATCACACCAGCAACCGGCATTCTGGTGTCCCTGCCCGCTTCTCAGGCTCCTTGCTTGGAGACAAGGCTGCCCTCACCATCACAGGGGCCCAACCTGAAGACGAGGCCACCTATTACTGTGCCCTGTGGTACAGCAACCATTTCCACAGTGACACATGCAGATGGGGAACTGAGACAAAAACTCCCTTGTGCACATCACCCTGTGCTCCTCAGCACCTCCTTGCAGACAAACACAAGACTCAGAGTCATGTGTGGTGTCTGAGAGAGATGGGAATCTTTGGAGACTTAGAAGGGGACCATATGAGGCAACCACTGCAAGAGTCCCAGTGAACTCCACCCTCACCAATGTGTGCCTTTCCGTAACCCTCTCTTGAGTGTAGGCTGCACTGAGTGACTGGTTGTTATGGTTTGTGTCTGAATGTCCCCCCAAAGCCTTATGCAGTTATGGAGCAGGCTTCCAGGGTTTATGACTGATTCATGGTCCAATGTTGGAATTATGAATGTGAGTGCTACCCCCGCCCTGGGGTGGATGGTTTGCATATAGTGTAAGGGAGGGAAAGAGATTGCTTACCACTGTGTCTCCCTTTTGCTGCTGTTGCTTTTTCTATCTTCACCTTTCACGAACTGTTGCCCTCTTCCGTGTGCCACTCTGCCTTGGAGCCAGCTGAGTGTGGACTGAAACCTCCACAAACCTCCACAAAGCTGAATAAACCTTTCCCTCCTTAATTCTGAGTGTCGAGTATTTTGTCTCAGTAACACGAGAAAAGTAACTGAGACATTGGTACAGCACATTTGAAGAAAGAGGAGTTAGGAAAGGAAAACCCCTGACTTAGGAGAGATGTCAGTAGCTCCATTTGGTCTGAGCCTTGACAAGTTGAGGAGTAAAGTTTATTCAAGCCAGAGGCTGTTCAGAGTCAGGAGCACAGGGCAACACCCAGTAGGGGAGGAGAGAAGTCCCAGGGGAGAACTGGAGAAGCATTGGTGTGTCTAAGACATGTCACTCAGCAATGCAGCCAGAAATCTGCGTGTCAGAGAGTTAGGAATGGCGGTTGGCATTCGGAGTTTCATAGTCCCAAGATATTTTTATGTATGACTAAAAATATTAAGTGCCCCTTTATGACACACCAAGCAGGAAGGCTCTAAATACCTAAAACTATGCTTTTAGTCTAATTTAAAGCAATTGGGTGCATAAAAGTTTGATTTGGGCTCTAACAGTTTTGACTTCACCGTTCCAATCTAATGTGAGGCAGGAAACCAATGGGGCAAATACACAGAAGTAATAGTTAACCCTTTTATGTAACTGATTTCTAACAATAGAATAGTTAACTGATTGGAAACGACTGCTGAGATCTGCATATAAAGATTACAGCTTGATTTGATTGCTTTCTATTGGATTGCCTGCCCTGCAAAATGACACACAGTGTGGCAGCAAGCTCAAGCTGCCAAATACCAATGTGACTGAGATCAGAAGTGAATCCTCCCACTCCAGCCAGGCCTTCGGATTATGCAGGCCCTGATGACAGGTTGTCTCCAACTGAATCAAGTTAGCATTTCATTAGGATGGCATTGAATCTATCGATCAATGTTGGGAGTACGGTCTTTTTGACAATATTGGTCCTACCTAGCTAGGAGCAGAGGGCATCTTTCCAAATTCTGATGTCTCCTTCAATCTCCTTTTCAGAGTGTTGCAGTTTTCATCATAAACGTTTTTCACTTTCTTGGTTAGGTTGATTCCTTGGTATTTAATTTTTCTAGATGCTATTGTGAATACTAGTGTTTTCTTAATTCCTTTCTCACTGAGTTCATTACTGGTATTTGCAGACAACAACATGCTCTACATGAAAGACTGAAAAAAATTTACCAAAGAACTCTCAGAGTTAATAACCAATATCAGCAATGTAGCAAGGTACAAAACAACACACAAATCTTGATTTTCTCAAAACTGAGTTCCTCCTATCAATGGACTAACATTCCTTATTCCCTTTTTTGTTCAATTCCCAGGGACCTCAATCTTTTCCTCCAACAATAACAGACAATGAGTACTTTTGATACAGACATGTTAATTTAACAAGATGGTTGTGTATAAGAAATCAGAAAAAATTAGAAAATATCGTGCACTAAATCTGTAGCAAAGACTAAAGTGAATTTTCTAAATTCATTTTGCATAAGAAGCTCAGTGTTTTGCACCTCACAGAGAAGAAAGGATACTTTAGCCTTTTAAGGAAAATGTCCACAGAGGGAGGAACATATTGCACTTGGGAGATTGACTGTGAGTGTCACATTGAAAATACTCTTGAAACTTGGACAAAAAGGAAAGAGGAATAAAGTAGGATCCCTGACTGTTGGGAGTTCCAACCTAAATAAAATCAGTGTGCACACACATGGGTGTCCAGGAGAATCCCATGGCCAGTGATGTTAGTTTCACATCGTCAGCAGTTCATCTTGTTGTGACATCTCATCTTTTCTCCTTTCCATTTACCTCATTTTATTTGTTCTGCCTCATGCATGGTGGCTTTCCATGCTTACCTGGAACCTCTCAATGTCTGGTTCACTGTTAGTTTGGACTACGCTTTTCATATATGTTTTTGTAATGGGACAATATATTGCCTGGAGTGCTGGACAATAGATACTATAGTTATTTCACAGGGTCTTATGCTCAGGCTGTACTGATTCGTCCTTCTGAATTGTTACAATCTCAGGATAAATATTTCCTGTAACAGTGAAACCACACTTGGGTCCATAGGGCTGCGTCAGAGACCTGTGAGTCTGAAAGCCTCTGGTCAGTCACTGTTCAGTGTGTCCCAAGCCCAGCATCCCTGACATGCATGAAGTGCAAGTCACCTTCCCTTGCTCCTGTTACTTTTACAGTGTGTCTAAGAACCATCGTTTCCTCCTCAGGCTTAGAGGAATCAGGCCTCTGTGGCTGTGGGAATGGTGGCTGCACAGAACCTGCTGCACAGTGAGATGTGACTGTGACTTTGATCACGCAGTGAGTGCAGAGACCTCTGCCTTCAGGTTCTCTCCACCACTGAGGCAGGGATTGCAGAAGTCCCCTCTCTTCTGCCCTCCAAGGGGATGTCCAGAAAGGAGTCTTAGGACCCTCAGAGATCAGATTCTTACTCAAAGGAAGACCATTTAGAAGGAAAACTGAGGGAGGATTTGAGAGGTGATGGGAAGCAATGTCCCTGTTCCTGGGGTTTCAGGAAATGACTCCAGTGCCACCCCGCCCAGTCTGACCTCCCCTTCTCAGTCTCCTCTCTGTAGCAGTGGCTGAAGCAACTTCATTGTTCCTCTGTCCATCCCCTAGTACCGTATGGGCCTCTGTATTGAGTAAAAATATTAATGAGTTAAACAAGAATATTTTTTGGAGACTCCACAGTTGCTCTCAGGTTTGCCCGGCGTTAGCTAGTCTGCATTTCTATCTGCTCCTCCCCATGTGCTCAATTACTTTCAAGCTGCCGCAAGAGAATAGCCTGGACTGATTTAGTTATAAAAAACAAATAACTGTGTCTTACAGTTATGCAGGCTGGGAAGTCCAAGATCAGATAGTTCCCAGCTTACAAATCACTTTTAAGTACAAGGATAATCAGAAAGTAGTGACTGTACACATCATCATTAAGGTGACATGTTTGCTGAAATGATGTGCTAGAAATTTTCAAAAAAGCAATCATGGAGTTCCATGAATGAGCAAAATCGTTTTTCTAACAAATGTAATAGAAGTAAATCTGAGAAAAAAATAGAAGTCATAAAAACAAATCAAATATAAATCATAGAACTCACAGTTAATAAAATTATGGTACTCTGTGAGCCCCTAATACTGGAAAGCACTAAAGTTGAAATTCATGCCTGAGGGAAGATTTTTGCCTAGTAAAGAAATTTACAGGGCCGGGAATATAGCTCAGTGGCATAAGTGTCTGCCTGGCAAGTGTGAGGTCATGAGTTCGATTCCTGGTAACAAAAAAAAAAAAAGGAAATTTACAGATAGTTTCCCAAGGCAAGCAGGGCCACTGTGGGTCTTCTCAGAGGTTACCAAGGACTGAAAGCCTCAAGGGGCTCTAAGCTAATGGCCTGGCTGATGCTTTCTGGCCCAAGATCAAGATTACAGCAGATGTGCCCCTGTGAGCGTCCCAGTCTCACTGATGCTGGAGCTGCTCATTGGTCTGAGACCACAGACAAAGATGCTGTGGCAATGTTCATATTTGCATACAAGAGCACTCACCCACAGATCCAGGTGATTGAGGAGGGAAAAGACAGTGGACAGTCCAACAGCAGCTCTGGGTCCTGGGGAACCTTTGGAAAGTCCACACCATATCCTGGACACCTCCTCACCTTCTACAGGTTCATGGAGATTTCAGAGACTTGACTTTGCAGTGGCGCTTCTGTCCTCCTTCCTCATGGATGACATATGCTTATTTTCATTTTAGGATTCAGTTCACAGGCTATAGTGACCCTGGAGCCCATGGTGATCCTGTCCTCAGTAAGGACAGTCACCCTTACCTGAGTCTGCTACTTCCTGGCCCTCACTGATGGGAGCTCTCCACTCTAGTCCCAGTAGAAGCCTGTCAAGCCTTCAGGGCACTGATTTATGACACAAGCATCAGAAAGTACTTCTGGTCACCTGTTCATTCTCAGGCTACAGCCTAAGAGACCAAGTTGGCCAGTCCATGTCAGGAGACCAACTGGAGCACAAGGCTGAGTTCAGTGATGTTTAGCTCAGATGGCAAACTGTGACATAAACATGGCTTTGACTTGGTCGGTGCAAATAGGATCGTATGGTATTGGAAATATATGGAGTACACACTGAGCACACAGACAGCCTAATGATAGCTATCTGCAGAGAGCGAGGTGAATGGTGGGCTTGGAACAGATTCCTATTTCAGTTTGAGTCCTAAAGTTGAGCATATTGGTGAATTTCTTGAATGGACGTATTCTACAAAAAGCGGAATTAATTTCCGGCATTTCCCCAAAGGAATACTAACCACTTGATCACAACTCAGAACAAGTGGGGCGTGGTGGTGCACACCTATAATCCCAGCACTCAGGAGGCTGAGGTGGGAGGATCATTGAGAGTTTGAGACCAGCCTGGGCTACAAAGTGAGCTCAAGTTCAACCTGAACTGCATAGCAAGAGCCTGTCTCATGAAAGATGGAAAAAAAAAAAAAAAGAAAGAACTCAGGACAGAGGTTTTTATTCCCTCTAGAGAGAAGAATCTACAGTGATGTATTTTTGGTCATCTAGGGGCAAAGTAATCTTCCACTTTTACTAAAGTTTATTTCATTTAGTGTAATTTACTACAATGCTATTTTCAATTAAAAATTTTCTTCTCTAAAGTTTTACATAAGAGCATTTCACCTAAGAAGATTTGTTACCTTGTTGACTCCCCAGTATGCAAGATAAAATGATCTCATTTAAAACATAGTCTCACTGCAACTGTCATTAGTTAAGGTAAGGCATACCAGAGTCAAATGGCTTCTGTATCCTTTGTGCTTGTGTAAGGCACCATCTAAAAGGAGACAAAAGGGCACAGAAAGAATATTGAAGTTATGAAACTGCAGGAAACTAATACACCAAACACTCACTGTAACACTATATCTAAATGTGGAGGCATTTATTTTATCTTGACCTGAAACTATGATCATATTTGTGTTTAGATTTCTAATCTTTGTGAATGTGGTGAAAGCTAAGTTTAAAATTTCCAAGCTTGCTGGGCGTGGTGGTGCACGCCTATAATCCCAGCACTCAGGAGGCTGCGGCAGGAGGATCGCTACGAGTTCAAGGCCAGCCTGGGCTACCTAGTGAACTCAAAGCCAGGCTGAACTACATAGGGAGACCTATCTCAAAAAAATAAACAAAATAATGAGTAATTTCTCTGACTTCAATTACATAAGTATGTAATTGCTTTTTAATATTACTGTGATTATTTATATTGTAAAAATTATAACTTTTACTTTATTTCAATTTCTTCTGGCCTATAGATGTGAATGTGTGAACATGTGAAGATAATTTTTCTACAGATGAAGCACTTCTAGACATTTTTCAAATTTTGTCAGCTGAGGTGTGCTTGCCATTTCAGTAGGGTCCCTGTGAACATTAGGCCTGGCACAGGGCAAGAATCAGGATGCACATGTTGGTAGGACACGGAATACATGAAAACAACCAAATCCAAAACAATACATCTGTGTCTATCTCTGTGTACATGAGCTTCCCAGACTCTAAGGTGTACAACTTCTGGTTATCTTGTTAAATGTAGATCCTGATCAGTGGTTCCTGGATGAAACCTGAGATTCTGTATTTCTAAAATATCCCTTCCATAAAGTAATCACACTCACATCTTATAAACACTAAATTCCAGGTAATGGTTTATAATAAAATTGTAACATTGGCAGAGAAAAACCAAAGAGACACCTCTGAAAGAGAGATTCAAAGCTTTTGGATTTTAAAACAAAAAAAAGAAACAAAAACCACGTCTTGGAATGTTGCTGTAGGCCCGTGATCCCAGAGTTCAGGGGCTGAGGGAGAAGGATCAGAGCCTAGCTCTGGTATCTCAGGCACTTAGCTAGACTCTTAGAAATGAAAAGATCTGGGGATGTGGCTCATTGCAAAGGCCATCGGTCCAATCCCAATACAACAACCACAACAACAAAATAAAAGTAAAAAGTCCACATGACAGCTGAAAGTTGGGAGAGGCTCCAATTTTTTTGCAAATCACAAACAAAATGCTCCCAAACATACAACAAACCTCATCTTCATCTGACCCCTGTATATGCTTTCCCAGTCTCCCTGTTGGCTTTTCCTCCCTTGATACATGACTTCCCTTCTCACTACTTGGGTATCTCTCTCTATTCAACCCTTTTCCTGCTGATCTATTCATACTACTATTAAATGTCACACAAAGAGCAGGAACAATTTTAATATCTTTCTTCAATGTTAACCATCACATCCCTTCTTCGGCTCATAATCTCTCCAATCACTTATTTCAGAAGTCCCAGGTCCACCGGTTTCTTTTGTAACTCCACAGATACATTTTCTTGCTATTCCCTAGCTTTTCCTATTTCAGATACATACGGTGTATCACATGATGCTCTAATCTATCCAAGTCAAATGGTCACCAATATGCCACAAATGGGTCAATCTCCTGAAAAACCAAGTAGCGAAAGAAAAATTGTTTTTGGGAGCATCCTGGGATGTGGGTTCATGGCTACCATGTTTTAAGACAATGTACCTTTTATTTCCTGATGAATTTTCACATGAGACAGGAATAGCCTTGAGATCTCCTTATAAAGTAGCCTGAATTGTGGGTTTTGTTCCCACCGAGGGATCCAAATAGAAAACTTGGGGCTGGGGATTTAGCTCAGTGGCACAGCGCCTGCCTGGCAAGAGCAAGGTCATGAGTTCAATTCTCGGTACCGGAAAAAAAAAAAAAAAAAAAAAAAAAAACCAAAAAGAAACCAACCAAACAAACAAACAAACAAACAAAAAAATAGAAAACTAACGACTGAGACAAGGTGGCAGGTTCTCCCAAGCAATGACCTTGCTTTGCCATTGTGTCTGGAGGAGGCAGTGACCAAGGCTCCGGTGGAGGCAGGACTGTGACCCCCGGTCATCTGCTCACAGACACAATGCACCTTGGCCTGAGCAATACTGGGCACAGTTGTAGACTCTGTGGGGCTTTTAGCTGAAAATTCAGACTGCTATTTTTCTATCTGTTCTGGGCTCAGTGGGCTCGGCAGCTATGGCCTCTATAGGCCCTTGAGGAGCCTCACAGGAGGCCCAGCTCAGGAACACTCCACTCACAACTGATACTGGATACCAGATTCAGCACAGGCCCGGGAATGAAATTGCTTGGGAAGGAGACATAGTACATTTGCATGGAGGACCTCTTTACTTTTATGTGGGTGGAGGTTATGGTAATAAACCCTGGTGTAGAGCGTCTGGCTTCCCAGAATTCTGTGGTGGCTCCATCATGGCCTGGAAACCTGTCTTCCTCCTCACCTCCACTTTTACTCCACAGGTTAGCAAGGTCCCCAGCATTATGATTCCCAGCTCAGTGAAACGGCTCCTTAAATTAATGCCAGAATCACCAGGTATCTGTGTTTTCAGAGTCCCTCAGCCAGCCTGTGCTAACTCAGTCGTGTGTGCAGCGGCCCCTCCTGGAGCCTCGGTGAAGCTCGCGTGCATTCTGACAAGTCCACATGGAAGATACCATTCCACACCATGGAAAGGTATCAGTAGCATCCAGGGAAGGCCCTTCATCATGTGATGCAGTTTAATATGATGGAAGCCACAGCAAAGTGGGTGGCATCCCTGATCACTTTTCAGGCTCCAGCTCTGGGGCTGATGATTCTTAACAATCTCCAGCGCCCAGCTTGGGGGTGAAACTGGCTGCATCTGTGGGGTATATTGTAGTGACAGTGGTGTGCTCTTTGGGTAAAGCACAGAAACCCCGATAAATGAGGAAGTGAGGCAGGGCCAACCTTGACCCCTTCTCCTTTCTGCCGGCTGTACTGCCCAGAATTATTCCCAAAAGGGACCTTTGTATTTACTTCAAGAAAGAAATAGAAACAAGCACTTTGAGAATGAACGGCCATTGAAGCCGTAGACAAGACATCTGAGTAAGAATTTACTCATGGCTTTACTGCATGAAAGAATTTACTGCATGGCTTTGTGTGACTTCGAGTTATTTTTGCTTAACATCATGCCTGGGTAGCATTCAGAATAGCCAATCTGAATCAAGGTCAGTTTCTAAGAAGATGCATCTGCAATCCAAGTAGATATTGCCAAAGTGGTGAGGAGATGTAAAGTCAATGGACTTTCACCAGGAGTCCTCAGGGATCAGAGGTATCACAATCTAGACCCAGTCCTGCATACACTTCTGCTCCCACTCCTCACTACGGCTCAGGCCAGGGAAGGACTGAGTGCTGTGAGAGATCTGCACAGCCTCGTGCCTCCAGTCAGGGATGTTATTTCCCCCTCTTTAAAGGGTGTCTATGAACTGGAGGAGAATTTGTGTCCCTGTGCTCAGACAAAGTTTGAAGGACACTGATCCCTCCCCCTGAAAAGTATGTTACTAACTTCCTCCCAGTGGACAAGTGAGAAAAGAGATGAACTAGAAATCCGAAGTCTGCCCATGCCTCACCTTCCTTCACTCTGCACGTTACATTTGGTGTTTATATTGCGGTAGAATTTATCAGTGTGATTGGAAAGCATTTATTTAGTTGGTTATTTTCCCCTTTGGAACTTAAGCGTGTGAGTCACTGAGTCTAGATTAGGAAGATGAACCAGTGGAGTGTGGTGCAATGCACCAGTAATCCCGGCTACTGAGGAGGTTGAGGCCAGAGGATTACAAATTCAATCCATCCAGGGAAATTTACTGCCTTAGTGAGACCTTTTCTCAAACAAGCAAACAAACAAACAAAATGCTTAAAGGGGTTTGTAAATGTAGCTTAGTGTGAATTCCTTGTACTGAAAGAAAGAGGGGATAAGAAAGAGAGAGAAAACCAGAGGCAGGAGGCAGAGAGCAGAATACAGACAGAATTAGAGGGAAGGTTCTGGTCTGCTCTGGGGAGAAGGAATCAGGAGCAGCTCATGCTACACTAGATAGAGGCAGCTGTTCTTCCTGCTCCTGGGCTTCCTCCTCAGCTGTCTCCCACAGAGGGCAGGTGCCCCACGTTTTCCTTTAAGTCACACCATAAACAGGAATTTGTTTATCATTAGACAGGAACATTCTGGGAAGGAAGGGAGGGGGCGTGAGTGGAGTAAGGAGAGTTAAATGGGTCCTTGACCGGGCCAGTGTGTCCCAAACATGAAATCCTTGAAGCAAGTTGGAAACTATATATA
>NW_004955455.1:6630334-6709083 GCF_000276665.1 Chinchilla lanigera
TTTAATTAAGGAAAACACAAACTGGACACAGTCAAGTTGTCCCAGGACATTATCAAAGAGAAGCAGATAGACAAGGCTGACTGAATTTAGTAAGCTATCTATGTGACAAGCAGCAGGAGCCTCTGGTCACAGGTCTCGAATTGATGTCTAACTTTGGCGATAGTATGCCTACAAGTCTTGTATTCTATAAGTGTGCCCTTACAACTTGAGCTCTTCTGGTTTTCACCTTCTCATTCATTCCACAGGGGGCTGGAAAGTGGGAATCTGGATTAGATTTACAGAATTAAGGACTCTTTGTCCCTATTCGCAGAACTTCCTCTCTCAAACTTCTTTTTCCCTGAATCCAGGGTCCTGTTTCAGGGGTTATATCAGAACCTCCAAATGTGATACAAGGGAAACAACCTGTTAGATGCCTGATACGCTGTGTTCTCTAAAATTCAAGAATGAATTCTAGGAACGGCAGAGATTTAGAGTAGGAAGATATTTATTGAGAGGACAGAAAGCTCCTATCAGAGGAACAGGAAGGGTCCTGAATGGAATGGGCAGCCTGGTGGGGGTGGACCCCACTATGTAGGGAAATTTTACAGAGCAATACCCACATAGCTAAGACGTGGGTTAAAGCTATGATTAACCCGTAAAGATACAAGTATAGTCACTTAGATAATAGTGATCTAATGGAAAAGCAAGTCTTGTAACAAGAATGCATGGAAAGAACAAATATTTTTCCTAGGAAATGATAGGTCTGGGGGCCTTGGTCACCTAACGGGGGTGACGGATGTTTCTCTAGGCTTCATTAAGCCTGTTGTTTGTCTGTTGAGAAAGTATACAGGCCTGATGATCTTGTCGTTATCTTGAGGCGTGGTCTCTAACAGATTTGTCTCTGGCCACGGTTGAGGTGTGTTTCACCTTTTTCCTGGTTCTCAAGAGCCTTGCCCTATCTAACTCCATATAATATTTCTGCCCCGCTTAACTCTCTATCATAGTATCAGGAAAGAAGCTGGACACAGAACCCACTCTAACTCAGAAAAGTCAATGGATACAGACGTTGGTCCACTCCATTTTCCAAGCATCTACATTTTCCAGAATTAGTTCTATGTGCTCAGGACAGAGGTTCAGACATCTAGGGCCCATGACGTCAGGGATCTTACACTGGAATGAGACTCAGTCCCATTTTTATCTCCAGGTTTTTCAAAACCCCATCCTGCACCAACTTTAGTTCCAGCCTGCAATCAAGACTGGTTGCCATAGTCAAACACGTATTCAATCCACTGCCAGCAAGAGTCCCTGGTTTAGGAAGAAGTGTGTCATAGTGTGCTTCTGTGGCTGTGTAGAAAATAAAAGTGTACTCAGAGATGAGACTTAGTTCAGTCACTGAGAGAACCCAGAGGGGATGATTCTAAAGTTTCAGGAAAACAGCAACCAACTGAGAAATCTGCAGTTATTTATTTATAACTAAAGGACATAACAAGAAATAAAGGATTTTGCAACATATTGTGTAGCAGTTTTGGTCAGGGGACTGGGCCAGAAAATGATGACCTGTTCCATGACATAGGTCTAACTAGATTAAGCACACTTAGCAGGCAGGAAGCTTACCAGAGGGCAGGAAGACTACAATGACCAGAGAAAACATCTTCTGAGAATAACTTATTGTTGGTTCTGCTGACTATTGTCCTTCAGATGAGTTCTAATCTTTAACCAAACATTCCAGAAGCCCGAGAAGTGTTGCTTCCAAACTCCCTTCTGTTACTATTCATAGCAAGTGTCCTTTTTGTCAGAATTTCCCAAAGAAGTAAACTGGAATGAGTAAGTATGCATTTGTCACTGAATATGGTGACTGCCAACTCAATGTCTGCTCATGTTGTCACTTGTCACTCAAAGCTAATTAAACCAGATAGCCTCAGGCCATTCTGTACTCCATCTTTATTAACTGACTGAAAGCACATGTTTTGTTGCATGCTTCTCCTAGCAATCATAATCACTTGTGCCCCAAAAGAAAAATAGAGCTCCAGGTGCAGGGCGAGTTGACAAGGACACCCATGTGTCTATAAATAAAGCTGTTTTATGCCCTCCATGTCTCTACTTTTGCCCCCGTTTGTGCCAATCATTCTCTGAGCTCTGAAATCTCAAGAAAGTTGACTTTCTAGGTTTCTCTGTTTCTCTTGAACATGCTCAGATACAGGGCATGACCCTCACACTCCTCAGGGGCTCACTTCCTGTAACTCAACCACAGACTTACGGGTTTTTTTTTCTTTGTCTCTCATTCTTTGATTGGGATGATATTGGAAGAATATCTGCTATTTTTGACCCAGATCTTATAAAGTAAAAACCAATGACCTCCGTGGAACTCTCAGCATATAAATATGATCATGGTTCATGACAGTGAGAGATCATGAGGGTTCCTTAGTTCAGAACTGGCTACAACAAGAAGAAAACAACCACCTGCAAAATTCACCCATGTGCAATTAGTAAAAGTGAGATCTATGTGGAGACCTAGAGCTATGCTTTTGGTTAAGGATGTTCAAAGTATGGACATGAGCCCACGCAAAAGACAGAAGCAAACTCACATGACAGGCGATAATGACACATCTGGTATCATAAGCCCTGTGAAGTACAACCTGTATTTGCCTGTCTGGAGGGCATGATTGACCACAAAGAACTGTAGTCTAAATCCCAAACAACATGGATGCTTGTTACTTGTTCAGAAACCTTTTGAACTAAGATTGCACGAATCAATCTGCCAAAATCAGTATTCCAAATGTCAGAGGTACTTGAGAACTGGGATCTGAGGCAGGCAGGGGACACTGCTGCACCTGTCCTGAAAAGGCAGAGCTGTGGCACAGGCTACAGAGGAGAGTACTTTATAGGCTGCCACACACTTAGGTAAGGAGTGTCCTCATTGCAGTGTGATTTTCCTGCACCCGGACCTCCCAACATACTACAAACCCTGGGCTCTAACCCACACTGTTGCTTTCTATTTCATTCTCCCTGCTTATGGAGTTGTCCATAAGTCCAGGTAGAGATGGATGGATAATCATACCACCCAATCAAATGTCTAGGAAGAAACCTAACTTAAAATGTGCCTGAGCATAGAATAAGAAACACTTGGAGATGAGAGCATCTGAGCTGCAGCAACTTTGTTAGAGCAAATACAACTCTGGGGGCCTTCTCACCTCGACCAAGATGTTTCTTTACTCTATCATCCTCAACTCTTAGACAATGAGTTTCATATGGAGTCAGGAAAAGGACTCCAGGGACGCATTTCCACTGCCACTGCTCCTGTCACAAGCATGCAGGTAGTTAGGTAGTTGATCATTCGGTTATCTCTACCACCTTCTGAATCTCCTGCAATGATTAGGTTACATGGTACTGAGTGTCATTTACAGAGTCCAGATCAGGGCTGACCCTTTTAGAGAAAAGTGCCCAAACTGCAACCCAAAGCCCACTTACTTACTGCAAAGTGCCAACACTACAATGAAACCCGAATACTGAGATTTTAGTTTAGAAAAGCAACTCATACATCACCACTTTTTCCCTTAAAAGAAAAACACAATAAAACCAATGCCATAGGCTTGCCACCACTGGTCTAGATCTTTATAGAAAACATTGCATATTTTCAATTTCCAAAAGTAATATATCATCCAGTTCGACAGGAATCTCAGTACTGCAAAAACATATAATACCAAATTTGAGTATTCGATGAGTTATTAATAAATATAAAAGCCAAAAAAAATTACACTACTACAAAGTGGTATCTGTAATAAACTCATACAATTTGCCTGGATCAAAGTAGGGTAAACAGTCAGACTTTTTAAATTATCTGGAGGGTGGAGACTGTGAAGTTTGCAAAGAGTAGAACTGACAAGATAGGAATGATGCAGCAGATGTTCAATTAAGGAAAAGTTTCTGAACACTCAGTACTGTGTATGTGACATAATGTGGATGGAAATTCTTGACAGTAAATGGACTTGAAGTATATAGGGGGAGCAGGCCTCAGCAATGTGGTCTTTCACAAATTTCCATAGATTCTGACTGTATTAAAAGACATCTTCCTAGAACTGCCCAGGGAGCTACTCTTTGTTCCTATTGCAGCATGATAGGCTCATGGTGTGCTGGGTTCACCTTCAATAGCCACTTTCTCAAACTTCACACTCAGCATTGACTCCTAATCACTACCCTTACATTCTGCAGAGGTCATAATTATTCTGTCCATGGTGACTTGGGAATGTCTGAGAATGTGCAGTGTTAGGGTATGGATCTCTTGAGTGGATGGAGAAATGTAATTATGTAAGACTCTATAATACTTGCAAAGGTTATTTTCATCATGGAATTTTCATTGATTTCAGCATTTTAAAGTGGCTTATGGAAACTGTTATATATGATTTTAGATACCTACTTTGTCCTCCTCATTCTTTTTTTTTTTTTTTTTGGTTTTTCTCCAGTACCGGGAACGGAACTCACAACCTTGCGCTTGCCAGGCAAGCGCTTTGCCGCTGAGCTAAATCCCCAGCCCCTGTCCTCCTCATTCTTTCTCTTTCATTATATTGTAGATCTCTATCTCAAAATTGGATACATATAAAATTACATTGTTTTGCTAAAATAAAAAGATGACTGTTTTAAGATATGAACTAGTAGATATATTTAAATGTGATATGAGCTGGATTTTAAACATCATAGGAGTCATTGACCATAAAAACTATCTAGAGGCAGCTGTGCACAACAAATGCTCAGAAAACACCTTGGTTTGTAGTTACTCGGACACAAGGGGTGAACCAAAACCCAATCATAAGAGGACAACTTGAAAGAGAAGACTATGAGGTGAGATTCCGTGACTGTGTGTTTAGAAAAAGGAGCAGGGCCGCTTGAACGGGGCATTGCTCACATCGCAGGTCCATGGATGGAACATCTTGGGGAAAGTTCAAATCCCTCTGAGAAAAGAAGCTGAACGCAGCAGTAGCTTCTGGGCTGTCGCTGGGCACCAAGCCTGACAGCCACTGTACAGTGCCCGCTTGTACTGATTCTACTACCACCAGAAGGTGGAGCCAGTGAGCAAGATATTCACGGCAGAGGACCGCTTTGGGTCGGGGAACTGAGTGAAGCATGAGCCATTCTATGGCTTCATGCCCTCCCCGAGAGGGCAGTGACTGCGTTAGGACCTGGGAGCACTGGGGAAGACAGGACCAAAGGGCGGGTCTTTCTTACAGAGGCAGAACTGGACATTGAAGACACTATTAGACAGTAGGGATCGCAGGGGTTTCTGGTGACTGTGACTGGTGGGGTAGGAGGAAGAGAGAGGAAACAAGCAGGGCCAGACCACGCACACTCCCTCCACCACCACCTCCCAAGTGCTGCTGAGTTTCCCACTCACGTGAGACGCCCTCCTCCCACCGCCCTCCAAGTGCTGCTGAGCGCCGCACACAAGGCTCCCTCCTGCCAAGCCCTAAACACCACTGCAAGGAGATCCTATGTGAAGCTGAGCAACTGGGATGCGGGATCACTGAGGGTGCAGAACACAGCCCACATCAGTGCCTATTTCCCGCAGGCCCCCAGAAATCTCTAAAATCCTGGATCAGATTAAAACCTTGCAAAACCAAGAGTGACCTGTGAGTAAAAGGGGCAGAGCAAAGCCTTCAGGACAGTACTCAGGGGCGAGGTCACTGCCTCACCAACATGAGGTCATTACCTGTCAGCTGGAGGCGAGGAAGTGTGCCAACATTCGGAGGCTCCCTGAGCATCGCACCCTTTGTATATTTGTATACTTTTTGCTTATTTTTATTTTTGTGTTTGTGTGTATTTTCCTCTTTTTACTTTTTGGGTTGTGGGCCTTTGTGTATATGTGTGTATACGTTTATAGCTATGTGCATAAATTTTTTGTTGCTTGCAAAATATTCCCTGTGGTTAAGCCACATATGCTCACTTCAAGGGATGCTTTGTGGTGTTATCTAACCTTATTTAACTGTTATCTCAGTAGTTAGATACAATCTCCTTATCTCATTTCTCTCCTCCTCTTTACAGTCTCATCCTTTTCTTGCTTTGTTGTTTTCTCTTCATACCTTCAGCTATCCCTCAGCTCCTCCCTCTTATATTTTATTTCTTATATTGATTTTTTCTTTTCCCCTCTTTCTTCTATTTCTTCTTCTCTTTTGTAAATAAACTACTAAAATTAACTTAAATGCTACAGGATCTTGATACCTCACATTATGCCCCAGCTCACTAAGGGTTCTTTCCTAGGATTTCTAAAAGTAGCAGAAGGAGCCAACTAAAAAAGGCCACATATCGCATGATTATATTTAGAACAAATATCTAGAATGTCAGTTTACTGAGCAGGAAACTGCTCTGTGTCTGCCACCCCGCAGTGTGTGTGTGGACTAGGTAGAGCTGAATCAGTTGGTGTCACTGATCAACCACCAGGGACAGACAGCCACAATCATCTGTGATAGAAATAGCAATAATCTTGCTAACTGGATTAGAATTCTAGTGTGGCAGCACCATGTATTATACCTAAGCTTGTGATCCTCAGAGACCACTGGCCCTCCGTGTCCTTGAAATGCTTCTCTGGATTCAGGCTGGGCAGTTTGAGTCTCTGAACATGTCTTAGCTCCAGCACGGAGATGATACTTGTTATTACTATTTGAGTCCAGAAAAAGAACATTATGAGCGCAATGAGTTGCAGGCCTTGAAGTAATGAGACAAAAATCCATCCTCTGCTCATTTTCTTATCACTACTATGAACACAGTGGTGCACTGTACACACGGAAGAGGTACACTGGATTCCTGATCAACAATATTGGATGTTTGAAGCAATTATTAACTCAGTGATTAGCTTTAAGTTGGGTCCTCCAAAAGCACTCAATAGAAATATTTTAATAGTTAATAGCATAACTCATTTGACAAATGTGCATATGCAACTCAATTATAAACCTTTGCTCTAAACTGTTGATTGAATTATAGAGTATATATATTTGATTTTGAACTGTATGATAGAACCAAGAGGCTATGTATACTCATAACCTCTGATTTATTTTCTTAAAGAAATTGATTAACAGTCATAGCTAAAATACAATAGCTGACATTCAGTTCCCTTCCCCATTTTTCTCCTAACAGTCTTTCAATTTTCTGTATTTGTATTATCTGGAGCCTCCACCACTACCCAGAAGTTGTCCCCTTCCTCAAATGTCTATCTTTTCAACAATGGTACATAAATCCAACATCCTTCCCCATTTCTCAGGATAATTTTACAACAGCAGTTACTGTGCAAACATATAGGGAGTTACCTCTCCAGCAGTGCTGTTGTGTTGGGAAGGATTTGGAAGACAGAAGCATGTCTCCAAGGGTGATATCTAGTATGACGTCATGCGGATTAATGGAAATGTGCTGTAAGGAATAATAAAGCTGTAATGTTCAAGGTGCTGGTGATAGCTGTTTCCAAGAATAGAAGAAAATCAAAATGAGCATGATGAGATCTGCATTTAAGCAGCAGAGGAGAAACAGCTCAAGACATGGCGAGTGGGAAGGACAGAGAGGGAGACAGTGAAGGGCGAGCTGGGAAGACTAAACCCTTCAAGCCCAGGCCCTCATTGATCCACCTCTTCCACCCAGATTCCAGCTCCTAACAGCAAGTCAGCTATAACCTTATCCAGGGACTAATGTACTGATGATAGTCACGCCACATGATCTAGCACCTCCCCAAACCTGCACCTATGAGCACACGAGGCTTTGGAGGGACATCTAGGTGTAAACCATGACATATATGAAGGTTTCAAGTTTGTCCGTGGATGTATTTTCATCTCTCTTGGGCAAGTAACTACAAGAGGAATTTCTGGGTCATACAGTAAGCTTATTAGAGGAAATACTGTAACTTAGCACCTTTTAAAATGGCTGCATCAACTTATATTTCTATGGACAATGTACAAAGGTTCCTGTTTCTCCACACATCGTTACCAGCACTTGTTTTTATCATCATTTTTCTTATGGCCACTCTGGTGAGAATGAATTTGTATCTCATGTGGACTTGATAGTAGTCTAATAAGTAATGGCACTGAGAATCCTGTGATGTGTTATCCATTTATTAGTTCCATTAAAAGCAGCTGAAGCTCACAGGCTCTTCCATTACTTCTGACTTCAAGACACTTTAGACTCAGCCAGTGCTAAAACCACAGCAGACTCAGCTATTGGTGAAATCACAAGTCACTGTGCTTGGTGCTCTACAACAGAAAGTCCATTCACAAATACAACACCTCTTTGTGACAAGATGGTTAGAATGTAACCCACCTATTCCAGGATCAGAAGCCAGGCATATCTTATAGCATCTTCATGTCCAAACTCCTGAGGTAGTGGGAGGTCACAGAAGGGTCTGATTGGAGATGATGACCCAGAGGAAATGAGGAGGCAAGTCTGTCCCTGAGAAGCTGTAGTCACTATGTCACACAGCATGGTATGTCAGAACCTGCACACTAGGGGGCATTAGCAGCACATTATTGAGTGATCTAAGGGTGATCAGAATTGTGAAGAGGCACCCGCATACACACATCTTTTGCTCAAGTCTCATAGCTGTAACTCTCCCATCCCCAAAGACAATCCAGCCCCTCTGTTACCCATGCAATTAACTCTTTCTGACATAGGAGGGCGCCCCAACCCAGGTGAGATAAGAAACCTGACAGGAGCCTCATTTGCATGGGTGGAGCCTTCCCCTCTCAGATTATGAAAAGGGCAAGACAGAGGCTTGAGGGAAGCTCTGCTCTACTGTGGGGTCGGAAGGCAGGACTCGGGGATGACCTCCACCATGGCCTGGCGCCCTCTCCTCTTCAGCCTCCTGGCTCACTGCACAGGTGACTGGACAGCAGGCAGGGAGAGGGCTTAGGAAATGAGGGGACCTGCTTTCTCTGTTGGACTTAGAAGCGGATCACCATCTCTGTGTCTCTCCCACTTGCAGGGTCCTGGGCCCAGGCTGTGCTGACTCAGCCGCCCTCAGTGTCTGGGTCTCCAGGAGAGACGGTCACCATCTCCTGCACCGGAAGCAGCAGCAATATTGGGGGCTATTATGTCCAGTGGTACCAGCAGCTCTCAGGAGTGGCTCCCAAACTCATCATCTATGGCAATAGCGATCGACCATCCGGGGTCTCTGATCGATACTCTGGCTCCAAATCTGGCAACACAGCCTCCCTGACCATCAGTGGGCTCCAATCTGAGGACGAGGCTGACTATTACTGTGGGTCTTATGACAGTAGCCTCGGTGCTCGCACGGTGCTCCAGCCCCATGGGGAAGCTAAGTCAAAATCTTCTTCCTCCTCTGCCAGGTGGGTGAATGCCCAGGACCTGTGGCTCAGGCCTGGCCTGTGGTTTCTCATTTTGCTGCCACTACAGCTACCAGTACATCCAAAGAAAAGTCTTGGACTGTGGTTTCGCCTCACCTCTGCCCTCTCAGTCACTCACTAGGAAATGTTGTCCATGTACACACGTGGTCCTGCCCTTCTTTACTGTAAAAAATTGAAGAGAATCCTGTGCTCTCTTTGTCCTGAAGTTCAGGGGATGGGAGGACCAGTCCAACTCTGCTCATCTCATACTTGACCTCTGATGGGCCATCCTGTGTCTCCGTCACCCATCCTCTTCCTATTTTCAAGAGTCCCCCAAGTTGTCATCTCCTTCTGGACCACACACCAGTGCTTAACGTTGTAGACTATTTTTATATACTTTTTCTTACTTTGTAGACTGGATAAATAAAAAACTAGGCATAATTACAGTGAAACTAGCCATAACTTTAAGAAATTTTGAAATATTCATCTCTTTGGGAACATCACCACAATCAGATCAGTGAATCAAGCACTCATACCACCAGATCCCTTGTGTCCTTGGAATCCTCCATCTCCGCTAACAGGATAATCAATAAGCATACTATCCCTTTGCCTTTGAATGTTTTTGTTTTCATTTCATAAGATTTATAGAGAGAATCACATGGTACATAGTTCCTCTGAGATGGCTTTTTTCCCGTTACAGATTTTACTTGAGATCCTTCCATGTTGTGCTGAATTGAAATTGATCCTACAGCGGACACATGATGAACCCTGTGGTCTCTGAACAATTCTGGCCACATCAAGCATTCTCCCAACTATATGATACTAAAATTAGATTTTCCTGATGCCAAATTCAAAACAGGTATATTTTAAAAATTAAAAAAGTAACCAACAACAATGAATGCAAAATGAAAACAACACAAAAACAACAGAAATGATAGGTGACCTCCAAACAAAATGATAGGAATTTACAATGGTTGCTACATCACATACTGTTATCTTCAACGATGTTCCTCAGTCCACCAGATGTAAGAATGTAAGATTGATCAAACAATCAAAGAGAGTAACAAGTAATACAAAAAGCATTGGAAGCGATGCAGAGCTTCACCATACAAGGTGGTAGGAATTCAACAATGGTTCTTATACTGCATATTGTTGATTTCAGATCAGTCGCTCTGATTACCAGGTACAAGCATGCAAAATTGGTCAAGAAAAAAGAAAATTTGAAGCATTGACTGTTCCTTTCATCTATCATACATGCCAATATCTGGTTATCCGTGCAACCATTTTGAAGATAATATTACGTAATACAACAACCATTGTTAACAACCTATGACCTTATTTTGAAATTCTGTATCGTTTTTATTGTTCTCTATGCTGTTCTGTTTATGTATTTGTTTTTGTTGTTTTTTTCTTTTCTCTTTAAAATGGAAAACATAATTTATATATATATATATATATATACAAGGATAGCTGAGACAGGTGTATTGCTGATGTCTGTGGTTTACTGAAAGGAATTTCTAATTTTAGTTCTTTGAGAAATCTCCATACTGGTTTACACAGTGGTTGTACCAGCTTATATTCCACCAACAAAGTAGTGGGGCTCCCTTTGGCCAGTGCCACAGCAGCATTTGTTATTCACTGCTGTCTTGATAGTTTCCATTCTTTTTGGTGAAAGATGAAATCTTACCATTGTTTCAATTTGCATTTCCCTAATGGCCAGCGATGAGAAATATTTGTCAGCCACTTGTAGTTATTCTTTTGAGAAGTGTCTATTCATTTCATTTGCCCATATCTTTTTTTATTTTATTTTAAAGATAAAAGGAGGGAAACATTAACAGACATACAACATTTTACAACATATCACAAGCACAGTACAGACAATACAGAGTTACAAACAAAGTGGTAGGGAATTAACAATGGTGGTTGTATTACATATTGATATCTTCAAAGTGGCTTCTCATGAAAACAGATATAGACATGCAATACTGGTCAACCAAAGACTCATTGACAGTTTCTTTCAGCATAGAAACAGCAGATAGAAGAACAACCATGTTATCTATCCTGTATATACATACATACAAAATTTCTCCTTCTTTCCCTTCTCTTTTGCCACATCCCAGAAGCCCTTTACTCTTCAGTGGTTTCCTATCATTTCACAGTGTCTATCATACCTCCGAGTTTAAATTAACTCTTTCAAGTTTTACACTAGTGACACAATGCGGTGCTTGCACATGTATGTTTGATTTATTTCACTTATGAGTATGGTCTCTAGTTGTGACCATTTAAATATAAAGGCCTCGAGTTATCATTTGCCCATATCTTGACTGGGTCTTTTCACTTCGGGTGGTCTGATGTTTTTGAGTACTCAATATATTCTAGATATTAGTACTCAGCCTGAGGAATACCTGGTAGAAGTTTTTCCCATTCTGTCGGATGGATCCTCCTGCTACCAATTGATTCCCTTGGTGCATAAAAGTGCTTCAATTTGATATTACCCCATTTATTGATTTGAGCTGTTAATTATTATTCAACTGCAGTTCTGTTCAGAAAGTCCATGCCTGCACCTCTGACTTTAGATGTTTAAACTATTTTATCTTCCAATGGGTTTATTCTATATCTGTGAATATGCAAAGGAATTTTTCATCCTTATACTTGACTGTGGGAATTACCATTCTTTCTATTACTGGTGATAAATATTGTTGGCTGAAAAACAAGGAAAGTGTCAAGGTTGTGGTGGACATAATAGTTGTGGGAGACTTATGCAAACAGTGGACAATCCTACTGTAACATCACCTCTCTTCTCCCTTTCACTTACGTCGTTTTATTTGTCCTGCCTCATGCACAGTGGCTTTCATGCTTTTACCTGTAACAACTCTATATCTGGTTCACTGCTAGTTTGTACTATGTTTTTTATATGTTTCTGTAATGGAATGATGTATTTCCTTGTATTCCAGACAATAGATATTATATTTATATTGCAGGGTCCTATGCTCAGGCTGTACTGATTCACCCTTCTGAAGTGCTGAGATCTCAGGAGAAATATTTTCTGTAACACTGAAGAGGGCCACATAGACACTCGATATGTCTTGGCAACATAATCAGCCAAGAGATATGAGATTAAAGAATATGAGAAAGCTTGCCATTCCCCCCACTTCACAGTATTTAATCTCTTGGAATATTTAGACATGTGCCATTTTCTGACATGTACCATTTTCTGATAACCTGTATCTTCTAGGAAAGTCACATTCTTTCTTTGTCCTACAGCAGGGTACTAGTGTCCACCCAAATCAGATCACAGTTCCTCCTTCCTTGTCGTCTATTGAAGGAGCTTCTCAGGTTTTGGCTCCTGGAAACTTCTGCATTGTCACCTCATTCCACCTTCCCAGTTAGACACTTGTCATGTTTTCTGTGTCTATCATCTACTTACAAGATTGATCCAGAAATCCTCCATAACAAAGGCTATTAATGCACATGGGTTGCCTTGTGACAGTTCTGTGGCATGTGCTGGGGATCTAGAGTCTGCCATTGACTAGGCATTCTGACAGAGGCCACTTTTAATACTATTTCCACTTTGAGATTGAAGTTCGCACAGTGAGCAACAGGAGGTGCTGTGGGGCTGTCTCAGGATCTGCACAATGAGGGCTTGCAGCTGTCCATTCCCCAAATTCCCCAGGGCTAGAGCAGTGCAGCTGTACTCAGTGTAGCAGCTGAGTCTCTCCAGGCTGTGCTTGCACTCCCCCCACCACCTACTGCTCCCCAACTCCCTCATCCCTCAGCCTCTGAAGCTTTGTGAATATGTGTGGAAGTGTAGGGGAAGGTAAGGGGCAGGACCACACTTGCATTAATGTCTCCTCCTCCATGAGGCTGGTGGAAGGGATAAAAGAGGCTTGAAGTAGCTTACTCCAGCTCTGAACATCAGGAGGGTTGTGTCGACCATGGCCTGGGCCAACGTCCCCTTTTTACTCCTCTCTCATTTCTCAGGTAATTACAGACCTCACTGATCCATACATCCCTCCACCCTATGTCAGTGTCCAGTGGTTGGAGAAAAGCAGATCAATTTTATCCTTTCTTGCTCGTACAAGCATGTCACCATTTCTAGGCTCCTTCCCCAGCCTGTGCTGACTCAGCCTCCCTCTCTCTCTGCATCTATTGGAGCATCAGCCAGACTCACCTGTAGTCTGAGCAGTGGCTATAGTGTTGGTGCCTTCACAATACGCTGGTATCAGGAGAAGTCAGGGAGCCCTCCCTGGTTTCTTCTGTACTATGCTTGAAGTACAGACTTGGGATCTGGAGTCCCCAGCCTCTTCTCAGGATCCAAAGATACTTCAACCAATGCAGGTGTCCTGCACATCTCTGGGACACAGCCTGAGGATGAGGCTGATTATTACTGCAATACCTGGCACAGTAGCTCTAATCCTTACACAGCAATGTGTAGGCAAAAGGAAGTAATACTGAAACCTCTGTTGCATCTTTGGAAAAAATTGTTACTGATGCACTGCCTAGCACCATGTCTAGCTTGGTGGTGACTGTTAATTTCTTTTCTTCTATTAACATCCATTTTGCTGGACCAACAGATAACAAAATGTCTTCTTTTTTCCTTTATTTTAAGAGTTATTTTGATTTTTTGCTAATATATTGCAAACTGATTATGTCTAAAATAACACATATCAATTCACAGGACTTAGTGTCTCTCCAGTGAGAAGAACGATGAGAAAGAAGTTATTTGACCACATTTATATCTACGAGGCTGAGTCAGAGACCTGTGAGTCTGAAAGCCTCTGGTCAGTCACTGTGTTCAGTGTGTCCCAAGCCCAGCATCCCTGACATGCATGAAGTGCAAGTCACCTTCCCTCGCTCCTGCTATTTTTACAGTGTGTCTAAGAACCATTGTTTCCTCCTCAGGCTTAGAGGAATCAGGCCTCTGTGGCTGTGGGAATGGTGACTGCAGAAAATCTGCTGCACAGTGAGATGTGACTGTGACTTCAATCAGGCAGTGAGTGCAGAGACCTCTGCCTTCAGGTTCTCTCCACCACTGAGGCAGAGATTGCAGAAGTCCCCTCTCTTCTGCTCTCCAAGGGGATGTCCAGAAAGGAGTCTTAGGACCCTCAGAGATCAGATTCTTACTCAAAGGAAGACCATTTAGAAGGAAAACTGAGGGAGGATTTGAGAGGTGATGGGAAGCAATGTCCCTGTTCCTGGGGTTTCAGGAAATGACTCTAGTGACATTCTGCCCAGTCTGGCCTCCCCTTGTCAGTCTTTGCTCTGTACCAGTGACTGAAGCAACTTCATTGTTCCTCTGTCCATCCCCTAATACGGTATGGACCTCTGTATTGAGTACAAATATTAGTGAGTTAAACAGCAAAGTTTCTTGGAGACTCCAAGTTGCTCTCGGTTTGCCTGACAGTAGCTAGTCTGCATTTCTATCTGCCCCTCCCTATGTGCTCAATCATTTTCAAGCTGTCACAAGAGAATACCCTGAACTGATTCGGTTATGAACAACAGATGACTGTGTCTTACAGTTATGGGGGCTCGGAGATCCAAGATCAGAAAGTTCCCAGTTTAAAAATCACTTTTAATTATAAGGAAAATCCAAAATTAGTAATTATACACACCTTCATTCAGATGACATATCTGCTGAAATAACATGTTAGAAATTTTCAAAAAGGCAATCATTGAGTCCCCTGGATGAGCAAATTTATTCTTCTAACAAGTTGAATAAAAGCCAATCTCTGAAAAGTATATCCCCAAATTCCATGGACTGAGTAGCTTTGCTCTGCTACCCCTTCTGCCATGTCATTCCTCCCTTGGAGCCAACTGACCATAAACTGAGTTGCCCAAAACTATGGGGCAAATTGAACTTCTCCCCCTTGAAGATGTGGGTGTCATATCCTGAGTCACAGCAATGGAAATGCTGACTAATTCAAAAAATGTGGAGCAGAGAAGTGAGTGTACTAGAATGTGTGGATAAGAAGTCTTTGAAACTGCTTCACTGGAGGCACTTGGAAATATTGGAAAAGTGTTGAACCATATAATATGCCCAACTAACGCATTGTGGTCATAGGTAAAAGCCACAGAGGACTAAAATTTACTAAGTTGTAATAAAACAATTTGACCATCTTGTCCCATTCCTCTCTCTCTAGTTTCCCTTCCCTTTTGAACAATTTCTTCCTACATTCAATATCTACTGTACATTTGAGGGTCTTATTTACACTTTCAGTTTGTCATACCACGTGGAAAGGAAAGGAAAAGAGAAGAAATGCGAAAAGTAGAGTAAAACAGAAACAGAATTTGTAGACAAGGAGAAGAAGGGTTTCAGGGAGGGAAGGATGTGGGCAAAAAAAGATGAATCAAGGTATCATGTACAGGTACGAGTTTCCTGTGAGGAATGTGATCATATATATCTATGTAGTATAAATAAACTTAATTTAAAATGTTTGGAACTGGCCTGCATCTATAGAAAACGTATGAATGCTGTAACATGTTTCCTTAAACTCTTTTAACAAATGAGAGTCTGTTTGATCATGTGTGGTTGTCACAACTCATGGATGGGGATTGAATTTCCTTGTTGGAAAGGCATTCACAGTGCACTCAAAGCACAATCACTAGCATCAACTCCTCTGTTATCTTTGTTCTCCATAAGCATTGATCTGCTGTCCACTCAAGTCGAGAAACTGAGTATCTCCCTGGAGAGAAAGGACCATGATCCTGACCCATATCATCCATGTTCACACAGGATGCATCTAGAATCCACCCATCCTCTATCACTTCCATGTGCTGAGGTCCCAAGGTGTGGAAAATAAAAGGAGAATATTTTCCCACACAGGAGAAAAGCACCGTCTCACTGTCTTTTCACCTGATTAAGTCCAAGGGGTGTTCACTGCGCTCCACAGAAACATGAGTCTTAATATGTGACAAAATTGAAGTAAACACACAGTGGGGCAGTCTACCTGGCCCTAGTACTCAGGGACCAGTATCTGCAGTCAGACCCTTGTCAGAGGACAGGGTAAAGAACAAAAATGTGGGCTATGGACAGAGCAAGGACCAGATCAGTGTCAATATCCCTAACTTCCATAGAGGCCTCAGCAGAGGGCAGTGGGCTCCAGGTGCAGGGGGTGAACATGATCAGGATTGTATCACCTTCAAGACATCATGGTTCTGTGATTATTTACTGTGATTTTCTTCCACTAGGAACTAAACATCTTGAGAAGGCAGGATTCTTTTATTTGTTTGCTATGTTTTTTTGTTTTTGTTCTCATTTTTCGGTTATATACTGCTGTACATTCAGACTTCACAGCAGAACCTAAAGGAAGGACAAGCTGAACATACACTTGTAGCATAAATACATGAGTCATTAGAAAATGAATTCTAGGAGAGGCAGAGTTCTGCAGCTAAGAAAAGTACTGCTGCTGTATTTTGAACATAGGATCCTGAGTTGATTCAAGAGGAAATGTTAAGCAAGACACTGGACCTCCATTCTAGAAACAGAGAGGCAAATGGACTTGCACTCTGGGGATGGTGACCAGTAGGATGGACTAGGTCTCATGAGTTCATATGCAGAAGGTGGAGAAAGATGTGTTGGGTTTCCAGGAACTATGGAAAAAACCTTCAGAAGGTGGTGGCTGAGGAGCAAATGCTGAACACAGAAGAAAGGCTCCATGAGTGAATGCATGGTAGAACAGGCTGGGTTACATGAACATCTGGAGATATTCAAATTAACTAAGAGTTGGTAAGATATTAATCAACAGAATGGTAAATGAATGCTCAAAATCTATATAGTAATCTGGAATCTGATGTTGATCTCCTCAAACCAGTATCCCACAAAAGACTGTAGGAAGAAATTTTGTGCAAAATAAATGAAAGTTGGTGAGCTAACTGTCCACAGATGAGACACAGCTACATTGGATAAAAGGGTGGCATGGGTAATGTTTGTCAGAGAATGTACCTAATATTATGGACTTGATGTTTATGTGAGACAGCAGTTACAAATTTTTCATTCTATGACTCACCCTTTACATTATCAAATACTAAAGCAAATGAATAAGCTAAACTGTGGAAGACCAAACACAAATGAATTTATGCAAGAGAAATTTGAACTCATTGCATAATATAACATAGACAGCACATGTAAATATTTTCATAGGAGAATTTGTTATAAATGAAAGAATATGATTTTTATAGCATCATTTTCAGGTATGCTAAACATGTGTAAACAAGACCCCTTCTAAAAGTGAGAACCTATGACAATTATAGAGTCTATCAAACCACAGAAAATTGAAGTCAGATTATCCTTATATGAGTGGGACAGAATGATTTGCTCTCTGTCCTCTGAGCCACGGGCAGTTGTGTGTCTTGTGACCTGCAGGGACCACTGAAGGGTTGCCTTGTAGTCCTCCCCAGCTATAGGGAAACAACTGGTCACATAAAGGATCCTGGCCGAGCATTGTGTCTAGTGTTGATTTGCAGTCTGAGCTGCTGTGTCATCTATAGCCTGTAGAGCACTTTGAGAAATGGTTTTGTCTTCTTTTTTTTTCTTGGTATCAGGAACCAAACTCAAGACCTTGCACTTGACAGGCAGGCAGTTGTACACCTGAGCTATATCCACAGCCTGTCTTCTTTCAAAAGAGATGACTCCTCCTAGGACTTGTACAACGAGAAAAATCAAATTTTCCTCCTGCTCATTTTGCAGTGTGAGCTGAGCTCTAGCACTAGGCCTCAGGGAGGGGCAGGGCCAGACAAGATGGAAACACCTTTGCATGAACAGCTCCTCCCACAGGGGCTGGGCAAGAAAAGGAGGTCTGGGCCAACTCAAGCCACTGTTGGGGTCAGGGGGCTGCTTCCACCATGGCCTGGACTCCTCTTCTCCTCCTGTTCCTCTCTCACTGCTCAGGTAAGAACAGGCCTCACAGACAGGGTACAATTTCATAACCTCATTAGGTGTCTTCTGCTATGATTCTTGAAAAACTTCTGCTCAGTCATTGCTCCCTAATCCACCATGGTCTGTATTCGCAGTTTCCCTCTCTCAGGCTGTGGTGACTCAGGAACCCTCCCTCTCTGCATCTCCTGGAGCATCTGCCAGACTTACTTGCACCTTGAGAAGCGACATCAGTGTTGGTGGGAAAAACTTATACTGGTACCAGCAGAAGCCGGGGAGCCCTCCAAGGTTTCTACTGTACTACTACTCAGACTCAGATAAGGAGCTGGGTTCTGGCATCCCTGACCGCTTCTCTGGTTCCAAAGACACCTCAGCCAATGCAGGTGTTTTGCATATTTCTGGGCTGAAGCCTGAGGATGAAGCCACCTATTACTGTATGATCTGGCACAGCAGTGCTTCTCACAGTGACACTCACAGATGGAGAAGTGGCACAAAAACCCCAGCCTGCCCTGGGAATTAGACTATGATGCCTTTTGAAATGTAAAAACTACTTATATCTACACTGATTTTACAACTGCATTTATCACCACAAATACCAAACAATATTGCTAGAATCGCAGGAAAAACAAGTAATTTGTGATGGCCTATAAATTGTGCTTTGTGCTAGTGACTTTAAAACCATATAAAATGATGAAATGCTGGAATTTTAATTTTAATTTTAAAAACTAAGTCAGGCTTTTCTTGCTATCCTGGTCGGAGTCCATAGGGCATCCCAGTAGGAAGAAACCCTTGAGAGCATGGAGTCTGCAGATCTCATGAAGATCCTTCTGATGAAAAGGGTAAGAACATAATAATTCCCATTCACCATCTGTGGAGAAATAATCCTTTCTTTAGCCCTGAAGTAGCTTATGGAACCAGACCAAGAACGAGTCTGAATATCCAAGTGTTCAGGAGCATGTGAGCCATCAGCATAGTGCAAATGCAAATGGTATGATCTGGCACAGCAGTGCACATTGACCCATGACTCAGTCCTTTGCTTCTCACCCAAATGTCTTGTTTGGAAGCTGATTTACAGCCAGTGTAGACATAGATGATCTCTGCATCCAGATGGGATAACAGCAAACAAGTTCCCCCTCAGTCCTGACAATCTCTTCAGATCAGACAGGCATTTACTTTCTTGAAGTCATAATCAACACTGTGCCACAAATTTAAAGGTAAATATTAAGATAGAGGATAAGAAAGACCCAAAACTTCAGGAGACTTTCAGCAGATGGAAAGCCCATCCCAAGTGTCTCATGTTTGACTAAAAGTGAAGCTAAATGCTTTCAAAAGGAGGTGTGTCCCATTTCTCCTGGAAAAGTCTAATGGAAATAAATAGCAAAAATGAAGGAACCAATAGCAGGAACCATTTCACGTCACCAGCATACCTTTAATGAATTCTCTACTGTACAAATACCTAGGAAAAAAGCTTTAAAATCACCCTATCAAGCGCTAGGAAAATCACAGGCTAACTGAGGAAAGACCATCCTCAGAGACCACATCCGAAATGACTCGGTTGTGTGGTAGCGATTTTGAAACAAACCTAAGTCCTGATAAGGAACTATCAGGATTCTGGAAACAAATGGAAATGGAGTCATCGTCGAGGCAAATGTATTGCAATTTTAAGAAAAACAAAGAATTAAATTGAAAATCAGACTCCCTGGAAACACAAACGGGAGCTATGTATCTTAAATTTTTTGAAAAACTCAGAACAGATAATTTGAGGAAATATTTCAACTTCCTGCTCATGTATCTTGTATTTTGCTCTTCAGGGTTTATGCTAATTGGTTACATTTGTAATACTAATTTCTCCTTGTTCATTATAAGGAAAGTTTTGTTCTTTTTTTCTCTCTTTTGTAAGAGAATCTATTTTGTGTATGACTTGTACTCTGAGTACCACTTTGGCCATCCTTTCAGACATGTAGTCTCAGCACGTACTCTTCTAGTCATGACAGAGCATTAGCTATTGTTATTCTTGAATTATTTTGGTGTGGAAATAAACATAACACATAAAACATGAAACAGTGAAATTAAAAGTCATATATCATAGAAGACACAATACAATAGAGAATAAACTACAAATATTTATGAAAGCTCGCTAGGGGGTGCTGGGAACCTTCTTAAGGTTGCCGGAGGGTGAAATGGACACACAGGCCTCAGTGTTAACGACCTGGTTTGTGCTCAGAGACCTGAGTTAGAGGTTACAGCAGGTGCTTCCTCTTATGGGAAAACACAGAGCTCACAACACTCAGTGTCCCTGAGAACAAAGCAGGACCCTGAACTCTGAGTCCTGCATCTGATGGTGCTGACTATGTAGTAAAAGATTCATAATTGTACAGGACAGAAAGAAGAAAACAACAGGCCATAAGAAGTGAGGGAGATATGAAAGGACCATCCTAGAGTCATCAGAAGCTGCAGGTGCTCAGGTATTTCGGAAACTCCACACTTCAGCTACACATGTCTCCCCCTTCTTCCATCTCCGCTCACTCTGCCCAGGTTCATGTAGATTTCACACACCTGCCTTTAGAGCAACCCTCTGTCTTCTTCCTCATCCTTAATGTTTGCTGATTTTTCTTTTTGGGTCCAGTTCTCAGTCTATAGTATCCCTGGGTCTTTCAAAAACCCTGTCAGTCAGAGGCTCAGTAATTTTCATCTGTAGCTGCTGCTTTGCAGTAGTCACTGAAGTCACTTTTCCTAGGGGTTTTAGCAGAAACGGGGCAAACATCCACGACAACTATTTTTGACAAAGGCAATAGGCCCTCCTAGTCACCTGTCAGTTCCTCAAGTTCTGTGCTGTGAAAAAGGTGGCCTGACCCCCTTAGGGACCAACCCTCAGGCCAAGTCTAAGGGCTATTGTATGATATATGACAGTACAAGTCAGACATAAATATAGGGTCCTGTAGCTGCTCAGTTCAAGATGCTGTGAACCCCAGAACAAAGGGGACCACTATTGTGCTTCATTTGGTCACACCTACACAGAAGGAACCACTGTTATGGTATCATTCTAAGGCTGAAAGCCTGGAAGATCTCTAGAGAGTTTGAGTTTACATATTTCCCTGGAAAGTCAGTTGTGTGAGTCTACACTAAGAGCCTGAAGAAGTTTGAACTTGACGTTCACAGGTGACAACAGCAACAAAAGACCTTCTCACTCAAGAATAATCAAACTTTCTATTGCTGCCCACTTTCCTTTCCCTCTTACCATTCCATCTAGCTGCAAGCCTACTGGCGATGTCACTCACACTCAACATGGGTTTTTACCCTCAGTTTACTACTCATTTTGGAAAATCCACCTTATCAGGGGTATGTAAAGAGCTCCAGTGTGTCTCTAAATCCAGTCAAGTTAACAATCAATATTTACCATCACAGAGGTACACAAGGATGTTGATAAGTGCTCGCATTCTCCTGGGGAATCTGAATCACCCTCAGGTTTATGTGCACACCAAGATGGAAAATGAGAGGGTTCTAGACATTCTCCTTCAGCTTATATTGAATGTCTCAGCAAAAATAAAGTGAGGTCAAGGCAGACTTACAAATTTATAGTCTTGCAGGGTCTTAACACATGCAGGGCCTTTGGCAAACTTCCAGGCATTTAAATAAATATCTGTATAACACTGAGCTAAGCATGGATACAATTGAACACAGCCAGGAATTCAGAGTTACAGAGAAACAGTAAATAACACAATATTAATAATGTTTACAACTCTAACAAGAATAGCAATGTTGAAAACAACAATAAATTCTTACAGGAGGAATGTAATTTCTGTGGTCATTACATTATATAGATTAATATCTCCATTTCTCAAACATTCCCATCTATATTACATTTTGTTAGTTCTAATTATTTAAACAATTCCTTGGGTTTCAATGTGGTGTTTTCATACATGCATACAATATATCTGATCACATGCACACTATATTGCCCTGCCATACTGCTTACTCAACGATGTATATTCTTTCCTCTTTGCCTAATAATAGTCTCCCTTTGTGATTCTTAATTCTGATAGGTCAACTTCATTGCATAAAGAAATGCCTAGCATACTTGCTGTTTTCTCCAGGTGGGTCATGGAGGCATGGCCTTGGATATACTATATCAGTAATTGTGAAACTTTTAGAGGTTTGAATAATAACAATCAGCCAACTCTGGCATACATTCTGTAGTTTCCCTACCACTGCATATGATCCCACACTTCTCCCTCTCTGGCACTTGTCCCCTGCTCGGCTTCCCAACTCCCATAGAATGAGAAGATTTGCCCTGCTCTCCCCTTCTGCTAGGTCATTCTTCCCTTGGAGTCAAGTGACCATGAACTGAATTGTCTGATACTGTGAGCCAAATTAAACTTCTCCTCCTTGAAGATGTATGTGTGACGTATTGAGTCACAGCAATGGAAATGCTGAATAATTCAGGAAATGGGGCACAGTCAAGTGGGTTTGTGACTGTGATATACTTGAATATGTGGTTAAGAAGCATTTGAAAGTGATTTATGGGAGAAGCTTGGAAAGATTTGGCAAACCAGGCTATTAAAGCTGTAGACTGCTGGAAAGAGAGCTTGATGAGTAATTGTAGTTATAGGGCAGAATACTGGTATGTGCAAAGAAATCCATATGTAGATTCCTCAAAAAATTAAATCTAGAAATTTCATTTGACCCAGTTAGTCCCTTTCTAGGTAACTTCCTAAAGGAGTGAATGTTACACTGATACCTGCATGCCCATGTTTATACCAGCACAACTGGTAAATCTTGGAAACATCTTATGGACCCATTATCAGGAATGTATGGAGAAAACGTAGTACTCATGCATAATGGAGAAGTATAAATGTTAAATCATTTAAAGGAAAATGGATGGACCTCAAAACCATAATGTTCAGTGAAATAAATCAAATGTACAAGTTTAAACATCATGTGGTTTTTCTTATATGACAAATCAAAACTATAAACAAGGAATAAAATAAAAGATAATCAGAAGTAAGAAGATAGATCTTTCTCAAATGGAATGGAGATAAAGAGGTAGAGGAAGTAGGAGGTGGGGGGGGAGGTGAATGGAAAAAAAGAACAGAGATCTATTATGTACTTGTACCAACTCCCTACAAAAATATAATCGTTATATAATACAAATATGCACTAATACAAAATAAAAACTGAAAAATTAAAAATGTTAAAAAATGGGAAAATCCAGGCTCAGGAGGTTTCCATTGTAAATAAGAGCTCTACTATCATTAGTACTAAACTACATGTGTGTTACACTCGGGCATACTTTGTCTACATTTTGCCCATGTTCTAAGTCTTTGCAAGAGACTGCAAGTCTCCTTAATGGCAGCAAGGATGGTGAACTAATTGATCTGGAGGAGGAAATTTCTACAGAGCCCAATACCCATGCTGTGGCATGGGTAATGTTGGCCACTTTTAACCAGATTTTTGGTGAACACCAAGGGCAAAAGCAGAGCAGAAAAAATTACAAATCTTAAACTGTGGCCCAGAGGAAACGTGTGTAAAATGGGACCAAAAGAGGCATGGCTGCTAAAGAGCTTAAAACCATTAAAAATAAACCCAGTGCTTTGAAAGAGACAAGAAAGATACATTGTGGGCAACTCAGGAATCAAGAAGAAACCAGCAGTTGCAAAATGAAGGGTACAAAGGGTCACCCGTTCATGTAAGAAGAGAATCCCTGAGATCTCTGATAGGGAAGTGCCTACAAGATGATCAACCCTAGTTACACTCAGAGGCTGTAACCATGGTCCAGTGGGACCTTCATTTCATTAAAAAAACACCTTGTGGATTAGTATAGTCCCCTCCTGGATGTGACAGGTTGGGTCATGGTGGCACAAACTTCGGTAATAGATATGGTCCCTTGCTTGCTCCTCTCTGATGCTCGTCCTTTCCTCCTCTCCTTGCTTACCATGAACTAAGCAGGTTTGCTTACCATGCCCTTCTGCCATGAGGTCTCCTGCCTTGGAGTCAACTGACCATGTACTGAATATCCTGCAAACATGAGCTAAATTAAACCTTTCCTACTTGAAGTGGTAAGTACCATGTATTGTGTCTCAGGGATAATAGAAGCTGGCCAAAACACCCTTCAATTTTAATACTTTCTTATTTTTTATATTTTAGATATTGAAGTAAATATATGATAACTGTCCATTTGAGTCTGGCATATTTCACTTCACATGATCCTTACTAGCTCCAACCATTGTCATGCAAATTACAAAATTTCATTTTTCTTTACAGCTGAATAATTTTCATTTTGTGTGTGTGTGTGTGTGTATATATATATATATATATATATATATATATATATATATATATAAAACTTTCTTTACCCATTCATTTCAGATGCACACCTAGGCTCTTATGAAATATGCCACAATAAACCTGGGTATGCAGGGGTCACTGTACTGTGTTCACCTTGCTTCCTTCAGGTATATAGCCAGGAGGGGTATGAGTAGGTCATATGGTAGTTCTACAGTTTTGGTTTTTTTAAGGAAACACCATACTTATTTCCATTGCCCTTATATGACTTTACATTCTCACCAGTAACGTAGGAGGGGTCCTTTGTCTCTGCATCCTCAACAACATGTACTACTTTTTGTATTGCTTATGAGATACATTCTATTGGAGTGAGATGGTATCTCAGTGTAGTTTTGATTGGCATTTCTTTAAGGACTGACAATGTTGTATTATTTTTACACACTTCTTGTACTTTTATATTTCATTTGACAAGTGTCTGTTTAATTCATTTGCCCATTTATTGACTTGTTTTCTTGGTGTTACATTTTTAAAGTTCTTCATATTTTTCACATATTAATCCTCTCTTCATTCTGTTAGTTATTTCTCTTGCTCTGTGCAAACTTTTAAATTAGATGTCATACTTTTGATTCTTTCTGTTGTTTTCTGTGCTATGGAATATGGAATATCTACTCAGGAAATCCTTCATTGTGCATATGACTTTACGTGCTTTCCTTGTTTTCTTTTTGAAATTTCAAAGTTTCAGGTCTTATAGCAGTCTATGATTAGTATTAAATTTATTTTGGTATGAGATAAATGATGAAATTTAGTTTCAGTCTTCTACATACAAGTATGCAGTTTTCAAAGCACCATTTGCTAAAGAGATTATCTTTTCTGAAATTGACACTTGTCTGGGACTCTCTGTCCAAAGTCAGATGGCCGTGGTTGCATGACTTTGTTTCTTAACCTCCTATTTTGTTTCATGGGTCTGTGTGTCTCGCTTTGTGTCCTCATGCTGCTTTGTTCTTATGGCTTTGTAGTACAGTTTAAAATCAGACACTGAGCTTGTTCTTTTTACCTAGGATATCTTTCACCATTCTTATTCTTTTAATTTCTAAATGAATTTCAAGATTATCTTTTCTAATTCTGGAAAGAATATCATTGGAATTTTGATGGGGATTGCACTGTATGTGTAGACTGATTTTTGATCATACAGAAATTTCAACAAGAAATGCTGACAACCCATGAATATGGGAGGTCTTTCCATCTTCCAGTTTCCTCTTCAATTTCTTTCTTCAGTGTTCTGTAATTTTCTCTGTAGAAGCCTTTTACCTACTTAGGTTGATTACTATGTATTTTCAAGAGTCATTATCAATGGAATTATTTTCCTCATTTTTTCCAGGTGGCTTATTACAAGTGTATAGAAAAGCTATTGTGCTTAACGCTGTTTTGTAGCCTGTCTAAGTGAAATTGTAAGGAAGATTTTTAAAGAATAGGAAAGTGCTGCTTATTCATGAGAGAAATTAATATCAAAACAAAATTAAATAACAAAGCAAGTGAAAGAGCACAAATATCTATTCAAACTCCATCCAAAGAAGCACAGATATTGTCATTACTAAGTAAAGACTTTGACTCCATTATTATAAATATGTTCTAAGAAATAAAGAAAACTGGGGCGATCATTTAAAAGAAAGTAAGGGAAATATGTCTCATGTGGTACAAAAATTTAACAAAGCAATAAAGAATAAACAATCAATGATCTTAAAAACATAGAACTGATATCATTTCTAATGAATAAGAAGCAATTATAACATAAACAAATGTACAAAACTGTAGAAGCTCATATGACATCATCAAGTGTAAGCACATATACGTAACGAGGCTGTCAGAAGGATAAGAATAAAAAGGATGGTAACATGTACATGAAAATTGATGAATACAAACTTTTCAAATCTTTGAAAAATATCTAAATACATAATATGCCCAACAAACCCAAAAAGACGTTGATCAAAGTGCAAGTATTTTAGGTCTTTGGTAAGAGCCATGGAGAGCTAAAACTTGCTAAACTGTACTAAAACAATAATAAAATAATTGAATCTTCCTGTCCCACCTCCCTTTCACTAGCTACCCTTTCCTTTTGAACAATTTCTTCCTATTTTCATTATCTACTATACATTTGGGGATGTTTCTATACTTTCAGTTTCTCATGTCACATGGAAAGGAAAACAAAAAAATGAGAAATGAAGGATAAAATAGAAACAAAGTTTTGTAAGAAGGAGAAGAATGTTTAAAGGGAGGGAAGGAAATGGGAAAAAAAGAGGAATTAAGATATATCATGTATGGGGCCTGGGGATTTAGTTCAGTGGCACAGAGCCTGCCTGGCAAGCGCAAGGTTGTGAGTTCGATTCCCGGTACCGGAAAAAAAAAAACCACAAAAAACGAAAAACCAAAAAACCAAAAAAGATATATCATGTTCGTGTACAAATTCCCTGTGATGAATGTGATCTCAGTAGTATAACTACACATAATTTTAAAAATTTTGAAACTGTTCTGGGTCTACAGCAAATACATAAATGTTGTAATGTATTTCCTTAAGCTCTTTTCAGAAATGAGAGTCAGTTTGATCATGTGTGGTTGTCACAACTCATGGATGGGGATTGAATTTCCTTGTAGGAAAGGCACTCACAGTGCACTCAAAGTGCAATCACTAACATCAACTGCTCTGTTATCTTTCTACTCCATAAACACTGATCTGCTGTGCACTGAAATCTAGAAACTGAGTATCTTCCTGGAGACAAAAGACCATGATCCTGACCCATATCATCCATGTTCACACAGGATACATCTAGATTCCACCTATCTTCTATCACTTTCATGTGCTATAGTCCCAAGGTGTGGAAAATAAAATAAGAATAATTTCCCAAGCAGAACAACAGAGAAATCTCCACTAACTCTTTCCTGGAGGATGTCCAAGGGGCATTCACTGCCCTCCACACAATCATGGATCTTAATAATGTGACAAAATTGAAATAAATACTGAGGTTCAATATGGAAGACACACAGTGGGGGAGTCTGCATGGCCCTGTTACTTGGGAACCAGCATCTGCACTCAAGCCTTTGTCAGAGGACAGGGAAGAGAGCAAAAGTGTGGGCTATGGACAGAGAAAGGACCTGATCAGTGTCAACATCCCTAACCTCCATAGAGAACTCAGCAGAGAGCAGTGGGCTCCATCCAGGTGCATGGGGTGAACATGGTCAGGGTTGCATCACCGTTAAGACACCATGGTTCTGTGATTATTTACTGTGTTTCTCTTCCACTAGGAACAGAACATTTTGAGAAGAGAAGATTCTTTTATTAGTTTGCTATACTTTGTTATTGTCATTCTCATTTTCTGATTCTTCACTGCTGTATATTCAGACTTCACAGCACACTCCAGAAGAAGGAAAAACTGAACATAGAATTGTAGCATAAACATGTAAGTTATCAGAATAAGAATCTTAGGAGAGGCAGAGATCCACAGCTAAGATAAGCACTGCTGCTATATTTTGAACCTAGGAATCTTGAGTTGATTCAAGAGGAGATATTAAATAAGAAACTAGGGCAGGAAATATAGCTCAGCAGCATAAGTGCTTGCCTGGCAAACCTGAGGTCATGAGTTCGATTCCCAGTACCAAAATAAAAAAAAGTAAAAATAAGAAAGTGGACTTCCTGTCTAGAAGGAGAGAGCCATATGGACTGAGCCCTGGAAATGGTAACTAGTAAGATGGGCTAGATCTCATGAGTTAATGTGCAAAAGGTGGAGAAAGATGTGATGGAAGCCAGGCACTATGGAAAGAATCTCAGAAGGTGGTGGTTGAGGGAGCAAATACTAAACACAGAAGAAAGGTCCCACGAGTAAATGCACTGGAGAACAGGCTGAGTCTGTGAGCATCTGGTCACATTCAAATGAACTAAGAGCTAGTAAGTTATTCATCACCAGAATGCTAAACCAGAGCTCAAAATATACATGGTCAGTTGATTCTGATATTTATCCCCTCAACTCACAATCCCACAAAAGACTCTAGGAAGAAATTTTGTGGAAAAAAATGAAAGTTGGTGAGCTCACTGTCCAACTATGAGAGACTTCTACATTGAATGAAAGGCTGGCACAGGTAATGACTGTCAGAGGATGTATGTATGATCGTGGACTTGATGTTTACATGAGACAGCAGTTGCAAATCTTTCATTCTATGACTCTTCCTTCACTTTATCAAATACTGAAGCAAATAAATAAGTTAAACTGTGGAAGACCAAGCACAAGTACATTTACACAAGAGAAGTTCAAACTCTTTGGATAATTTAAAATAGGTAGAACATGTACGTGTTTTCTTAGGAGAATTCCTTATCATTGCATGAATATGATTTTTATAGTATCACATTCAGTTATGCTAAACGTGTATAAACAAGACCCCTTCTAAAAGAATCTATGACAATTACAGAGTCTACCAAAGCACAGAAAATTGAAGTCAGATCATCCTTATATGAAGGGGACAGAATGATTTGCTCTCTGTCCTCTGAGCCATGAGCAGATGTGAGTCCTTTGACCAGCAGGAAACACTGTAGGGCTGCCCTGTGGTCCTGCACAGCTATATGCAAAGACCTAGTCACACAAAGACCCTGGCCAGAGCATTGGGTCCAGTGCTCACTGACAGGGTCAGCTTCTGTGTCATCTGTGACCTTGCAGAGTACGTTGAGCATAGGTATGGATTCCTTCAGAAGATACTTCCTCCCAGGACTTGCACAGAGAGGAAATCAAGTTTCCCTCCTCTTCATTTTGCAGTGTGAGCTGAGCTCCAGCACCAGGCCTCAGGAGGGGCTGGGTCAGACAAGATGGAAACACATTTGCATGAACAGCTCCTCCCACAGGGACCGGGCAAGAAAAGGATCCTGGGCAACTGAAGCCACTGTTGGGGTCAGGGGACTAGTTCCACCATGGCCTAGACTCTTCCTCCTGTTCCTCTTTCACTGCTCAGGTAAGAACAGGCCTTGCAGACATGGTGCAATTTCACCTCATTATGTGCCTTCTGCTATGATTTTTGCAAAACTTTTGCACAGTCATTGTTTCCTAATGCATCATGGTCTGTATTTGCAGTTTCCCTCTCTCAGGCTGTTTCTCAGTTTCCCTCACTCAGGAACCCTCCCTCCCTCTCTGCATCTCCTGGAGCATCTGCCAGACTTACTTGCACCTTGAGAAGCGACATCAGTGTTGGTGGTACATGGATATACTGGTACAAGCAGAAGCCCAGGAGCCCTCCCGGGTTTCTCCTATACTACTCCTCAGACTCATGTAAGGGACAGGGCTCTGGCATTCCCCAGCTGCTTCTCTGATTCCAAAGACACCTCAGTCAGTGCAGGTGTTTTGCATATTTCTGGGCTGCAGCCTGAGGATGAAGCCACCTATTACTGTATGATCCAGCTCAGCAGTGCTTCTCACAGTGACACTCACAGATGGAGAAGTAGCACAAAACCCGAGCCTGCCATGGGAATTAGACAATAATGACTTTTGACATGTAAAAATAACTTATAGCACCACTAAATGTACTTGGAACGAGGTACATGTAACAGTATTCATTTCCCCAAATATCAAACAATGTTACTAGCCTCTTAGGAAAAAAAATAATTTGTGCTGTCCTTTAAATTTTGCTTTGTGTGACAATGATTTTACAACCATATAAATGGAGGTTGAGCTAGCATATTCATTTTAACTAAAATGAAATCAGGCTTTTCTTGCTTTCCTTGTCAGAGCCCATGGGCCATCCCAGCAGGGAGGTGGCCCTGAGAGCATGGACTCTGCATATATAGATATCATTAAGATCTTTCTTATAAAAAGGATAAGAACATAATAATTTCCATTCATCATCTGTGGAGAAATAATTTTTTCACCCCTGTACTGGGCCAATAGGCCTTCAGGAACGAGCCAAAGAATGATTCTGAGTATCCAAGTGTTCAGGAGCATGTGAGCCTTCAACATAGTGAAAATACAGGTGAAGATGTGATGCACACTGATAGCAACTCAGCCTTTTGTTTTTGAAACAAATGACCTGTTTGGAAGCTGGTTTATAGCCAGTGTAGTCTTAGATGATCTCTGCATCCCATATGGGATAATAACAAACACTTTTCCCCTCAATCTTGACAGTCACTTCAGATCAGACACATGTTTCTTTCTTGAACTCATAATCTACATTATGCCACAAATTTGAAGGGAAAGATTAAGATAAAGGGTAAGCGAGACATGAAACTTTCATCAGATGGAAAGCACATCCCAAGTGATTCATGTCTGACTAATTCTAAACTGGAACTAAATGCTTTCAAAGGGAGGTGTGTCCTATTTCTCCTGAAAAAGTCTAATGGAAAATTGGTAGAGAAAACAAAGGAACCAATAGCAGGTACCATTTCAGATCATTAACATATCTGTAATGAATTCTCTACCGTACAAATATCTAGAAAAGTAGTCCCCAAAATCATCCTATCAAGCACTAGGAAAATCACAAGCTGAATGAAGAATGACCGTCCTCAGAGACCATCACTGAAACAACTCAGGTGCTCCAAGTTGTGTGGTACAGATTTTAAAACAACCAGAAATCCCGATAATAAACCATCAGAATTCTTGAAACAAATGGGAACGGAGTAAATGGTCATCATCAAAGCAAATGTCGGGGGCTGGGGATTTAGCTCAGCGGCAAAGCGCCTGCCTGGCAAGCGCAAGGTCGTGAGTTCGGTTCCCAGTACCGGAGAAAAACCAAAAAAAAAAAAAAAAAGAAAATGTCATTTTAAGAAGAACAAAAAATTAAATTAAAGATCAAAATCTGGGAACTCATGAAAAGGAACTTTACGTATTAATATATTTTTGAAAACGTTGGAACAGATAATTTGTGAATTTCAACTTCTCCCTTCTTTGTGCTCATCTGTCTTCTATTTTGCTACTCAGAGTATGCTAATTGGTTACACTTAAAATAGTGATTTCTACTTGTCCATTGTGGAGAAAGTTTTGCTCTTTTTTTCCCTTCTCTTTTGTAAGAGAGAGTCTGTTTTGTCTATAACTTGTACTGTGAGTACCACTTTTGCCATCCTTGTCAGACATGTAATCTTGACCTATAGTCTTCTAGTCATGGCAGTGTATTAGCTATTGTTATTCTCTAATTATTTTATTATGAAACAAACATAAAACAATGAAATTAAAAATCATATACAATGGAAGACACAATACAACTAGAGAATAAACTACAGAGACTTATGAAAGCTCACTAGGGGGCACTGTGAGCCTTCTAAAGGGTTAGCAAAGCCCAAAACAGATACAAAGAACTCACAGTTAATAACCTGGTTTTTGCTCGGTGGCCTGAGTTAGAGGTTACAGCAGGTGCTTCCCCTCATGGGAAAATGCAGAGCTCATAATACACAGCCTCGTTGACAGGGAAACAGGACAACAGGACACTGAAGTCCCTGCACGTATGACCAATTTCTAGCTCCAGCTGCTCCCAACATTTAGATATTATTGCCATCCTCAGTTTCAAAGTCCTTGTCATGATAGACATGCATTCACAATAATCTTAGTACACACCCACTTCAACAACAGAATAGTACATATTTCATAGTGTACTTAATAAAAACTGCCCAATCCTACAGCGTTCAGGGTGACATTTCAACACACAGTGAGGTCCCTACACAGCCCTCAATCTCATCTTCATGTGAGAGATCACCCCTACACTAACCTAGCTCAGCAAAGTTGAGACAGGTATTTCCACAAAGTGGGCCAGCTTTGCTGGGGTTTGGGATGCAGCCAGATGGAATTATAGACTAGGTCTAGAGTAAATTTCACACATCCACATTGTGTGTTAAAACTACCATCTGAGACTAGGGGGAGGAAAAACAAATCCTACTCGGTATGCCATCATCTACCTTTTACTACATTTGTCTTTCCTTATTTCCAGACATACTACATTTGGTGCCAATATATTTCTAAATTATAGATAGCAGAAGAAAGAGAAAAAATCAGATCAAAAAAGTTAAGTAAAAATTTCAAGAATTACTTGCTATTTATTTCCTGTATAATGATAATGAGTTCAGCACAGTGACTTTTCTATAAAGGACTTCATGAAGATGAACTCAAATATGGAAGAAAAATGAATTCTTTCTTAAGATTTTTCTTTAAGATTTTTAAAATTCATGTAAATTGTCTCTCTTAGCCACCACCCTATTAAATACTAGCTTTGGTAATGAGATTTGCATGGGGAACTAGGCCCTGACCAGTAATTCACTGGGAGGATAAAAGGCTTGAGATCCCTGTCTCAGCTTAGGGTCTGAAGGACTCAGCACTGGGGCATCTCCACCATGGCCTGGGCTCATCTCCTCTTCACCATCGTCACTCTCTTCACAGGTCAGATGTGAGAAATGGTCACTGCCTCCACAGGGACCACTGCGGCCCAAACCCAGACACCAGCCCTGTCCTTCCCCTATAACCATTCTGCTGTCTCCCAACTGGATTCTTAATGGAGATCTGTGTTTCCAGGGTCCCTCTCCCAGCCTGTGCTAACTCAGCTGCCCTCTGCATCTGCCTCCTTGGAACAGACAGTCAAACTCACCTGCACCCTCAGCAGTGGATACAGTGGTTACTCGGTGGACTGGTATCAGCAGAGCCAGGGGAAAGGCCCTCGATTTGTGATGCGAGTGGGTACTAGTGGAATTGTAGGATCCAAGGGCGATGGAATCCCTGATCGATTCTCAGGATCAGGCTCTGGCTTGGATCGGTACCTGACCATCCAGAGCATCCAAGAAGAGGATGAAAATGTCTACTACTGTGGGTCAAACCATGGTAGTGGGAGTAGCTATGTGTAGCCCACAGTGACACAGCCAGGGAGGAAGTGAGACAAAAACTTCTGACTGATCTATCAGGTGTTTATTTCTTCCCCATTGTCCTAACTCACAGTTCAGAGGGAGCTCCCCACCCTGCTTGAGAAATTCTTTCTTTCAAGATGTCAGGACTGGTCTGAGAGTGACCTAACAGAGTCTTGGGCTGCCCACTACAAACAATGGACTCTCCATTGCTGGAAATAGCTGGCCCCGGGTAAACAAGAAGCAATGGCAATTTAAAAATTTAATGAGGAGCTAAGGTAGCCCTGTAGTCCCCTGATGCCAGCTCTTTGTACAAACCTGATGGCCCTTGCACCTTAAACTCAAATATTTTATCCAGATTTTTTGAGATTCCTTAAAACTGCACCCCCAACCTTAAAACCTATATATACTCAGTCCTCCCTTTAGATATTTGCTGATATTTATTCAGAGATCAGCCTGCCCGTAGGGACAGGAATAAAATCTGATCTTCCCCACTGTTTCAGTCTTCAGGTTGTTTCTTGTACACCATTATGACACAAGATAATTGTAATTTTAATTACAAGGTTCCCTAGGTGCAAATATTTTCTCAGAATTATTTGATATATTTAGGTTTGTGCATGTAAATATGTGGTTGTTCCCATTCACCATTGTCCTGAAGGAATTTTATTTCATAGATGATAGAGCTATTCACACATGCATTCACAGTTTAATATGTACCCCTATCTTTTCTCCCTTTTGTCTATATTCAACATTGTGTCTTAGTCATTTTCTCATTATAGAGACAAAACATCCAAGCCCACAATTTTAAAAAAGAGGTTTATTTTGGCTCATGGATTTTAGAGGAACAGATCCATAGTCAGCTGATCCCAAGGCAGGAAGGACATGATGGAAGGATCTAAGAGAGGAAAGATGTTCACCTCATGGAGGCCAAGGGATGAGAGAGTGAAGATAAAAACTGCATAGAAAGATACGTCCTGCAAAGTTACGCCTCCAGTGACCTTCTTCTAACCAGGCTCCATACCATATCAGTGGACTCAGCAGCTTAGCTTATTAGCAGATGAATCCACTGAGGGAGAGGGTGATTGGATGGGAGCTTTGGGAGGGCAATAACTGATAAGAATAGCACCCTCATGATCTAATGTCCTTCTAAAAGCTCCATCTCTGAGTGCATGAGAGTTAGAAGGGATATTCTAGATCTAAACAGGTGATTTTTTCCACAGAAACATAGCACAAGTAACTTCCTTGAAGTTTCTAGAGCTTGACCTTGACTCACAGGGTTAGGTGCACACACATGACCCACATGAGCTTCACAAAAATTGCCAGTTCACATCATCTGCATGTACAAAGAGCTCTCAGTGTGTGTGTGTGTGTGTGTGTGTGTGTGTGTGTGTGTGTGTGTGTATGAGAGAGAGACAGACAGACAGAGATGGAGAGAGAGCTCACCTAAAAAGGACGATGGGCCATTCTGAGCCTGCTCTGTACCTGAGGTTTGGAAGAGGACCTCACTGCTATTCACAGCATGGATTTATTTGTGTAATGTTGAAAAACTCACCTAGGATCACAGTTCAATGGGTTTCTAATACTAGGTCTATCTATTAAGGTCCAATTTCATAAGTGAAGGGCACAACCATCCACAAGTAGGCCCCCACTTGACACAATAGCCATAAGTTGAGGAATTCCAAACAAACCACATCTAGTATTAACTTACCACACATTAAGATATCTCCATGGATATCTCAGGTTTCATAATTCAAAATAATTAGTCAGAGAACTCAATCCTTAAATTTATAGTTCAATCCTGAAGATTATACTCTTATTATATAGCACACAGTCAGAATAAGCATTTCAGGAAACACTAATGATCTATTCTTAAGGCTTCTTGTCCTTAAGATGCATCATTCTACTGGTACATTGTAATAGGATTTCTAAGCACAGAAGTTCATTTAAGAATTGAGTGAATAGACTATGGGGGGAGGGCTTTATTAGTTAAATATAGTAGACTGAATTAAATGTCATCTTTTGTCACCCTCTAACCATAAGGTTTAGGATTTTGGACAGATATAAACTCAAATCTCAGGACTATAAGGAAGATGATGGAGTGGTAAGCAGCAGAGAGCCTCTCTGTGATGTGCTCTCCAGACCCTGGAATACAGAAATGTGAGGAAGAGAAGAAGGAGGAAAGTGGGTCTCCTGGGACCAGGAAGGATCTGAAGCCAGAGTTGAATCCCCCAGGGAGAGTGAAGAAAGAAACTTCAACAAAGAAGAGGGAGCTTGTGGGAGGCACCTTCTCCCTGAGTCAGGACTCACTGTGTGGGAGAAGTAGTTCAAATCTGAGGACACACAGTGACTGTTGGCAACCCTAGAGTCCTCCACAGAGAGATGCAGTGGTACAACAGAGGAGTGCAGACTGTGGACTGCCCTGGCTGATGAGTGGACTGGATTTGGCTAACCATCCTGAGGGAGAGGGTGATTGGATGGGAGCTTTGAGAAGGGAATAACTGAGCTCAGAACTCAGTACATCTACTGGTTCCAGCTAATGGCTCCCAGCTAAGTTCAAGTGTACAGAAAATGAGCTGACTACTGCAGGCTGAATATGTCTAGTTCCAGCCTCACAGTCATAAACCCACCTGAACTTCAGGGAAGATGAAGGTGCAAGCTCACTGAGATTATCTGCTACACCACCATAAAGCCAATCCTGGCTTGCTGCAATAAATCAACATGGATCTGGACTCTGCCACTACATGTAGTCTACTAGTGACCACAGAGATAAACATTGAAGTGGACAGTTTTCCTCTTCTCTCACTCTCTTTTCTTTCCTTTTTTTTTTTTTTTTTGGTTCTTTTGTGTTTTTTTAACTTCCTTGTTTGAGCTTGTCTTTTATGAGGGGGATTGTGGTTTCTAGTTTTTCTGTGGTTGTTATTCTGTCTTGTTCTTCTTTTCTTTCTTGCTTCTCTCTTTCCCTCCTGACTTCTGTGCCAGTTTCCCAAAGTTTGTATGATCCTCCTCTGTCTTCTAACGTTGATTCTTATCTCTTTCTCTTCATTTATTTCTCTATTTGTCCCCTAACTTATTTGAGTGTTCTCCCCTGAGAGTAAAACTGACATATTAAGGACTTATATACTATTCTCATTTTTCTGGTTTGTTTTAGATTTTGTTATATAACCACAAATCCAGATCATATAGTTAAAGATGGCAAATTAATACATACCTCAGTTTGTCATTTTCTAAGCTATGGTTGATGCTATTGGCATTGCAGATTGTACTACTTTAGCCAAAGTGATATCATTGTTCTAACCAGTTATTCTTCCTGGTATACCTAGACTGAGTTTGCCTAAGAGTCATATAAAATATTGTGGGCCAGTGTCAAAGAAACAGGCAGGAAGACATTTTTGAGAAGTAGTCATCTCCTAAGGGTTCTAAGCACACGCAAAAAATATATATATATATTCTCCATCGGTAATTTATAAACATCAGTCTAGGAATTAAGCTAAAAAAATAGAAAATGAGAAGACAAACAAGATGAAATCCAAGACATCCAGTTCAGCAAAGGAAAACTGTCTTGGTTACTTTTCTGCCATTGCGGAGACAAAATATCTGAGTACCAGAATAAAGGAAGGAAACATTTATTTAGCTCACAGTTTGTGGCAGTTTCAGTCAGTACTAAGTTGGCTCCAAGGCAGGATGGCACGTGACAGTGGGCAACAGTTCATTGTGGTAAAACACAACAAAGGCAACAAGAGCACAAGGGGAGGAGTGGCAAGCAGCCTCTTTCCCTCCCTTACATTGTATGCAAACTACACCTCCTAGGGCCAGTGTAACACTATCACCCATAATCCTAGCTTTAGACAATGAATCAATCATAAATTCTAGAAGCCCTCCCCCATGACTGCATGAGGCTTTGGGGAAACCATATGAAAACCATATGAAACTATATGAAACCATAGCAAAAATACAGGGAGCAATGAGGTGGAGCAATCTGAAATATACCCATCTAAACAAAAAAATACACTCACCTGTCCTGTAGGAAGTGGTAACAAAGCAAATGAACAAGGCTCTAGAAAATAATAAATCAGAAATAATTTATTAGACACATACAGAGATGATGACCACAATGAAAAACATGCTTAGTGACTCTAAGGCAGACACAGGAAAAAAATAGAGTAGCTAAGGAAAATGATGGAAACCATAAAGATGCAAAACAGGACAGAAATGGAATCTATAAAATATATTCAAGAAGCTAGCCAAGTGACTAAAATTTCCACTGAAAGTATATGCAGCAAAAAAATCAAGTTGAAGACAAAACCTCAGACATAGAAGCCATGCTTGCATTTAGTGATCATGAAAAGAAAGATTTAATTAAAATAGCAAAGGACTATGAGAAATCAATCCAGCAGCTACTAGACAATGCAAAGTAGAATAACATAAGATTCATTACAGTAAGTAACAAAGCTGGAGATAGCACAAATCTTATAAAAATCTGTCAAAGATGTTATAGCAGAAAATTTCCCTGGCTTCTCTGAATTTACAAACAGACAAGTGAGGCATGTAGAATTTCAATTAGCCATGGTCAAAAAATCTACACCAAGGCATATAATAGTCAAAATTCCAAAAACTCAACACAAGAACACAATATTAAAAGCATTGAGAGAAAAAATCCCAATCACCTATAAAGGAAAGCCCATAAGAATCACTACTGACTTCTCAACACAAACCCTCAAGTCAAGGAGAGCTTGAAGTTTTTCAAGTCCTAAAATAAAATAAACTACATTTTAAATTGCTGTACCCTGAAAAACCATCTTTCAAAATTGATGGAGAAATAAGATACTTCCATGACAAACATCACCTGAAGCAATTCATGACCACCAAAACAAAATTCCAAAATGTTCTGAAGGAAATTCTAGAAAGAGATAACAAGGACTAGAGCTCTGTGAACCAAAACAGAAGGAATACACCAGACAAGACAAATAATTAAACAGAGAGGAGGGGAAAAGGAAGCAAAACAGGAAAATAATGTGACAAGGATATGTGAATACATATCAGTTATAACCATCAAGGTTAATAGTCTCAATTCACCAATCCAAAGAAACAGACTGGCAGAATGGATAAAGAAGCAAGATCCAATCATATGCTGCACACAAGAGACATGTTTAATTGAAAAAGAAATGATAGACCAAAAGCTAAAGAATGGAAAACAACACTTGGTGTTACAGGAACCTGGAAAAGGCTCAAAAGCTATTTATACAAAGTGAATTTCAAGCAAAGACTGATTAAGAGAGACAAAGAAGGTCATTATATTCTTCTAAAGGCAACAATCCAACAGTAACAATCATAACAATCATAAGAGATAACAATCCTAAATATATGAATAATAAATACCAAAGCACCTAACTATATAAAACAAATATTACCAGACATGAAAAATCAAATAGGTACTAATACAATTCTATTGGGAGACCTCAACACTCCACTGCCACAAGTAGATCAACTAGACAAAAAATCAACCATTAATACTACAACTGAACCAAACTCTTGAATAAATGGATTTAGTAGATGTCTACAGAATGTTACATCCTGCAACATTAGAATACACATTCTTCTCAGCTGAATATGGAACATTCTCCAAAATAGACCACATACTAGCTCCTAGAAAATGCTTAAGTAAATGCATATGAACTAAAGTTATCCCTCCCATATTATCAGACCATAGTGCAATGAAATTGGAAATAAATGGCAAAAGAAACCACAAAAACTTCATAAACATGTGGAAATTAAACAATAATGTCAATAATATATATCAGAATTTATGGGACACAATGAAAGCAGTCCTATGAGGGAAACTTATAGCAGTAAATATCCATATCAGGAAAACAGAGCAAGCCCAAATAAATACCTTACTGTTGAACCTCAAGCTGCTAGAAAAACAGCAGGCCACGCCCAAAGCTCATACAAGGGATGATATTTAAAAGATCAGAGTGGAAATTAATGCAATGGAGAGTAAGAAAACAATGCAAAGCATCAATGAATTGAAGAGCTGGTTCTTTGAAAGGTCAAATAGAATCGGCAAAGACAGCAAACACCTTCAGAAAAAGGAAAGAAAAGTCCCAGATCAACAAACATCATTCTAAATCAAGAAAAACTGAAGCTTTCACTCTAAAATCAGAAAAAGACAAACATGCCTACTGCTATCACTCTTATTCAATATATTCTGGAAACTTTAGTCAGAATAATTAGACAAGAGAAAGAAATAAATGGCATAACAATAGGAAAGAAAGTTAATTATCACTATTCATGGATAATATGGTACTTTAAAAAGATGATCCCAAAAACTCTACCAAATTATGTCTAGATTTAATTAGCAAATTCAGTAGCATAGCTGGATACAAAGTCAACACTCAAAAATCATTAGCCTTTCTGTACACAAATAACAAACTCACTGAGAGAGAAATTAGGGAAAAAACAATTAGGGTATTTTAAGGGCTTGGTCCAAGGCTTCAAGACATCTTTTAGCATGTGAGAAGACAGGAGACAACATCCTTCCCCCAGGAAGTGAAATTATTGCATCTCACAAAGCCCATCCTCACAAAATACACTTAATAGGCCTCTTCAGCATCTGGAACTTCAGTCTACGATAGTGAATACTGCTCCACCAGATTACCAGGTGAAACAGAAGGTATTAAGTTTAAGAGACCCAGAGAAGACAAATGCTCTCAAGCTATGATGTACATAGTTCAGCTAGGGAAGCCATAAGATAACACACACACACACACACACACACACACACACACATGAAATAACTGTCAAACCTTCAGAGAAAATCAGAGTAGTCCTCTAGCATTCTGAAGAAACAGAAAATATGGTCAGTATTTAAATTTTTTATTACATTAAATGTCATGTTGCCATTAATTTCACTCAAAATACTCCCTTTGGTTCAAATAGTTATGGTATCATCCTGCTAATTTCTTAAATAGTTGTGTAAGTTCTCTTTCATGTTTCTGGTTGACTGTTATGGTTGCTACAATATCCTGAATCAATTTAAACATCTGTCTTTATGGTCATTTTGAGCAGAAATCACATGGTACCAGATATACTGCTTCCTAGACCTGTAGAAAGGCAGAATTACATTCGTGGTATTTTTACTGCTGACACTAGAGGGCAGTCTGAGTTTAGCCCTCGCACATTAAATAGCAACTCTGTAAAATTTGTAGGCTGTAGGTTCCATTACCACACACTCTTGGTGGGTTTACTCAGGAGGTGTGACCTGACCAAGATGCTGAACTCCTGGGCATGACAAACTCATTTGCATGAAATCCCTGCCTGCCTCCCTTGGATTAAGGAAGCCCCTTCATGTTTTTATGGGCCTTCATTTCTGCTTCAATCATATTTTCATCAAACCTCCCAAACACTCACCAGAGAAGATTTTAAGAAAGAGAAAGAAAGATGGGAGAAATTTGTTCGAGGCAAGGACAAATATTTTGAGGGGAGTAAAGTGTATTTTACTACAAGAATTTTTAAAAAATTCACCATATATGTCAATAACACCTCATAAATACCATTCAGAAATAAACTCTGAAGTGCTACAGAGAATGACAGAATGAAACTCTGCTCATTTGGAAATGATCTTATTAAGTGGCCTGTTATTAGGTGGGTTGCTAAGAAACGTAAATTCAGACACCAAAAGAATCCAAGGTGTCAGCACCTCTACACAAGATATCTAGTGTTTATGACTTGGACTGAAGCAATAATTGACTCCACTGCTAAAAATATCTCCCATCACGAAGGTTTCTGGAATCACAGGAACTGAACCTGGTGTACTGAAAAAACCAAAAACTCCAGAGCTACAGAAAATGGGGTTATAAGTAGGAAAAGACCTGTAGGAAGATAGAAGACATCAGTGGTATTTTCATAGCTGATACTAGAGGGAGGGTCCGGGCTTAGCCCTGGGACATCAAATAACAACTCTGTAAAGCTTTGCAGGCTGTAGGTTCCATTACCACATACTCATTGTGGGTTAACTCAGTAGGTATGACCTGACTAAGATGCTGAACTCCTGGGCAGGGCAATCTCATTTGCATGAAAACCCTGCCTGCCTCCTTTAGCAGGGTATGAAGACTCATAATGAGAGCTGGAGGGCTGCTTGTGTGCTAAGCAGCCTTGAAGAGCGCAGTCCTGGGCTGTCCGCACCATGGCCTGGGCTCCTCTCCTGCTCACACTTCTGGTTCACATCACAGGTCGGCAGGGATTTTCTGGCTGGGGCTGTGCAAGGCAGCGGTGTTGCCTCTGTCTCCTCCCCTGACCATCACTTTCCTCTCTTCTTTTCAGGGGCTGAATCACAGGCTGTGGTGACTCAGGAACCTCCACTGTCCACATCTCCTGGAGGGACGGTCACGCTCACCTGTGGCTCCAGTACTGGAGCCGTCACGACCAGTAACTACGCTAGCTGGGTCCAACAGAAACCCTATAAATCACCACAGGGTTTAAGAGGTGGCACCAGCAACCGGATCCCTGGCGTCCCTGCCCGCTTCTCAGGCTCCTTGCTTGGAGACAAGGCTGCCCTCACCATCACAGGGGCCCAGCCTGAAGACGAGGCCACCTATTACTGTGCCATGAGGTACAGCAACCATTTCCACAGTGACACATGCAGATGGGGAACTGAGACAAAATACCCTTGTGCAGACTCACCCTGTGCTCCTCAGCACCTCCTCACCTACAAATACACGCCTCAGTCTGTTATCTGAGATTAATGCGAGCCTTTGGAGAATTATAAGAGGACTGTGGAGCTCCACCTGGACCATTCTCCTCGAAAGGAGAGCAATTTGCTCCATTTTAGCTAAACCTTGCCCAATTTGTTTCCACTGGTAATTCTGACCTCTGCCCCATCTCTTTCCTGAACCATATTGCTTCCTTCTACCGATAGCCTCAGGGGCTCCTCATCTGTGACACTGTTTTCTGGTTCAATTAGGGATGACTTTTCAGGCTTGGGCTCCGAGACCAGTGCTCATTTTGAGCATGGGCAGAGGTACAGGACTCTGAAACTAAGGCTCACTCTGAATTAGCTGACAGGAATTCAGGGCCTGTTGAGCCAGGCAGAAGACTGGAAAATCTTGAGTTTTCCAATACAAATACAGAGACTCAAAGAACTCTAAGGATGTGGAAGGCTCAGCATCATCCCTTGTGCTTTCTCCCATTCTATGGGAACAAAACCATCTACCAGTCTGGCACAAACCCACTTTTCAAGGAGAGAATGGAACACAAAGGACTTTGCCAGAACCTATCATTTCTTTCATAAACCCTACCTGGCCCAACCTGTCCTTGCACTGAGAAGGAAGCAGCCCCTTATGATCGTCCTCTGGGATCCTGGTACACAGATTATTATCACACCTTGTTCTCTCCTTCAAGACACGACTCCCCCTCCCTCCCGCTGTCAGGAATATTGATGATGGATTGCAAGTGGTGCGCTCTCTGCCCATTCCCATACAACTAACAGATCTGAGTTGTCCATAGTCACAGCTTTTACCCTTGAAAACCCACATGAAAATTTGGTTGTTGCACTTGTACAACAGATAACCTTGCCAAACTTTGCAAAGCATCTGAGGGAACAGGTCATCATAGTTCCCTAAATCTACATGAGCTAAGCTGAAATCTTTATTGTCAATTCCTTACAGGTCAATTTCTCCCTCTTGACCTCCTCTTGCTTCCCCTCTTCATAGATCATTCCAAATAAAAGCCCTGCATGAAAATCTCCAACTCAGAGACTGTTTTCTAAGGAGCACAACATCGGATAGTGACATTAAAAGTAAATAGCTATTTATTTGGCAATGGTATACATTCTCCTTTATAGCAGGAAAAAAATCAAAAGTAATTTATATTTATAGAGTGGCTTAAGGGTATTTTAAAAGTTTTGTTCCAGAGCTGCACTGACTTCCACTTCAGTTATCTTAGAAGAACTAAGCATTCTGCACATTCCATTGATATCATATTAAGCAAACCAGACAGGCAAGAGGTGTTAAGTTCAACAAATGATCTACACAGGAAATTGATTTCAGGAGCCCTTCATGCCAGTGAGAGTCCCAGGGGTCTTAAAGCATGTGACAACACAAGAGAAACATTCCTTCCATAGGAAGTGAAATTATTACAACTCACAATGTCCACCCTAAAGACAGAAACAAACTTAATTGGCCTCTTTAGCTTCCGGAAGTTTATAGTGTTTGATTCTGAATACTGCTCCACCAGAGTAGCAGGTGACCCTGAGGCTACTAAGTTTAAGAGGCCCAGAGAAGGCTATTGTTCTCAAGCTACAATGTACAGAGTTCTGCCATGGGAGCCATGTAATCAAACACACACATACACACACACACACACACACACACACACACACATTTGTGAAGCCTTCAAAGCAAATCAAGGCAGTCCTGTATTATCCTGTTGAAACAGACAAATGTGAGGTGATAGAAAAATATAGTCAACATTTACTTTTTTAGTACATTAAACAACAGGTTGCTATTAATCTCACTCAAAATACTCTCTTTTCCTTCAAATTCTTATTCTATCATCATTGTCACCATCTGAAGTATATTGTAAGTATCCTTTCACGTTTTTGTTTGTGCTGTTATGGCTGCCTCAAAGTCCTGAATCAATGAAAACTTCCCCCTTTATGGCCATTTTGAAAAGAAATCACATGGTGACAGCTGTACTGAAGATGTGGATTAAGGGCACAACTTCTTGTTCTTATGGACCTGCATTTCTGCGGGAATCATCATATTTTCAACAAACCTTACAAACACTCATCAAAGAAGATTTTCAGAAAGGGAAAGAATGATCAGGGAAATGTATTCAAGGCAAGGACAAATATTTAAATGGGTTTCAAGTGCATCTTTTACTGAGGTAATTTTTTATACATTCACCATACATTTTAATAACAGCTGATAACCATTATTCAGAAATAAATTCTGAAATGCTACTGAGCCTGATTGAATAAACTCCTGCTCATGTGTCCATGATCTGAGTAAGTGCCTAATTATTACATGAGTTTTCAAAATACCTACACTCAAGTAATTCATGTCTACGTCTAAGAGGAAAGTAGCAATTGATTCAGATCTCCACTGTTCAAAATACCTCCATTAAGCTTCCACTTGGAACCACATACACTGAAATTGATGTACTGAGAAAACTAAAACCTCCAGACCTAAGGAAAAAGGGATTATAAATAGGAAAAGATCTGCAACAATGCATAATTTCATCCGTGGTATTTTCACTGCTGATCCTAAGGGGCACTATGAGCTTTCTCTTCGACATCAAGCAACAACTCTGAAAAACTTTGTAGACTGTAGTTTCCATTATCACACACTCACTGTGGGTTAGCTCAGTAGGTGTGACCTGACCAACTTACTGGGTCTCCTTGGCCAGGCAATCTAATTTGCATGAAAACCCTGCCCACCGCCCCCAGCAGGGTATGAAGAGTTATAATGAGAGCTGGAGGGCTGCTTGTGTGCTAAGCAGTCTTGAAGAACACAGTCCTGGGCTGTCTGCACCATGGCCTGGGCTCCTCTCCTGCTCACGCTTCTGGCTCACATCACAGGTCGGCAGGGATTTTCTGGCTGGGGCTGTGCAAGGCAGCGGTGTTGCCTCTGTCTCCTCGCCTGACCATCACTTTCCTCTCTTCTTTTCAGGGGCTGAATCACAGGCTGTGGTGGCTCAGGAACCTTCACTGTCCACATCTCCTGGAGGGACGGTCACGCTCACCTGTGGCTCCAGTACTGCAGCTGTCAAAACAGATAATTATGCTGCCTGGGTCCAACAGAAACCCTACCAAAAGCCCCAGCATCTGATAGGTCATACCAACAACCTGGATCCTGGTGTCCCTGCCTGATTCTCAGGCTCCTTGCTTGAAGACAAGGTTGCCTTCACCATCACAGGGGCCCAGCCTGAATACGAGGCCACCTATTACTGTGCCCTGTGGTACAGCAACCATTTCCACAGTGACACATGCATATGGGGAACTGAGACAAAAACACCCTGTGCACATCACCCTGTGCTCCTCAGCACCTCCTTGCAGGCAAACACAAGATTCAGAGTCATGTCTGGTGTCTGAGAGAGATGGGAATCTCTGGAGCCTTAGAAGGGACCATGTGAGTTAACTACTGCTGCTACTCACAGTGAATTTTATTTTCACCCATTTATACCCTTCTGTTTTCCTTTATCCTGAGCATGGACTATGTTGAGTGATGAGAACAGAGATTTCTAAGTCTCAGAATGTAGTTAAGGCAAAGACATCACTTAGGAGATGATGGTAGCTCCATCTGATCTGTCCTTAGACCAGTTGAGAGAAAAGTTTATTCAAGCTACAGACTTTTCAGAGTCAGGAGCACAAGCCCCCACACAGATGGGGACAAAGAAATCCCCAAAGGACAACTGGAAAAGGGCTTGTGTGTCTAAGACTTGTCACTCCTCAATGCAGCCAGGAATGTAAATGTCAGAGAGCTATGAAGGGGGATCAGCATTTAGAGTTTCATACTTCTGGAATTTTCTTATTTCTGACTAATAGATATTAAGTCACCTTTCATGGTGTGTGCAAACCTGGAAGGCTCTCAATGGGTTAAATTTTGCTTTTAATGTCCAAAGCAATTGGATGTGCAAAATTTTTATTTTGCCCGGCGTGGTGGCACACAGCCATAATCCTAGCACTTAGGCTGAGGTAGGGGAATCACTGGGAGTTTCGAGCCAGCCTGGGTCAACAAGGTGAGTTCAAGTTCAGCTGAAACCTGCATATTAAGCCTTAATCTCAGAAAGACAAAAAGAAAAATAACTTTGATTCTGACTCCGGTAGGTTTGAGTTAATGGCTCCAACCTGGTGTGAGGAAGGAAAAAACATGAGGGCCAATACACAGAAGTTTAAACCCCTGTACATAACTGGTTTCTAACAATAAAATAGTGAACTCATTGAATACTACTACTGACGTTAGATCATAAAATACACTTGACTTGGTTGCTTTCTTTTGGATTGCCTGCCCTGGAAAATGACAACCAGTGAGGCAACAAGGCAAAGCTGCCAAAAGCTATTGACAGTGAGATCAGAAGTGTATGTTATCACTCCAGCCAATCCTTCAGATTATGCGGCCTTGATATCAGGTTTCCTCCAACTGAATCAAGTTGTTGTGACTCATTAGAATCTTGGTTTACCTTGTGGATGAATGGCAGTGCACATAAGGGAAAGATAGCAAAGAGATAAGAGATGGGTTAGGGGGAGGCCTCTTTACTGGATGGGCAAAAGGATGCCAACTGCAGCAAATGGATTAGGTATGAAGATGGGCAGGCAGCTAGGAAATCCCCCCCTGGGTCTGCCTAGGACCAGAGCACAGGGCCCGCTCTGTACTCCTCCCCCTGTGGTGCCTTCACACCCCTCCCCACTAGCCACACACAGACTAAGAATTTTTTCGCTTTTTATTTCATTGAGCAAAGTTAGACTGTTCAAGCTCTATCTGCAGTACCTTTGTTTCACCATCCTTTTTCCACTTGGTAGTTGATTTTTAAATAATATTCCACTCTAAGTCCTTCATGGTGGTCTTAAAAAGTAAGGTAAATACAGAAACCATTTTAATATACATTTATATACATCTGTAAACATCTATGATTCTTGAAACTCTGTTCCATTTTTAACAATTGGTAATTCAATATACCTTTTTCCTTTTTTGGATTCTCTTAAGCTGATTTCTCTTTGGCTTCTCTTAAGTTGTACTTTCCCTTTTTAAAATATATACATATTTTTAAGGTCAGTAGACCTCCATCACACTTTACACCTGATGTGCCAGTGCCAAAGAACTCCAGTGTTGAATACTGGCTCACACCAGTGCACTTCCATCCCCAGCTGCATGCAGTAGGGAAGCGTTCCCACTGCCCACTTATATGCTCACCACGTGTCCTTTTCAGGTGCTAAATTTTGTGACTCGTTGGTCTCTCGGTGCACCCCTGGGAGGAATGTTGGTGAGAATGAGGAAAAGACAGACAAGAAATAAGAGCTGGGTCAGGGGAAGCCTCTTTACCGGGTGGGTAAGAGGACTGAGCAACAACAGTAGAGACATTCATTTACACTCTTGCAAAGTTCGAATCAAGAGACACAAGGTTACCTAGCAACTAATGACTGAGGTTGTCCAGGCAGGATGCTTTTCTCAAGACTGAGGTAGCTTGACTAATTTAGGTAGTTTGACTGTGGCCTTGTTTGCTGCCATGTATGTGACAAATTTCTAGCTTCAGCTGCTCCCAACATTGAGTATCTTAATCCTGAGCCATGGAGTATCATGTAATTCCTTGATTTCTAACTCCCGATAGCTATAAGATAGTAAGTGTTTAACTAACTAAATGGGGAAATCCTTTGTTCCAGATTAATAGACTAATTAAGATCTGCAAAGTCATTCTAATCCTAGAGTGGGAGACTGAGACACTTGCCATGCTTAAGGAGCACTTCAAGAGCATACTGGGGCCTTGATTAGGCTGTGTCAAAGGAGTGGCTCGAGGTCATGCTCATATTTCCCATGCATAAGGTGAAGTTTTTTCAGCTTAAACAAATAAAAGGCATTCACATTTTCTATACATAGCAGTGGTTTTGAGCAAAAGCTCATCCTATACAGTATCTGCAATGCAACTGTTATAAAGGCAGAAAAATGGTAAGATCTGTGAATGATTTTGTGCTTCTTAGTCCCCAGCCTATAAAAGAGAGACCTTAAAGCCCCTGATGTGCATACAGAATAGTAAGTAAAAACAGAGTAAGATATGAGCTCAAAATAAATGCCTACTCTTTTTTTAAAATGCCACGTTTTGTATGCCTGATGCATCTGTTGTACATGCAGCTTCAACCACTGAGGGCCAGCCAGGCATAATAACACACACCTGTTATCCCTCCACTCAGGATGTTAGGACAGGAGAATGCCCATCAGTTTGAGCCCAGCTTGTGCTACACAAGTGAATTCAAGCTCAGCCTGCATTATATAGAAAGTCTCAAAAAAAAAAAAAAAACACGCTGGGCAAAAACAGATTTATACATATTTTACATTTTATTAACTATATTATGCTAATTTTAATTAATGGATTTAGAGCCAGGTTTTGTGACCCAGCCCAGTAATCCCAGCACTTCAGAGGCTGAGGCAGGAGTATCACTTTGAGTTCAAGGCCAGCTTGAGAAACATATGGTACCCCAGGCCAGCCTGAACTAATGAATAAGACCCTATCTTAAGAAAAAAAAAAAAAAAAGGTAATGGATTTAGTAGGTAACTACATTGAAAACTGGCTATGGCAACTACATAGAAACTTTGGAATATAAAACTATATACGTAGTATTCCTAATGTATTTTAAAACATTAAAATGCTAAATGTAGTTTCTTAGGTTAATTTCATTAACCTTCCCTTTTAAATTCTTTAATACTATTTGCGGGGCTGGGGATTTAGCTCAGCGGCACAGCGCTTGCTTGGCAAGCACAATGTCATGAATTTGATTCCTGTACTGGAAAAAAAACAAAAAACAAAAACAAAAACAAAATACTATTTGCAAAGCATAAGTAATTTAGATGTTGACAAACAGCACTATGTTATATATCAGGTCCATTTTCCCCAAGAAATGATGGTGTAGCAGAAGATGCCCCACCCAGCCAATATACTTCAATTTGTTATTTTCACAGGCAATAGTTCTACTCACAGCTCCTGTTCGTTTTGTTTCTTTGAAAGAGCTAGGCACTGTGATGTTTAACTGACCACTATGGCACATATTTTAAGAACCAGTCCCAAGTTGTCAAGCCATTCTGTCACTGTACTTCCTGCTTGCTTATCCCATATAAACCCTAGACCACCAGAGATCAGGGCCTGACATTTTGAGGAATAATTGATTCTTAGTCAGTGCCTGTTGGACATTACGTAAATCTGCCTCCAAATCCTAGGTGTCATTTCCCTGTCTCTGTTTTCCACAGCATCTGGTGAACTGGCCCAGAGATGGACCATGCTGACTTCTTTTTTCACTGATCATGGCCCTCTGGGATGGAGCAAGGACCTCTCCAGGTCACAAAAAGATAGTGCATCCTCAATATTTCTTGAGTCCCCTCAGAGGTCTGGAGAAAAATTCCTGGCTCGCAGCTTGAGCAGCTCCTATTGGATCCCAAATGGAGAAGGATGCAATCTGTCTGTCTGTCTGCCGGCCTACCTGCCTGGTTCTATTAAGACCCCCAAGGGCACTCCAATTATTCTGCCTGTCAGTAATGATCAGCTGGAGCAGAAGGGGAATCTGAGCATCTGTCATTAGTCAAGACACTCCCCCCCTCGAGTTCCTGCTGAATGAATGTTTGAATGAGTGGAATGGACAGTGTAAGAAATACACTGCTCCATCTGTGCACCAATACTGGGAACCCCTGCTCACGGTGGCTGATTGGGCCCTCACCTGTGGTTCTGTGGTGATTTACATATGGTGTAATGGAGGCCTTGCACCCACCTTAGCTAAATCACACTTAAGCCACCGCAAGGGGTGCAATGAGGTGGGCATCTGAATGGTCTCTCTCTCCAAGGGGCACCCACCCTTTGTCTGTTGCACCATCATCCAAGGGTATACAACACATATGTAGAAAGTCACAGATGGGAATTCATTCATCAAAACTCACAGCTCCTGACTGGAGCAAAAAGGTCCTTTATGAAGTTAAAAATTAAACCAAACAGCTCCCTTCAACTCAAAGCAAAAAGAAAAAGGAGGCCTATTCTTCCTGAGAATTCCACTGTGACAGCATCATTGACTTCCACAGTTGCTGCCAACACATATAGCTTCACTGCCCACCCCAACTCATCTACATCAGCCAGTTCAAATCATTCCAGTGAGACATTTTCTACGTTTGGCCACAGAGGCCATCCTCTGGAGACTTTTGCTTTTCCTTTTCCTAAAAGGAATTTTCCTTAATGATAAGACCTTTTGTGGCCTAGAATATCACTACATTCCCTTCTTATTTCCTTGTTTCCTAGTTGCAGTCTGTTTCCACTGGTAATTCTGAGCTCTGCCCCATCTCTTCCCTGAACCATACATATTGCTTCCTTCTGCCAGTACCCACAGGGGCCCCTGACACATGACACTGTTTTCTGGTACAACTGATGATGAATTTCAGGCTTGGGCTACATGAACAGTGTTCATTTTGAGCATGAGCAAAGGTACAGAACTTTGAAACTAAGGATTAGCCATGAATTAGCTGACAAATACAGATTTGCATTGCTGAGCCAGGCAGAAGCCTCTCGAAAATCAATTAGTTCTTTAACAAAATACAAAGGCTCAAAAAAACTCAAGGATGTGGAGGACTCAGCTCCATCCTAGGAGGTTTCTTCCATTCCATGGGAACAAATCCATCTACCAGTCTAGAACAAGCCTTCCTTTTGGAGAAGAAGGTAGAACACATAGGACTTTGCCAGGACCTATCATTACCTGATACCATTCTTTCATAAATCCTGACAGTCCCCAACCTCTCCTTGCACTCTGAAAGAAAGCATCCCCTTATGATCTTCCTCTGCATAAGAACACAGGTTATTATCATGCCTGGTTCTCTCCTCCAAGACAATGACTTTTTCTCTCCAGCTGTCAGGAGTGTAGGTTGCTGATGGATTACAATTGATGTGCTCTCTGCACATTATCCTACAATGAAAAGATCTGCATTATCCACAATCACAGATGTTACCCTGCAAAACCCATATGACAAATATGGTAGTTGCACATGTACAACAGATATCTTGCCAAAATTTGCAAAATATGTGAAGGACCAGGCCATCACAGTTCCCCAAATCTAAAGATGCTAAGTCGAGATTTTTATTGTGAATCCATTACAGGTCAGTTTCTCCCTATTAGATATCCTCTTGCCTGGCTTCTTCACAGAACATTCCAAATAAATCCCGTGCAGGAAACTCTCCAACTCGGAGACTTTTCTAAGGAGCCCAACACAGGAGAGTTGCATTGAAAGTAAAGAGTATTGGCTTGCAAAGGTGTATTTTCTCACTCATATCAAGAAAGAAATCAAAAGTAATTTGGCTTCATAGATTGGATCAAGGCTACTATAAATGTTTTGTTCCAGGGCTTCTTTGTTGGAAGCCCATAGTATGCTTTTGTGAACACTGCTCCACCACATTTCCAGATGACACAGAGGATACTAAATTTCAGAGGTCCAGAGAAGGCAAATGCTCTCAAGCTATGATGTACACTTTTCTGCCATGAGAGCCATATGATCAAACACACACACACACACACAATTTGTCGAACTTTCAGAGAAAATCATTATAATCCTGTAGTATACTGAAGAAACAGAAAAAATATGAATTCTGAATGAAAAATACAATGTTTAAATTTTTTATTAAATGACATGTTGCCAGAATACTCACAATATTGTCTTTTGCTTGAAATACTTATCTATCATTCTTGCCATCTTCTTCATTAGTTCTTCATTAGTAAGTTCATTTTCATATCTTTGGTTCTGCTGTTATGGACACCTCAATGTCCTGTATCAATTAAAACATGCTCCTTTAGGGTCATTTTGACCAGAAATCACATGGTGCCAGATCTGCTGAAGAGGTGGATTAAGGACGTTCCCTCGTGTTCTTATGGGCCTGTATTTTGGGTGGAATCAGCATATTTTTTTATCAAACCTTATAAACAGTGAAGAAAGAAAATTTTGGGGGAGGGCAAAAATGATGAGATAAATGTGTATTAGGCAGGACAAATATTTTGATGGGAATACGTAGTGTATTTAATGCATTAATTTTTGGAACATTCACTGTATGTTTCAATAATGCCACATAAACACCTCTGAGAAATAAGTTCCCAAATACTACTGGGCCTAGTAGAATGAAAATCTGTTCATGTGGCAATAATTTTGCTAAGTGGACCCTTGTGAGGTGAGTTTCCAAGAAACCTAAATTTAGAAGCCAAAAGAATCCAAGGTCTCTGCTCCCCTACTCAAGGTATTTGATGGCCATGACTAGGAGGAAAGCAGTAACTTAATTCTCCAAAGCTCAGAATACCTCCATCCAGCTTCCTCCTGGAATTACAGGCACTGAACTCGATGTACTAAGAAAATTAAAACCTCTAGACTTAAGGATAAGGGATTATAAATAGGAAAAGACCTGTGGGAATGCATCATTCCATCAGTGGTATTTTCATAGCTGACACTAGAGGGGGCAGTGGGCTTAGCCCTGGGAAAACAAGTAACAACTCTTGAAAAGCTTCGTAGGCTGTAGGTTTCATTATCACACACTCACTGTAAGTTAACTTAGTAGGTGTGACCTGAGGAAACTGCTGAACTCCTGGGCAGGGCAATCTCATTTGCATGAAAACCCTGCCCACCGCCCCCAGCAGGGTATGAAGAGTTGTAATGAGAGCTGGAGGGCTGCTTGTGTGCTAAGCAGTCCTGAAGAGCGCAGTCCTGGGCTGTCCGCACCATGGCCTGGGCTCCTCTCCTGCTCACACTTCTGGCTCACATCACAGGTCAGCAGGGATTTTCTGGCTGTGGCTGTGCAAGGCAGCGGTGTTGCCTCTGTCTCCTCGCCTGACTATCACTTTCCTCTCTTCTTTTCAGGGGCTGAATCACAGGCTGTGGTGACTCAGGAACCTTCAGTGTCCACATCTCCTGGAGGGGCGGTCACGCTCACCTGTGGCTCCAGTACTGGAGCCGTCACAACCAGTAACTATGCTAGCTGGGTCCAACAGAAACCCTACCAAACACCCAAGGGGCTAATATATGATACCAGCAACCGGCATTCTGGCGTCCCTGCCCGCTTCTCAGGCTCGTTGCTTGGAGACAAGGCTGCCCTCACCATCACAGGGGCCCAGCCTGAAGACGAGGCCACCTATTACTGTGCCCTGTGGTACAGCAACCAGGTCCACAGTGACACATGTGTATGGGGAACTCAGAAAAACACCCTTGTGCACATCACTCTGTGCTCCTCAGTACCTCCTTGTGGACAAACACCAGACTCACAGTCATGTCTGAGAGGGATGGGAATCTCTGAAGCCTTAGAAGGGGACCATGTGAGGCAGCCACTACAAGAGCCTCAGTGAACTTCACCTTCACCAGTGTGTGCCCTTCCGTAACCCTCTCCTGAGCGTGTGCTGCACTGACTGGTATATTAAAGGTGAAGATGAGAGAGTTAGTTAAGGAAAACACTTGACTTAGGAGATGACCGTAGCTCCATTTGGTCTGTGCTTTGACCAGTTGAGGAGCAAAGTTTCTTTAAGCTAGAGACTGTTCTGAGTCAGTAGGACAGGCTACCACCCAGACGAGGAAGAGGGGACACCCAGGGGAGAACTGGAGAGGCAGGTATATGTCTAAGACATGTCACTCAGCAATGCAGCCAGAAATCTGCATGTCAAATAGTTAGGAAAGGCAATAAGCATTTAGAGTTTCATAGTCCCGAGATTTCTCTTATGTTTTACTAATAATGTTAAGTCCACTTTCATGGTGCAGGCAAAGCAGCCAGGCTCTAAATAGCTGAAACTACGATTTTAGTCTCCCTTTAGAGCAATTTGATTGCTCAATTGCTCCCTTTAGAGCAATCAAAGTGGAAAAGTTTGATTCAGACTAAGGCAGGTTTCAACCTGCTGTGAGGAAGGAAAAAAACATGAGGGTGAATACACAGAAGTAAATTTTAACTTTTTTATATAAACGATTTCTAACAATGGAATAGTTAACTGATTGGAAGCCACTACTGAGATTGGAGTCTAAAGATTATAGCTTGGCTTGGTTGCTTTCTGTTGGATTGCCTGCCCTGGAAATTGACACACAGTGAGGCAACTAGCTAACTGTGCTTAAAACCAATGTGACTGAGATCAGAAGTGGCTCCGCCCACTCCAGCCAGGCCTTCTGATTTTTCAGGCCCTAAGGGCAGGTTGTCTCCAACTGAATCAAGTATCTTGAGCTTGAGCCATGCAGTATCACTTAATCTGTTAATTTCCAACTCATGGAAACTATGAGATGCTACCTGATTACATCACCAAATTTGGAATTCATTTGCTCTAGATCAACACATTAAACACTGATTAAGATCTATAAAGTTATTTCGGTGTTGGAGTGGGAGACTGAGACACTTTCCACGCTGACTGAGCACCTGCTCAGGAACACGCTGGGGCCTTGCCTCAGGTGTGTCAAAGAAGAGGCTCATGATCATATTCATATTTGCTATGCATGTGGTCAAGTTTTCCTGGCTTTTTCAGCTCAAAAGAATGAAAGACATTCATATGTTTTACACACAGTAATGGTTTTGAGCAAAAATTCACCTTATAGAAGAGTATCCGACATGCAAAGGTTATAAAGGCAGAATCAAATGGAAGATCTGTGAATGATTCTGAGCCCCGCAGCCCCAAACTGTAAAAGAGGTTCCCTAAACCCCTTGATTTGCATGCAGAATATTAAATAAAAGCAGAGTAAGACAGGAGCTCAAAATAAGTATATAATCCTTATGTTGCCCTGTGATTAAAATGATGAATGAGATCAGTAAAGAGACAAGAAGCTGATGAGTCAAATATTAAAATTATCAATTAGCTCAAAGAAGTTGCAAATAAATACTTAAGTTAAAAAAAGTACGGAATATGAAAGACTACACCAGAAAGAAATAGAACATACACCAGACATATAGCTCAGTGGCACAGTGCCTGCCTGGCAAACATGAAGTCTTGAGATTGATTCCCAGTACGTTAAAAAAAAAAAAAAAAAAAAAAAAAAAAGACTACATGAAAGAGAACCAACCTAAAATCCTGCTAATGAAAACCTCAAGTCACACAAAAATTCGGTTGAAAATCAAGAGAAAGATAGAAATTCTAGAAAAGGACCAATCAGAAATCTTGGAAAAATAACTTCAATAAGCTAGATAAAAATTAAACTGAAAGTCTATACAAAGGATTAGGTCAATCAGAAGAGAGAATATCAAGACATGAAGACCAGGTAGAAATTCTAGAACATTCATTTAGGAGCAGTGGAAAAAAGAACAAGCAGAAATGAATAGACTGTGCAATTATTTCTGGGTATTCTTAATTCTGTCAGGGTAAGATGAAGAAAGAGAAAGTTTCTTTTAGTGAAGAAAAGTAACAAATCTCAGTTCGCTGAGGATATAGCTCAGTAGCACAAGCGCCTGCATGGCAAACGCAAGGTCCTGAGTTCGATGCCTGGTACCAAAAAAAGAAAAAGAGATCTCAGTTCATGGAGCAGAAATTGACAAGACCTGAATGAATGAAATCAGGTAGCATTTTGTCCCTGGGGATTTCCTGGAGACTTTCTATTTTATTATTTTTCTTTTTTGGGTCCATATTAGACTAGAAATCCCTTTTTCCTCAACTGCATTGAGTTGCTTGAGTGACAATGAAAAGTTGATTAAAATTCACTTGAACCAATGTGGGAGTTTGTCAAGTATGAGTCAGTGAGGTCATAAAACAGCAAAGAGCAGAAGGAAATTTACCAACAGACTTCGATGGGAGAGAAAGAATGTAAGCAAGTGAGAGAGATGCCTAGAGGACAAATTTTCGATCTCCTATCACAGGTCTTTCCTCATTCCCCACCTCTTTAGGATTCCTGATGTCCAAGCCACTGCAGCTGGACTGTGGATGCTGTGTCCTCATGCAGACTTCACACACACGGCCTCTCTCCAGGAATGGAAAGACGGAAGCTCTCACAGCCAAACTCATTATTAGTGTCTTCAGGGCTCCCTGTGACATGATGCCATGTTTGGGGATCACCGAGATGTCCTGGAATCTGCTAAACCTACAAACTGCTACATCTGGGACTGAGAGCTGGAGATGTGTGTGAATGGATCCTTATGCTCGATGAATGACTACGTGGAACACACAAAGCATAAAGCTGGCCTTAAATAGCAAAATATGCTTTTCAGGACTTTCTTTTTCCTTTTGGTACTGAGAACTGAACCTAGTACCCCCCCCTGAGCTCCATTCCCAGCCCAGTCATTTTAAAGATTTTCTTTTACTCCTCCTGCCACAGCCTCCCAGGAGCTAGGATTTAGGCGTGTGTGCCCTTGTGCCAGTTTCAGTGCTCAGTACCCTTTTCTCACTGTGGAATTTAAGTTCTACCCAGGGTTCAGTCTTAGTTTCCTGGCCCTTTGAAGCATCCACATCACATCCCCTTTCAGTAATTTTTCTCATTCCCAGGATTCCCTGGTCAAAGTTGTCTATGTCCGAGCTTGGAGGTCCGTATTTCCACCTCTTTAGATTTTCAGCTATTACAGTCATACAGAAAACGTCCAATTACTTTATTTCCTATTATACTAAACAGCAATATCATTCATCTGTCCATTCAAACTAGAAATGCCCAAGTCACGTTATATTCTCTTTTCTTACCTCACAGTTATTTCTGGCCTACAGTTCTGGAGATTCTACCTTAAAACAGAGTTCCAACCAGCCTCCTCACTCTTTTCACTTCTACCTGCTTCCTTCTGGACAAACTGGTTTCACAGGAATGCTTTTCACTTTGTATGGCTTCATTTTCCAGTCTGCTATGGACATCCTTGGTTTGGGGTCTGTAGAAATGTTCACGTTTACTTGTCATTTGAGTAATTCTATTTTCTTTATACTTCATGTTATTCTATTTTAGGTCTACACCTCTCTCATCATCTCTGACCCTAAAAAGGATGACTTCTCTAAAATCCTATCTTAATGTCCAAGATCATGAGGGATTCTGATGGATTTTTATCTTTCATATTTTCAAATATCACGGCGCTGTCTGTTTTGTGATAACTTTCTTGCATTTTCCATGACTCTAACATGACAGATAGCATAGGAACCCTTACGGCATTATACCAAAGTGAGATGCTTCACACAGGCCTCTCAGGTAGACTGTGTTGAATGCTGGTAACAAAATCTGTGGCTTTCAGCTTCAGGACACTTGACCATGTTAAAGATGAGCCTATGGTAAGGATGGTCACTGTGAGTTTGGCGTTTCCCTACCTAGTATTTTTCACAGCTGGCTGAGCCAGGTATTGCAGAAAATGAGCTCAGTATGTACAGAGAGGGGACCCCACAGCCTGGTCCTCTCGGGACCTCTCAGAGTCTTCTGGGAAACATCCTATTCATGTTCCCAGTAGTTGTTTCCCCCACCACTCTCCTGGGATAACACTCAGTGCAGGCTCCTCCCATAGACTCCAGTGTGCTCAAAATCTTTCTTGGGTTCCTGAACTGGGTGCAGATAGAGTTGGAGGGAGCCAGAAAGGGAGGAAGACAGTTTGCATGAACATTCCCTTCATTTCCCTGGAGAAAGCGGAGAGGATAAGACAAGCCTGAGGCAGTCCAGCCCCACAGTGTGGATTGGGGAGCTGTGTCTGCCATGACCTGGACTCCAAATCTCCTCCTCCTACTCCTCTTCTTCCTTCTCCCTCACTGCAGAAGATAAGGATAGACCTCAGAGACATGGCCAGCTCTTTTGACAGTGTTTACTTCCTATGGTTGAGACTCACAACAGTTTAAATACGATCTCTACTCAAGGGCCGCCTGTGCATCTATGTTTGCCATTTTCTTTTCACAGCCTGTGCCAATTCAGGCTCCCTCCCTCTCTGTATCTCTTAGTACAGACTCTTTAGCCTCCAGGGCAGACCCTTCAGCCTCCTGATACGGACTCCCAGGGAACACTACAGTGAGCTTCAGGCCTTTGCCTGGATCCTTCTTCTCTACAGCCTGCAGACAGACCATTTGCACTTTTCCACATCTGACTCTGTGGGTGGCCATCATAAGCCAATCCTGTAAGTTTTAATATATTTGTTTATCTTTCTAAATCTGTTTCTGTAGCAAGCAGAGTTATAAGGGCAGTGATGAAGGGAAGGGTCTGAGTTGATTCTGGTTTCATTTAAATCCTAAAATGAATGGTATTTTTGCATGACTTGACCAGAACTAGCTCACAAATCACAAAATTAAATTATTTTATGACAAAGTAACTGCTGGATCAGAGTTTAGACTGAGGTCCACACATTTCCTCCAGAGAGAAGAATGTCCAGTGATATTTTTGTTGTCATTTTGTATTTGGTTTTTGCTAAGACCAAAGTAAAGAAATCCTCCATCATATGTTACTGAAGCTCATTTTATTATGTTGAATTATAGTATATTAAAATTAAAATGAAGTCAGTGTGCACACACATCGGTGTCCAGGAGAAGCCCATGAGCCATGATGTTAATTTCACATCCTCAGTGGACAGCCCAGTGGTGATCTCGTCTGTTTGCTTTTCCTTTACCCTGTTTTGTTCGTCCATGCACAGTGGCTTCCTACGCTTTCAACTATAATGTCTCTATGTCTGGTTCACTCTGGGTTTGTACTGTGCTTTTCATATATGCTTTTGTAATATGATGATTCATCTCCAGGAATGACACACTAGATATTATACTTATTTCATACAGTCCTATGCTCAGGACTGTATGATTCAAACATCTGAAGTGTTGGGATCTCTGGAGAAATATTTCCCATAACAGTGAAGGCAGCAACATAAACACACAATACGTATGGCAGCGTAATCAGCCAAGAGATACGAGATTAAAGAATATGAGAAATTTTGCCATTCTCTAGCACTTCCCACTATTTGATTTCTCAGGATATTTCCTGAGAAATATCTTTCTTTCGGAAAACTTGCATCCTTTAGGAATGTCACATGCTTTCTTTGTCCTACAGCAGCATATCAATGTCCACTCAAACCAGATCACAGTCCCTCCTTCCTTGTCCTCTGTTGAAGGAGCTGCTCAGGTCTTGGCTCCTGGCACCCTCTGCACGCTCACCTCATTCCACCTTCCCACTTAGATAATTGTCATGTTTTCTGTGCTGAATACACTCTTAAGTGCTTAATTCAGAAATCCTCTGTAACAAGGCTTTCAAACACATCAATTGCCTTGTAACGCAGCTGTTGTGTGATCTGGGGATCTACAGTCTGCCATTCTGACTGAGGCCACTTTTAACACTTCTACTTAGAGATTGAAGTTTGCACAGTGAGCAGCAGGAGGTGCTGTGGGGCTGTCTCAGGATCTGAACAACGAGGGCTTGCAGCTGTCCATTCCCTAAATTCCCCAGGGCTTCAGCAGTGCATCTGTGCTCAGTGTAGCAGCTGTGTCTCTCTGGGTTGGTCCTTGCACTGTCCCCACCCCCTACTGCATCCCCAACTCCCTCATCCCCCAGCCTCTGAAGTTTGTAAATAGGAGGGGAACTGTAGGGGCAGGTAAGGGGCAGGGCCACATTTGCATTAACGACTCCTCTTCCATGAGGCAGGTGGAAGGAATAAAATACTAAATTAATCTAAATACTACAGGATCTTGATATCTCACATCAGGTCCTTGCTCACCAAGGGTTCCTTCATGGATTTCTAAAATTAGTGAAAGAAGCCAACTAAAAAAGGGCACACAGCACATGATTACATTTATAAAAATATCTAGAATATCAGTTCATTGAGGAGGAAACAATAGGGTTCTTCCTCAATGTCTATCAGGTAAAATCTTCCTCCTTCTTTTCCTCTTGGTGCTAGAAATGGTGAAAAATGAGGGAAAGAGGTGAAGGTAGAAAATCTTCCTCCAGGGGGTCCTGAGGAGAATAGAGGAGAAACTGCAGACTCTGTCCCCTGTGCTCTGCTCTCAGGATGCAGAGCTCTTGAGCACCTGACTGAAGATCAGCCACCTCCCTTGTCCTCCCCCTCACTCTCTGTGCACGTGAGGGAAGCCCTGCCCTGGGGAGACTCCGTGAGGACTGTAACCACCTTCTGCTCCTCTCACAAGCTCCCATGACTGACTGTTCTGTGTCTCCCACCCTGCCCTGCATGTGAACCAGGTAGAACTGGGTCAGCTGGTGTCACTGGTCAACAGTGGGGGCAGACAGCCACGATCATCTGCAGTGGAAGTAGCAACAATCTTGGCAACTAGGGCAGAGTTTGAGTGCGGCAGCACCGTGTATACTACTCTTAAGCTCTAATCCTCAGAAACAACTGGTCCTCAGGGTTTGTAAAGTGATTCTCTGGATTCAGGTTGGGCAATTTGGGTCTCTGATCATCTCTTCTTTCCTGCCTAGAGATAAGACTTGTTATTACTGTTTGTGACAAGAATAAGAACATTACACTTGCAATGAGTTGCAGGCCTTGGCAGTAGTGAGATAAAAACCCATCCTCTCCCTATTTTCTTATCACTACTATGACCATAGTGGAGTATTATACACATGGAAGATGTAGACTTGTTTCCTGGTAAGCAATATTGGATGTTTGAAGCAATTATTAACTGAACGTTTTGTTTTAAATTGGGACCACCAACAAAACTCAACAAAATAGCTTTTACCACTACTCATTTGACAAATGTGCATATGCAATTCAATTATAAACCTTTACTCTAAACTGTTGATTAAATTATAGAGATTATATTTATGTCTTCCCATCTCTAAAGATAAAACTTTATTAAAGAACCAAGAGGCTGTGTACACTCATAACTTCTGATTTATTTTTGTAAAGAAATTGGTCATAGCTAAAATAAAACAGCTAAAATTCGGTTCCCTTCCATATCTTTTTTCTAACAATTTTTCAACATTCTGTATTTATATTGTCTTAGCCTCCTTACATTTATACTTGGTAACTCTTCTAAATACATTTATATTGTATTGCCCCCTTCTTTACATTTCTATCTTTTGAACAATAATACATAAACCCAACGTCCTTCCCTGTTCCTTAAGACAATTTTATAATACTTAGAAGTTACTGTGGGAACATATAGGTAGTCACCTGTCCTGCAGTGGTTTGTGTTGGGAAGGATTTGAGGCACAGAAACCTGTCTCCAAGGGTTATATCTACTATGATGTCTTTTGGATGAACTGAAATACGCTTTAGGGAATAATAGAGCCATAGTGTTCAAGGTGTTGGTGCTAGCTGTTTCCAAGAATAGAAGAAATTCAAAGAACAAGATGAGACATGCAGCAGAGGAGAAACAGCTCATGACATGATGACTGGGAAGCAGGGAGATGGGGAAAGGGGAGGGCAGAGCTGAGAAGAGATACTCTTCAAGCCCAGTCCCTCACTGATCCACCTCCTCCAACCAGATCCCGGCTCCTAACAGCAAGTCAGCTGTAACCTTATCCATGGACCAGTCCTCTGATGATGGTCACACCCATGATCCATCACCTCCCCAAACCCGTGCCTATGAGCACACGAGGCTTTGGAGGGACAGCTAGGTGTAAACCATAACATGTATGAAGGTTTCAAGTTTTTCTGTGGACATATTTTCATTTCTCTTGGGAAAGTAACTATGAGAGGAATTTCTGGGTCATGCAGCAAGCTTATTAGAGGAAATACTGTACCTTAGCACCTTTTAAAATGGTTGCATCAACTTACACTTCTATGGACAGTTTCTTATTTCTCCACACATTGTTACCAGCACTTGCTATTACCTGTCATTTTGCTTATGGCCACCAGAGTGAGAATGAAATGGTATCTCACTGTGGACTTGATAGTAGTCTAACAAGTAATGACACTGATGATCCTGTGACATGTTATCCATTTATTAGTCACATTAAAAGCAGCTGAGGGTCAGAGGCTTTTCCATTACTTCTGAGTTTAAGACATTTTGGACTCACCCACTGCTAAAACCAAAGCAGACTCAGCTATTGGTGAAATCACAAATCGTTGTGCTTCGTGCTACACAACAGAAAATCCATTTGGTTAGAATAATGTTACCCGCCTATTCTAGGATCAAAAGCCAGGGGCATCTTATAGCATCTGCATGTCCGAATTCCTGAAGTAGTGGGAGATCACAGAAGGGCCTGACTGGATATGATGACCCAGAGGGTGAGGGAGGCAAGTCTGTCCCTGAGAGACTGTAATTACTAAGTTACAGCACGGTGTGCCAGAGCCCGGACACAAGGGGACACTAGCAGCACATTATTGAGTGGTCTAAGGGTGATGGGAGTTCTGAAGAGGCACCCACACACACACATCTTTTGTTCAAGTCTTACAACTGTAAACTTACACACCCCAAAAGCCAATCCAGCCCCAACATTACCCACCCAATTAACTCTTTCTGGCATAGGGGGCTGAGCCTAAACCTAGAGTGAGATCAGAAGCCTGGCAGGAGCCTCATTTGCATGGGTGGAGCCTCCCCCTCTCATATTAAGTAGAGGGCAAGACAGAGGCTTGAGGGGAGCTCTGCTCTACTGCGGGGCAGAAGGCAGGACTCGGGGATGACCTCCGCCATGGCCTGGCGCCCTCTCCTCTTCAGCCTCCTGGCTCACTGCACAGGTGACTGGACAGCAGGCAGGGAGAGGGCTTAGGAAATGAGGGGACCTGCTTTCTCTGTTGGACTTAGAAGCTGATCACCATCTCTGTGTCTCTCCCACTTGCAGGGTCCTGGGCCCAGGCTGTGCTGACTCAGCCGCCCTCAGCGTCTGGGTCTCCAGAAGAGACGGTCACCATCTCCTGCACCGGAAGCAGCACCAATATTGGGGATGGCTATGCTGTCCAGTGGTACCAGCAGCTCTCAGGAGTGGCTCCCAAACTCATCATCTATAGCAGTACCAATCGACCGTCAGGGGTCTCTGATCGATACTCTGGCTCCAAATCTGGCAACACAGCCTCCCTGACCATCAGTGGGCTCCAATCTGAGGATGAGGCCGACTATTACTGTCAGACTTATGACAGTAGCCTCGGTGCTCGCACAGTGCTCCAGCCCCATGGGGAAGCTAAGACAAAAACTTCTTCCTCTTCTGCCAGACAGTGAATGCCCAGCACCTGTGGCTCAGGCCTGGCCTGTGGTTTCTATTCTTGCTGCCAGTGTAGTCCCAGGTGCATCCAAAGACAACTCTGGGACTGAGGCTCCTCCTCCCCTCTGCTCTCTGAGTCATGCAGTGTTAGGCTGCTCCTAGGACAAGTTCTCCATGTAAGCAGTAGGTCCTGCCCCTCTTTTGCATAAAAAACTGAAGAGAATCCTGTGATCTCTATGTCCTGAAGTTCAGGGGATGAGATGACCAGTCTAACTCTGCTCATCTCATACTTGATCTCTGACGGGGCATCCTGTGTCTCCATCGCCCATCCTCTTCCTATTTTCAAGAGTTCCGGAGCTGTCATCTCCTCCTGGACCACACACCAGTGCTTCACGTTGTAGACTATTTTTAATGTACCTTTTCTTACTTTCTATACTAGATAGATAACAAACTAGCCATGATTACAGGGAAACTAGCCATAAATTTAATAAATTTTCAGATGGTTTTGCCTTTTTGGAAATATCACCACAATCTGATCAGTGAATCCAACATTCACCCGACCAGATACCTTGTGTCCTTAGAAATCCTCCATCTCCACTCACAGGACCATCCGGTCAAACAACTCAGCCTTTCTCTTTGAGTGTTTTGTGTTTTTATTTCATAAGATTTATAAAGAGAGTCGCATTGCATATATTTCCTCTTGGGTGGCTTTTTTCACTCTACAAACTTTATCTGTGATCCTTCCACATTGTGGTCCCAGAACACTTCTGAGCACAAGGAGCATTTTCCCAACTATATGAGTACTAAATTTATACTTGGTAACTCTTCTACAATAGAGAGAAATAGAATTGAACCTGGACTGTATTCATTTTACTTATTGTTTGTTGGGTATTTATTGTTATTAGTGCATGTTTATAGTACATAGTAATAATCATATTCCTTGTGGGGGCTGGTGCATGTACACAGAACATCTCAGTACATTTTCATCCTCTTCTCCTCCTCCTTCCCCCACCCCCTTCTTTCTCTCTCTTTCTCTCAGTCACCTTCCCTTTTGCAAAATATCTATCTGTCTACTTTCTATTCTCTGTGTTTTATTTTGCTCTTTGTTTGCATTTTGGATTTCTCCTATTAGAGAAACCATGGGCTATTTAAGATTATGTACTGATTTATTTCACAACATTATGGTCCCCAAATGACTCATTGTTCTTCACATGACTCAAGCTTTTCCTTCTTTATGACAGAATAGTACTCCATTGTACATACATCCCACATTTTATTTATCCATTCATATGTTGATAAGCATTTAGGCTGCTGGCTACCTACATGCAGAAGATTGAATCTAGACCCACATATCTCACAATGTACTAAACTAAAATTAAAATGGACCAAAGATCTAAATGCTAACACAGAAACAATCTGGTGGATGAGGAAACAGGTGAAACTGTTGGAGACGTAGACATAAGCAATGAATTACTGAACAGGACATCAATTGCATAGAGACAAAAAATTAAGAATCAACAAATGGATAATATCAAAAAGCTTCTACATAACAAAGAAAATGAGTTAACAACAGAGTGAAGAGAAAAACTACAGCACAGGGAAAACATTTTTCCAGCTATTCATGTTACTTCTGATGATAGATGATGAATAGGTAGATGATATAGATAGGTGGTCCCTAAATCTAAATGTATCAAGTCCTGTAGGCTGTGACCGCTTGGTCTTATATCATTATCTACTTTAGTTGACTGAGAGCTGCTATAGCCACAGAATAGATAATTTATTAACAGTTTAAATTAATGTGTGGCGGAGAAGCCCTGGAGTATGGCACTAACAGCTGGAGAGGGCCTTCCTGCTGCCTCATAATATTGGGAGTGGCAAAACAAAGACAGAGGTGAAATCCAGGACAAAAGTTTTCTTCATATTAAAAGCCCACACCTACTTAAAGAATAACCTTTGCGGCATTATCATGTAGTGACAGAGATCATCGTTTGTTACCAATGAGTTCTTATTAGTACATGTTTGTAGTAGATAAAGTCAATTGTCATCTTTTACTTTAGATTCTTTTTTTTGAGACAGGGCCTCTCTATGTAACCCAAGCTGGTCTTGAACTCACTCTGATGTAGCCCAGGCTTCCTTTGAACTGGCAGTGATGCTCCTGCTGTAGCCTCCTGAGTGCTGGAATTACAGGTGTGCGCCAGTATGCTGAGTAATATTCATCTTAGCAAGCATGTGCATTTAAATAACACAGCTTGATTCTTTTAAATCCCCCTTCATTTTCCACCCAACTCTATCCCTTCTTCTCTAAGTCTCCTTTCCCCATTTTAGCTTTTATTGTTATTATCTCCAGCTCGTGTCTATGACGTAAGGATTACATTCACTGTGTGTATACGTAAACGCCACACCTTCAGTATTTTCACTTTCCTTTCCCTCCCCTATCCTTTCATCTTCATTCTCCTGGGCCACTACCCATTTGACAAAGATCTGTTTCCTTCTCTCAAGCCTTTATCTTCCTCTTTATTTGCACGTTGTCTTGTTCAAATAAGAGATGTCATATAGTCTGTAAGCTTGGGTTTCTTGTTTATTTCACTCAACAAGATACTTTTCAGGCCTATCCCTTTCCCTGAAAATGTCTCAAATTTAGCCTTCATTTAGGCTGAATAGTATTCCATTATGCATAGGCACTACATTTCTTAATCTACTCTTCAGTTGATGGGCGTACAAACTGCTTCCAGGATTTAGCTATCAAGAATTATGCTACTATAAACAATGGTGTGAATGTACTGCTCTCATGTGATGCATTTAGCTCTTTGAAGAAAATATCTAACGGGGGAATATGAGGTCAAATGGAATTTCTAATTTTAGTTCTTTGAGAAACCTCCATACTGGTTTCTATAATGGTTATACTACCTTACATTCCCACCAACAAAGGAGGGGGTTCTTTTGCCCCAGAGCCACACTAGCATTTTTTATTCTTTGATGTCTTGATAGTTGCCATTCTTTCTGGGGTAAGAGGAAATCTTAGCATTGTTTTAATTTGCATTTCTCTAATACCAGCGATGTTGAACATTTTCACATATGTTTGTCACTTGTACTTATTCTCCTGAGAAGTGTCTATTCATTTCATGTGCCCATTCCTTGACTGGCTGTTTTTATTTTGGTTGGTCTAATGTTTTTGAGTACTTTATATATTCTAGATATTATTCCTCTGTCTTAGGAATACCTGGAAGAAAGTTTCTCCCATTCTGTAAGATGGATCTTCTCTCTACTATTTGATTCCCTTGGTGTGCAGAAGTGTTTTAATTTGATATAACCCCATTTGTTGATTTGAACTGCTAGTTCATTTTCAACTGCATTTCTGTTCAGAAAGTCCTGGCCTGCACCTCTGACTTCAAGCATTTAAATTATAATATCTTCCACTGGGTTCGTTGCTCCCGTTTTACCGTTTATATCCATCTAATGCTTAATATTTAACCCATTTTGATTTTAGCCAAGTACATGGTGAGAGATACAGGTACAAGTTTAATTTTTGCAAATAACCAAGTTTTCAAACACCATTTGTAGAATAGTCTATCTTTCTTCCAATGTACATTTTTGATTCATATGTTGAATATCAAATAGCTGAATGGCTTCGAGATGTTTCTGAATCCTCTGGTGTCTGTGAAATATATCTTCCAAGGATATTTACTAGGTCCTGTAAGCAGGGTGTCCAAGAAACCACAGTCCAGAGCTAAAACCCTTTCCTTTATATCCCTTGTGGAGTATAAAGTGGATTAAAGAAGAAACAGTCATGCAGAAAATATATTTTTGTGAGGAATATCAGGTGCTCTAATTGCCCATGTATCTGCCTTAAGGCATGTATCCCCTCTCTAAACTCTGTTAAAGGGAATCTAAGAGACATGCATAGAACACAAAATGGTCTGCAACCAGCTGGGAGCACAATGGCCAGAAGCCTGGAGAATCTAAAATAATACAGCATCTTAGCAAGAAGCTGCCAGAGTGAGGAGAGAACTGGCTTCATGGAGAGGTTTCTCTGTACAGACACCAGGTGTGGGGTCTGTACAGACACCTAGATCTGACGCAACTGCAGAAAGATACTTCACTTGGAAAAACTTTAGATCCTGCCCAGTAGTCATTTTGTGAAATCAACAGGGGTCCATTTCTGTGAATATACAAAGAACTTCACTCTACTTGACTGTGGGAATTACAGTTGTTTCTATTATTGGTTATAAGCGTTGTGCTGAACAACCAGGAAGGTGTGAAGGGTGTGAGTGGACATGGGATTCTGAGGCAGACTTATGTATGCAGATTGCATCACTGTTTTCCATGTTCAAGCCTTCCTGCTGCAGGATAAACCCTCTTGAAGTATGCATTGCCGGGTCCTACTTTAGTCAATAACATGCAACGGGAGAACTGTATACCTCCTGACAGTAGAGTAGTAAAGTAAGAGCTAGTGCCCACCATGCCTCCCTTTGCTTCCTTTTGCCACCCTGACCAGAATCATCACAAGAATGTTTTTGTATTTACTTTAATAAAAGATTGAAAATGAACACATGGAGAATTTTATTTTCTTTAAAATAAAAAACAACAAAAAAATGAAAAGAAGCGGGGAAGAGGATCTGATAAAAAATAACAGAAAAGAAAACTTGAGATTTGTAGAATCCTTAGGTGGTATTGATGAGCCCTGTTGTATTTTTGGAGCTCTATAAATCAGTTCCTTGCTCAAGGCTCTGTCTATGCACAAGGAAAAATAAAGGGTCATTTATATATGAATATAGAACATAATTATGTAATTATACTTATATAAGAATCTAAAGATATTTATATAAGAATCTAATTAAGGTCTCAGCCCAAGGATCTTTAATGGTTGCTTCCCTTTATGATGTCACTGGGTGGATGTCCTGCACCCAGGAATGTTGTATGCCTTTTTTGGAAATACAAAGTCAGATGGCCAAGTGTCAGACGGAATAAGCACAGTGTACAACATCAAAATGTCACCGTGTTCTGTAGGAGCACTTTGGGTCAGATACCTAACAAATGATTGTAAATGTATCATAATTTAAAGTCTTTGTTTCTTTACGTATTTATAGCTGATAAAGCACGTTTTTTACAGACCCTTCACCCTACGTCCCTCAGGACACTAATGTCTAGCTACTTGCTTAACAAGTGACACAGATTGGAATATATGTCTTTAACCAACACAGGTTATGAAGCATAAAAACATATATATGTATTAAATTATATGCAGTAAAGTACTATGATGACATCTTCAGCATCTTCAGTGGGAGAGCTTCCATCTTAAATTGTCCTTTATGCACATTATTGAACCTTTCATAGTCCATGATTCCTTCTGGAGTAAGAAGCTCCGTAACACATCCAAAGATACTGATCACAGCGTTTAGTAAGGAGACCATGCATATATGAACGGAAACACTGCCAGGTGAGCTGCAGGAAGCAGTTGAGCTCTCAGGTTTCAGGGCCATGGTGTGGTGTGGGTCTTATGACCAGGAGGGAGAGCTATGATCCAAAGCGGGTGCACAGTAGTCCATAGACAGCTGCTAAGTAAAAATAATTCACTTAAAAAAAAAAAAAAGCTGCCATTGTTGCTGGGCTCTGCCTCACTGATTGGGATGTGGCAGCAATGTCTTCTCTGCCTTGGCAGAGCGTATTAGGCAAGGGCTTTGTCTTGTCTCAGCAGGGGCTTCCTCCCAAGAGGAGAAATAAATCTTCAACCTCCTCTGCACAGTATGAGGTAATCTCCAACACTGCAGCTCAGGGAGAGACTGGGGCAGGCCTGATGGAAACACATTTGCATGAACAGCCCCTCCCAGAGCCTGGGACAGAATAAGAGGTCTGGGCCAACCCAGCCCTATAGTGGAGATCAGAGATCTGTGTCCACCATGGCCTGGCCTGCCCTCTTCCTTCTCCTGCTTTCTCATTGCATCAGTCCTCAGAGACCTGATGTCACTGCCCAAGCTGCATCTGAGTTGTCTGTAAAACTCCTGGAAAATGTCATTCTGAGTTGCTCACCATGACCCACACGTGTCTTTTTTCAGGTTCCTTCTCTCAGGCTGTGGTGACTCAACCATCCTCCCTCTCGGCATCTCCTGGAACATCGGCCAGAATTACCTGCACCCTGAGGAGTGACATTAGTGTTAGTGGGTATGCTATATACTGGTACCAGCAGAAGCCAGGGAGTCCTCCCAGGTTTCTCCTATACTACCACACAGACTCAAATAAGGGCCAGGGTTCTGGCATCCCCAACCGCTTCTGGTTCAAAAGATGCCTCAGCCAATGCAGGTGTTTTGCATATTTCTGGGCTGCAGCCTGAGGATGAAGCCATCTATTACTGTATGATCTGGCACAGCAGTGCTTCTCACAGTGATATTCACTGATGGGGAAGTGACACAGAAACCCCAGCCTGCCCTGGGAATTAGACTATAATGAATTTGACATGTAAAAATAACTTATAGGCTGGGAATACAGCTCAGCAGCATAAGTGCTTGCCTGGCAAGCACAAGGTCCTGAGTTCGATTCCCAGAACCCAAAAAGTAACTTATACCTACACTAAATATATTTGAAATTAGGTACAACGTAACAGCATTCATTTCCCCAAATACCAAACAATACTGCTAGACTCTTAGGAAAAAATAATCTGCGATGGCCTCTAAATTTTGCTTCGTTGTGTGAGATTTTACAGCAATATAAATGATGCTGAGCTAGCATATTCATCTTTAAATAAAATGAAATCTGGCTTTTGTTGCTCTCCTGCTCAGAGTCCATGGACCATCCCGTCTGGAATTTTGTCTTGACAGCATGGACTCTGCACTCACAGATATCATGAAGATCTTTCCTATAAAAAGGATAAGAACATAGTAATTTCTATTCATCATCTGTAGACAAATAATTCTTTCTTCTGAACTGAATTGGACCAACAGGGGTTAAGGAACCAGCCAAAGAATGAATCTGAGTATCCCAAGTACTCAGGAGCTTATGAGCCTTTAGTATAGTGCAAATAAAGGCAGAGAAGAGATGTGCATTGGTCCAAGACTCAGCCTTCTTCTGAAGCAAATGACGTGTTTGGAAGCTGGTTTATAGCCAGTGTAGATGTAGGTGATCTCTGCAACCCAGAAGTAATAATAGCAAACACCTTTTCCCTCAGTTCTGACAATCACTTCAGATCACACATGCGTTGTCTTTCCTGAAGCCATAATCAACACTGTGCCACAAATTCAACGGGAAAGATTAAGATAGCGGGTAACACAGACAAGAAACTTCAGGAGACTTCCAGCAGATGGAAAGCACATCCCAGGCGACTCATGTTTAACTGATCCTAAAAGTGAAGCTAATTGCTTTCAAAGGGAGATGTGTCCCATTCGCCCTGAAAAAGTCTGATGGAAAATTGGTAGAGAAAACAAAGGAACCAATAGCAGGTACCATTTCAATCATGAACATACTTGTAATGAATTCTCTACTGTACAAATGCCTAGGGAACAAGTCTAAAAGTGTCCTATCAGGCATATGAAAATTACAAGCTGACTGAGGAGACAGACCACCACTGGAATGACTCAGGTGCTGAAGTTGTGGTACAGATTTTGAAACAACCATAAATCCCAATAAGGAAACATCAGGATTCTTGAAACAAATGGGAAAGGAGTAAATTGTCATCATCAAAGCAAATGTCATTTTAAAAACAAAAAATTAAATTAAAAAATCAAACTCTCTGGGAACTCTTGAAAAGGAACTAAATATATTAAAATTTTTTTAAAAAATTGGCTCAGATAATTGGTGAATTTCAACTTCTCCCTACTTTGTGCTCATCTGTCTTCTATGTTGTTTTCAGGGTACATGTTAATTGGTTACACTTATGATAATAATTTCTCTTTGCTTGTTGTGAAGAGAGCTTTGTTCTTTTTCTCCCTCTTTTTTGTGTTTTGTCTATGACTTGTACTCTGGGTACCACTTTGGCCATCCTTTTCCATAAGGTGCTCTTCTCATTTAGACTTCTCTGCATAACAGTGAATTAGCTATTGTTATTATTGAGTTATTTTGTTATAACACAATGAAACTGAAAATCACATATTATAAAAGACACAGTACAACAGGAGAATAAACTACAAGTAGTTATGAAAGCTCACTAGGGGGCACTGGGTACCTTCTCAAGGGTTGGCAAAGCCTGAAACAGACACACAGGGCTCACAGTGAAGGAACTGGTTTGTGCTCAGTGGCGTGAGTTAGAGGTTACAGCAGGTGCTTCCTCTCAGGGGAAAACACAGAGCTCACAACACCCAGCCTCCTTGACAGTGAAACAAGAAATTGTACTCTAAATCCTGAAACTGACGGTATTGATGGTGTTGGTAAATGATTCACAATTGTACAAAGCAGCAAAAAACAATAGGCCATAAGAATTGAGGAGGACATAAAAGGACCATCCTTGAGTCATCAGGGGCTGCAGGTGCTCAGGAATCTTTGGAAACTCCACACTGTGGCTACACATGTCTGCTCCTCCTTCTATCTCCTCTCACTCTGCCCAGGTTCATGTAGATTTCACACACACACCTTTAGAGCAACCCTCTGTCCTTCTTCCTCACCCCTAAAGTGTGTTGATTTTCTTCTATGTCCAGGTCTCAGGTTATGGTGTCTCTGGATACTTCAAAAACCATATCTGTCACAGGCTCTGTCATTTTCTTCTGTGGCTGCTGCTTTTAGTAATCACAGATGTTACTTTTCACACTGATTTTAGTACACACCAGCCTCACATGCACTACAAGGATTTTTGACACAAGCAATAGGCACTTCTAGTCACCTGTCAGGTCCTCAAGTTCCCTCCCATGATAAAGTTGGCTTGACCTCTGTGGGGGCCCAGCCTCAGGCAGAAGCTGAGTACCACCATATGCTATGTGACAGTACTGCTCAATACAAGGAGAGCCAGATGGGGAATCCAGACATAAACATAGGTTTGGCTAAGCCTGAATACAAAGAGAGTCACGTGACTGGAGAATGAACACTCTGGCAGACTCCTGTTGACTATCCATGGAGAGGAAGGTGTACAAAAGTATCATAATTGATTCTCTTTAAGTTTCAGACCTGAAGCAAAGCATATACATAAAATGTTTCATTTGAGATGTTCCATAACAAATCGTATTCAGTTATTTCATTTTGCTAAAGGTAAAGTGATTATGGGTTCAGATCTGAAGACTGAAGTCAAGGCATTTTCTCTACACAGAGACATCTTCAGTAGTGTTGTTTTTGGCATCTAAGGGAAAAGAAAAGCAAACAACCACCATATACATGTTAATAAGTTACATTTTATTATGTTTCCTTTTGATATAAAGATATCACGTGTCACTTTTAAAGTATTAAAACCTATGAAAATTTGGAAAGCATTGTTCTCTAATCTTGTGTGGTAAAATATCTCCCTACAGAAGATATAGTGAGATGTCAATCTCAGTACTGCCTAACATAATCTTTCTAAAACATGGCGTCATCCTAGATGTCAGTAAGTTCAGGTGATATTAGAATAAGGTCATTGATATAGTATGTCTAGACTCTGAAAAGCTCCTAGTTGTGTCTAAACCCAGTCAACTTGACAATCAAAATTCATCATCACAGAACTGCCCAAAGGATGGTGATGAGCTCTAGGATTTTGCTGGATAACCAGAATCATACTCAAGGGCCTGGGTTTATGTACCTATCCAGGTAGGAAAAAAGAAGGTTTTAGGCTTGCTTCTCTGACTTAAATTGAATGTCTGTGCAAGAACAAAGTGAGGTCAAGCCAGACTCACAAATTTATGGAGTGTTTCAATGTTTTGAAATATGCCGGGCCTTTGGCCAAAGCTGGGATGCTTTGAGCCATTTAAATCAGTATCTGTACAGCATTTAGCTAAGCATGGATAACTTTCAACATAGCTAGCAACCACACATGCAGGAAAATCAGACATAGAGAAATCAGCCAGAATACTAAGAAATAAAACATTAATAATGTTTACACCTATAGCAGAAAGAGCAATGACGAAAATGAAAATAGATTTTTACAGGAGAGATATAATTTCTGTGGTATTTACATTATACAGCTTCATATCTTCACTTCTCAAAGTAGAGTTCATATATAAAATATAATTTATTATTTCCCACTAATTAAGTGATTTATTGTCTTTCAATGTGGTGTGCTCATATATGCACATATCTGCGCATATGCACCTTCTCATTACCCTTGCAATCCCCCTACTCACCTACCCTTATTCTTTACTTCTTGTCAAATAACACTGTCTTTGTGACTGGTAATTCTAATATGTCAACATCATTGAATAAAGAAATTGCTAGCATGCTTCTGGTTTTTCTGGCCATATTATGAATTCATGGCCTTGGGTATACTACATCGGTAATGGCGGACCATTTAGAGCTTTGGATGCTAATAAACATCTTGCTGCACCATGTGTGACACAGTTTCTCCACCACCACATACGGTGCCTCACTTATTCCTCGCTGGCGCTGGTCCCCTGTTCTGCTTCCCAACCTGCATGAACTGAGTAGCTTTGGTTTGCCACCCCCTTCTGCCATGGCATTCCTCCCTTGGAGTCAACTGACCATGAAGCGAATTGCCCAAAACCATGAACCCCATTAAACTTCTCCTCCTTGAAGATGTGGGTGCCATATATTACATTAGAGTAATAGAAATGCTGACTAATTCAGAAATGGGGAGCAGAGAAGTAGGGTTAGTGTTGTGATGTACTTGAATATATGGTTAAGAAGGCTTTGAAACTGATTTATGGGGGAGTTTGGAAATGTGTGGAAAACCAGGATACAAAAGTTCTGGACTGCTGGAAACAGAGTTTGACGGGTGATGCTGGTCAGAGGCCAGAATACCAGGGTACTCGTAGAAACACAAACAGGAAAAAATAGGCTCAGGAAGTTCTGCTGGAAACAAGAACTCCATTGGTATTTATAGCAAAGTTCCTGTGGTTTACACTCACATAAAATTTGACTATATTTTGCCCATTCCCTAGGACTTGAAGAAGATTGAAATTGACTATGGTGGACTAATTGATCTGCAGAAAGAAAAGTCAAGATAACCCCATATTCATGCTGTGCCTTGGATGCTGTTGTCCTCTTTTAGCCAGATTTTTATTGAGAATGAAGGGCAAGTGGCAGAGCAGAAAAAAGTTAAGAAACTTAAACTGTTTTATGGTTTGTTTCCAAAAACAAACCATGTGTAAAAATGGGGCCAAAAGAGGTACGGCTGCTAAAAAGTTTAGTACCACTAAAATAAAGCTAGTATTTCTAAAAAGACAATAAAAAAAAAAAAAGATTCATAGTAAGCGCATCAGGAATCAAGAAGACTCTGCCAGTTGCAGACTGCGGGGTGCAAGAGTATTACCCTTTAATTTGAGAAGATAATTCCCTGACAAAATTTGCCACTTAGTTGATCATGGGCCTTTGTATTTCTCCCCACTAGTCCTCAAGAGTGTCTACAAAATACACCAGAATACTGCATACTGAGATGGGAATATACTGGATAAAAGACATGGAGCTCAGTTCTCCTACCACAAACCTTATCTGGTCTGAGTTTTTGGATCCTTCAGATATAGGACAAGAGAGCAGGAGCACTCAAATTCTGTGTTCCAAGGCAGCTTTCCTTAATCTCTGAAGAACTGTTTCATTCTGGGAACTAAATTTCTCATGGATTTTGCTGTGTGTCTCTAAGCAATAAATCTACCTACTGCTCTTTGTTGGATGTGAGTGTTGTCTCTCTATATTCAGTGTCTCAGCATGTGCGCCATGCTCTGTGAATCTGCTTCACAGTTTGCACAAGATGAATATTTTGGTAAGAACTCATACACTATTTCCTTTTAAATTGGACAACTGATGAGATGCTATAGCAAGCCCAGCTCTGATTCATGGATTTAGGGAGTTGCTAGGTGAGATCCTGGGCAGAAGCATAGTGACAAGAGACACCTGGAGTTGGTGAGAGTCACGAAGATACTCATAAATATAGCATGTGGCATGTATCATGTCTTTGACTCAGTCTTTGCGACATCAGACTACATTAGCACAGCAAAGAGAAAAAAAAACCAGATAGACACAAAGTACCAATTAACATAGGCACTCAACTTCTCACAGCTGTCCAGAGCCCTTCTTGGGGACCTCACTTACAATAAAATCCACATCCTGCCCCATGTAGATGGCCTGAGAGCATCAGGAGTTTAGCCTCAGCACAGAGAACTGAAGGACAAAGGTCTGGATGGCTCCACTGTGGCCTGGTTTCTCTGCACGCTCTTCATGACCTTCATGGGCCAGGAATGGACAGTAGTGAGAGCCTTCATAAAGAACTTCCTCCCAGAGACTAACTCCTGTCCTTTGTCCAATAACAGTTGCTCATTCACTTGCCTCCTAAATGAAACCTAATGAGGAACTGTGTTTCCAGCCTCCTTTACCCAGTTGTGCTTATACAGCTGCCTTTTGCATTGCCTTTCTAAATAGACAATTAGATGCATCTTCCCCCTGAGCTTTGGCTATTGAGGTTACACTGTGGAGCCCAGGGCAGTGCACTCTGCTCATGATGTTATGAGCAGTAATTCTTTGGTTGGTAGGTAGGACGTGATCTCTCATTACTTTTTACCTTTTCACTCTGGCCTAGATGAGTACCTGAACATCCAGGAATGCCCAGAAATAAGAAGGTTCTGATCATCATTATAGGACAGAATATAGGAGGAGAGACAGATTCTGTGTAATCCCCAGTGACACATGTAGAGGAAAACATGAGCAGATCTTCTGCTGATACAACCTGTGACTAATTCTCTCCCACTGTCCTGACCCTCGGCTTAGAAGAACCTCCAGACATGCCTGGAGAGCTATACCTTCCAAGGTAATTTATAATTCACCACATATTTGAGAGATTTGTCTGCATTTTTTATGTCCTGCCAGTTCTGTGTCCAGAGCAAATATCTACATGTAACAACATAATCATTTTAATCTTTAATTTTTTCACAAATGAAAGTGTGTTTGATCATATGTGGTTGTTACAATTCATGGGCTTGGGATTTAATTTCCTTGTTGGAAAAACATTTACAGTGTGCTCTAAGCACAATCACTAACATGAGTCCTTCTGTTATCTCTAGAGTCCATAAGCATTGAGGGGTTTCCATTCAAATGCAGAAACTGAGTATGTCTCTGGAGACAAAAGACTATGATCGTCACCCATATTATCAATGTTCACACAGGATGATCCTGAATTCCACCCATTTTCTACTAATTCCATGTGCGAAGGTCTCAAATTATGGAAAATTAAATGAGAATATTGGAGAGGACCAAGATGGCAGAGTGGTAAGCAGCAGAGTAAGAGCCTCTCTAACAGTCACCCTCCAGACGATGGAAGATAGCAATATGAGGAAGACGGGAAGGAGGGAAGTGGGTCCCCTAGACCCAGCAAGGATTGAGGTGTGAACTAAAACCCATGAAGAGGGTGAAGAGAGAAACTTCACCAAAGAAGAAACAGGTAGCTGGCTGTGCTTTCTCCCTGAGACAGGACCCACCGTGTGAGAACGGTGATTCAGACCTCTGGACACAGAGTGACTGCTAGCAAACTCAGAGGCCTCCACAAAGAGACACAAAAGTTGAGGGGAGCAGCTGATGTGAAGGACTGCACTAGCTGGCAGTGACAGTGAAAGCAGAGCACTCAGTCATTGACAGAGAGAGGGCAGAGAAAGAGAGAGAGAGAGAGAGAGAGAGAGGGAGAGAGAGAGAGAGAGATTGGACAGGAACCATTTTGGATAGGGGCAGATTGAGTGCAGAAATCAGAGGGGCTACCGTCTCCATCTAGTGGCTCCCAGCTGGGCTTAGGCCAGTGGAAGGCTGCAGACCAAACGAGTCTGGTCCCATCCAGAAGGTGTAGGCTCACTGAGATTATCCACTGCCCTGCCCAAAAGCTACTGCTGACTTGCTAAGTAAATCAAAATGGATTGGGCCTCTGTTTCCACACACTGTCTATCAGTGACAGCAGAGACAAACATAGAAGTAGACTTTTCTTCCTAGCTCTTGATTTTTGTTTTTGTTATGGTGGTGAATGTTTTGCTTTTGTTTATTGTCTTTTTCTGTTTTTGTTTTTTTCTGCTTCATTATTTGATATTGTTTTATGAGTGAGAACATGGCTTCTAGCCTCTTTGGGGTTGTGGTTCTGTTCTGCTCTTCTTTTTAGCTCTTTCTTCTCTCTTTCCCTCCAGTCTTCCAAACTGGTTTCCCAAAGTTAGTGTTATCCACCTTTGTTCTCCAACCTTCTAATCTCTTCCTCTTTTTCCACTCCTCTATTTTCTCCCTAACCCATTTTAAATTTTTACCCCTGAGAACAAAATTGACTTATTAAGGAGTTGTGTGCTGAATAAAATTTTCTGTTTTGTTTTAGATTTTGTTATGTAACCACAAATCTAGTTCATACCGCTACAGGTGGCAAATTAGTGATTAGCTCAATTTATCATTTTCTATGCTGTCTGTAATGCTATTGTCACTGATACAACTACAGCCAAAAGTTATGTACTTGTCTAAACACCTGTTCTTTCTGATATTCCAAGACTGAGATTGAGTAAGGGTTACACAAAATGCTTTTGCACAGTGCCAAAGCACCAGGGGCTGGCATAAATAGGCAGCAAATTCTCATCCACAACAAATTGAAGAGGTAGGACCTTGTAATCTCTTTCAACCAGATCTCATCTCCTAGCATCAAATCAGCTATAACCTTATCTATGAACTAATCCACTGATGATGGTCATGCCCCAGGATCCATCACTCCCCAAACCCACACCTATGAGCACATGAGCCTTTTGAGGAACATCTAGGTATAAACCATAACATATATGAATGTTTCAAGTTTTTCTGTGGACATATTTTCATTTCTCTTGAACAAGTAACTATAAGTGGAATTTCTGGGTCATACAGTAACTTTATTAGAGGAAAGATTGTACCTGAGTGCTCTTTTAAAATGGCTACATCAATTTACATTTCTATGGACAGTATACAAAGTTTGCTATTTCTCTGTGCACTGTTATAAGCACTTGTTATTATCTATCATTTTGCTATGGCCACCAGAGTGAGAATGAAGGTGTATCTCACTTTGGACTTGATGGTAGTCTAATAAGAAATGGCACTGAGAATCCTGTGATGTGTTATCCACTTATTAGTTACATTATGAGCAGCTGAAAGTCACAGACTCTTCCATTACCTTTGACTTCAAGACACTTTAGAGTCACCCACTGCTAAATCCACATCAGACTCAGCTATTGAGGAAATCACAAATCACTGTGCTTGGTGCTCTACAGCAGAAAATCCATTCACAAATAGAATACCTCTTTGAGTCAATAAGATGGTTAGAATAATATAACCCACCTATGTCAGGATCAGAAACCAGGGGCAACTTATAGCATCCATATGTCCAAATTCCTGACGTAGTGGGAGGTCACAGAAGGGTCTGACTGGAGATACTGACCAGAGGGAATGGGGAGGTTGTCCCTGAGAGGTTGTAGTCACTAAGTAGCAGCATGGTATGTCAGGGCCTGGACACTAGGGGGCACTAGCAGCACATTACTGAGTGATCAAAGTTGCGAAGCGGCACAGCCCCCCATACAAACTTCTTTTGCTCAAGTCTCACAGTTGTAAACTCTCCCATCCCCAAAGCCAAGCCAGCCTCTCTTACCCATGCAATTAGCTCTGGCATGGGGTGCTGAGCCAGAACCCAGGGTGAGATCAGAAGCCTGGCAGGAGCCTCATTTGCATGGGTGGAGCCT
>NW_004955455.1:6709943-6727394 GCF_000276665.1 Chinchilla lanigera
ATGGGAGGACCAGTCCAACTCTGCTCATCTCATACTTGACCTCTGAGAGGGAATCCTGTGTCTCCATTGTCCGTTCTCCTCCTACTTTCAAGAATTCCGGAGCTGTCATCTTCTCCTGGACCACATACCAGGGCTTCATGTTATAGACTATTTTTATGTATCTTTTCCTTTTTTGAATACTGGATAGATAAAAAACTAGCCATAATTACAGTGAAACTGGCCAGAACTTTAAAAAATTTTGAGATATTTCACTTAGTTTCTATTCAATACTTATTTTTATTTTGCATGTTTGTGGTACATGATAATCATATTCCTTTGGGGAGCTGCTCCATGTACATAAACATCTCAGTACTTTTTTCATCTGCTTCTCCTCCTCCTTTCCTCATCCTCCTCTCTCCTTTTTTGTCCCCTTCACATTTGCAAAAGTTCTTATCTCCCTACTTTCTCTTTTCTGTGTTTTATTTTGCTATTTATTTGTATTTTGGATTTCTCATGTAAGAGAAAACATGTGATATTCAAGCTTGTGTGTCTGATTTATTTCACTTGACATTATGGTCCCCAAATGAGTCATTTTCTTGTACATGACTCAAGGTTTTCCTTCTTTGTAGGATAGTAGCACCCTGCTGTATATAAATTCCACATTTCATTTACCCATTCACATGTTGATAGGCATACAGTCTGCTGGCTATCCATATAGAGAAGATTGAATCTAGACCCATATATCTCACAGTGTACTAAAAACTATAATCAAAATCGACCAAAGATCTAAATGTTAAAACAGAAACATTCTGCTGGATGAGTAAACAGGTGAAACTCTCGGAGACACAGGCAATGAATTCCTGAAGACAGCAATTGCATTATTGTTTTCTTCTCTTTAAAATAAAAAAGTTATTATAAATGGAACTCATTTTTTCTCAGGTGGTTTATTACAGGTGTATAGAAAAACTATTAGACTTTTAATAATGTTTTGTATCCTGTCAAAGTGAAATTATAAGGCAGACTTTTTAAAAACAGGAAATTTCTGAGCATTCAGTGGAGAAATTAAAATCAAAGCAAAATTAAAGAACAAAACAAGTAAAACTGGCAGGTGCCCGGGAGGCAGGCAGCAGGTGCCTGGGAAGCCGTGGGTAGCGCGCGCCCGCCCTCCGGCCGGCCGCCGCCGCCAAGAACTATCATGCCACGGAGAAGCACTGACACAGTAGGCGCCCCCCGCCCCCCCAGGGACGTGCGTGAACCATCCCGACATGGAGAAACCCCTGGGAAAACATGCCACACAACGGGTCACTCTTGGCCCTGCCCCTGAGAACCAGAAAGGTCCGGTGTCAGCGGAGGAGCAGCTGCTGAACAAGGACTCAGAGAACACGAGAGTACAGACGACGCTGGACGACTCAGTGGGTGAGCTGTCTGGGGACACGAGAGCCATTCGGGAGCTGGTAACCAGGAGAATCTTGCGCAATACCTGGGGAGGCCACCTGGAAGCTATTCTCCCCCTGACTGTACAGGCTGCGGTGGAGGCGCACGTGGACCTCCAGAGAGGTCTGCACCGAGATATCATGGATTACATGGGTGCCCAATATTCAGATTCTGAAGAACCGCTTTCATGGAGAAGGTACATGTCTAGGTTACCTGCCTGGGACACTTTGCACCAGATGGTGCTGAGACTGACTAGCGGGCCGAGGTCTTCATCCACATGTTCCTGCCGCCTGTGTTGATGATTGGGGAGAGGACACTAAGTGGTTGCGGGATCCCAATGCGCTGAGAGGCTGGAAAGAACACCCCTCTGCTTCCTTAGATTGCTTACAAGAGACATTGATAACGCATACTTCCCTGGATCCCAGTTCAGTAGAGGGACAACCTATTCTTAAGGATAAGTTTATTACTTTGTCAGCCCCAGATAGTAGGAAAAAGGTACAAAAAATGGCTTTTGCCCTAGACAGCTCACTTGAGATGATAGTAAGATTGCCCTAAGAAGCCCCCGGGGCCATGCCCTGACTGTAAAGGTGACCACTAGAGGTCAGACTGTCCTCTGAAGTGAAGGCCCCAGAGCTCAGGCCCCTCCCACCAACGGGTCCAACAGGAATGAGGGGGCCTGGGGCATACTCAGCCTTCTCCCTCTGGCCAGACCCTCATCTCCATGGAGGAGCCCTGGGTAATCATGACTATAGAGGAAAAAGTAAACAGCCTGTTGCTGGACACTGGTGCTACTCTCTCAGTCCTTCTTTTCAAGCCTGCCTTCCTTCCAGCCGTCACACCTCAGTGAAAGGAGTCACTGGTGAGGGGGTAATCCGCTATTTTTCACAACCTCTAGGCTGTTACTACTTGTTAGATCTTGCATATCTCTGTTTTCCTGAGAAACCACTTTGAAGATACCAACATGTATTACAGCAGCCAGTGATAATTTCCTACCAATCTGTCCATAACTCTGTAATGTGTGTATTGTTCCTATGGTATTTCATAATTGGATGTATGTTTATTACTATGTGTTTCCTACAACAACCATTGAGAATAGTCAATGATTATTTAATTGAGCACTCATGTGTAGCTCTATTTGTTTTCTCTAGAAACCACTTTGAAGATACCAAAGTATAGTACAACAACCATTGATAATTTCCTGCCACTTTTGTCTGTAACTCACTATTATTTGTCTATTTGTTTTCCTGAGAAATTATCTTGAAGATGCCAATAGGTAAAATAACAACCACTGATAACTTCCTACCGCTTTGTCTGTAATTCAGTAAGTCCCCCTATTACTATGTTATGCTTCTTTTACTCTTTAAAATAAATAAAATAAAATACTTTATTCTAAAAAAAGAATAAGTAAAATAGTATAGAAATTTATTCAGACTCTATCCAAAGAAGCACAGACATTGTCATTACTTAGTAAAGATTTTACTCAATTATTATTAATATGTACAAGGAAAAAAAGAAAATTAGAACAATCATTTTAAAGTAAAGTAAGGGAAAAATGTCTCATGGGAAACAAAATATTAGCAAAGCAATAAAATATAAGGAATCAATGAACCTACTGTCATTTCTAATGAACACGAAGCAATAATATATAAATGTACAAAACTGGAGAACCCCATGTGACATCACCAAGTGTAAGGACATATACATAATGAGAATGTCAGAAGGACAAGAATAGGGAGGAAATGATGGTAAAATGTATATGAAAATTAGTGAATAAAAATTTCTCAAACTTTTGAAAAATATCTAAGTATATAATATGTCCAACAAACCCAAAAAGACATTAACCAGATTGCATGTATTTTAGGTCATTTGTAAGAACCATGAAGGGCTAAAACTTAAATTGTCCTAAAACAGTAACAAAAAAACTGGCTCTTCCTCTTCCACTCCCCTCTCCCTAGCTACCCTTTCCTTTTGAACAATTTTTTCTATATTTTCAACACCTACTTTACATTTGGGAATCTTATTTACACTGTCAGTTTCTCACACCACAGGGACAGGAATGGAAAAGCGAAAAATGAGAAAAGAAGGATAAAATAGAAACAAAGTTTTGTAAATAAGGAGGAAAAGAAGGCTTGAAAGAAGGAGAGGAGAAAGAAACAAAGAGGAATCAAGATACATCATGTACAGGCACAAATTCACTATGATGAATGTGATTATTATGTATATCAATATTGTACCAATAAACAATAAAAAAACATTTGGACCCTATCTGTGGCTATAGTGAATATATAAATCTGCTATGGTGAATATATAGAATTGCTAAATTCAATATAAAAATTGTTTCCTTATGCTCTTTTCACAAATGAGAGTCTGTTTGATCCTGTATGGTCGTCACAGCTCACAGCATGGAGATCCAACTTCCTTGTTGGAAAGACACTCACAGTGCGCTCACACAAGAATCACTATCCCAGCTCCTCTGTTACCTTTGTCCTCCATAAGCATTGATGGGCTGCCCATTCATATCAAGAAACTAAGTGTTTTCCTGGACACAAAAGAACATGGGCCTGACCCATACCATCCATGTCCACTCAGGAAGCATCTGGACTCCACCCATTTTCTCCCACTTCCATGTGCTGTGGTCCCAAGTTCTGGAAAATAAAATAACAATATTTTCCCACACAAGAGAATAGAGAAGTCTCCACTAACTTTTCCCCTGAGCACCTCCAAGGGGCATTCACTGCCCACCAGATACATGAGTCTTCATGTTGTGAAAAAATTGAAGTAAAATGACCTCTAATAGGGAAAATACACACTGAGGGACTCTGCATGATCCAGTTATTCAGAAACCAGGACCTGCACTCAGGCCCTTGTCAGAGGACAGGGAAGAGAGCAAAAGCCTGGGCTATGGACAGAGCAAGGGCCTGATCAGTGTCAACATCCTCAACTTCCATCAAGGTCTCAGCAGACAGCAGTGGGCTCCAGGCGAATGGGATGAGCATGGTCAGGGTTGCATCACCTACAAGACATCACGGCTCTGTGATTCTTATTGTGTTTCTCTTCCACGAAGAACTAATCATCTTGAGAATAGAAGATTCTGTTATTTATTTGTGATGGGTTTTTGTTGGTGCTGTCGTCATCATTTTTTTTGGTTGCTGACTACTGTATATTCAGAATCTACAGCACAACTGTACATTCAGACTCTGACAAAAGAACAAACTGAACGTAGAACTGTAGCATAAATATTTGAGTCATCTGAACAGGAATCCTAGGAGAGGCAGAGATCTGCAGGAAGGATAATCACTGCTGCTGTACTTTGAATTTAGGATGCTGAGTTGATTGAACAGGAGACATTAAATAAGAAAATGGACCTCCAGTCTAGGAACAGAGAGGCAAATGGACTTGAGCCCTGGGGATGGTGACCCGTAGGATGGACTAGATCTCATGAGTTCATGTGCAGAAGGTGGAGACAGACATGATGCGCTTCCAGGTACCAAGCAAAGAACCCGCGGAAGGTGGTGGTTGAGGGGAAAATGTTGAGGACAGGAGATAGGCTCCATGAGTGAACGCACGGTAGAACAGACTGAGTTATATGAACATCTAATGATAGTCCAGTGAATTAAGAGTAATAAGTTATTCATGAACAGAATGTTAAACCAGGGCTCAAATTCTATATGGTCATTTTGATTCCAATATTGATCCCGTCAATAGACAATCCAGCAAAAGACACTTGGAAGAAATTTTGTGAAGAAAATGAAACTTGCTGAGCTCACTGTCCACAGATGAGACACTTTTACAGTGGACAAAATGGTTGGCACAGGTAATGACTGTCAGAGGATCTATGTACAGCTGTGGACTTGATGTTTACATGAGACACCAGTTGCAAACCTGTCCTTCTATGACTCTTCCTTCACTTTATGAAATACTAAAGCAAATAAATAAGCTAAACTGTAAAAGATGAAACAGAAATCAAGCTACATGAGAGAAGTTTGGAACTGACAGAACATAAAATGTTTTCATAGGAGAATCACAGATCAGTGAAGGAATATGGTTTTGATACTGTCACTCACAGGTCTGCAAACATATCTAAACAAGGCTCCTTGTGGGAGTGAGGATCTATGGCAATCATAGAGGATATCAAATCACAGCACCTTCAACTCAGATCATCCTTATATGAATGGGACAGAAATGATGTGCTCTCTGGTCTCTGAGCCATGCGCAGTTGTGTATCTGTAACCAGTAAGGAATACGGTGGGGCTTCTCCATGGTGCTGTACAGCTATCTGGAAAGGACTATTCACACAAAGGACCCTGTGCAGAACGTTGGGTCCAGGGCTCACTGACAGGCTCAGCTGTATCCTTGCAGAGCATTTTGAGTAAGGGTTTCATCTTCTTTCAGAAGACATGTCCCCCTAAGACTTGCACAATGAGGAAATCAAATTTTCCTCCTCCTCACTTTGCAGAGTGAGCTGAGCTCAGCACCAGGCCTCAGGGAGGGGCAGGGCCAGACAAGATGGAAACACCTTTGCATGAACAGCTCCTCCCACAGGGGCTGGGCAAGAAAAGGACGCACAGGCCAACACAAGCCACTGTTGGAGTCAGGGGGCTGCTTCCACCATGGCCTGGACTCCTCTTCTCCTCCTGTTCCTCTCTCACTGCTCAGGTAAGAACAGACCTCGCAGACAGGGTGCAATTTCACAATCCCATTAGGTGTCTTCTGCTATGATTCTTGAAAAACTTCTGCTCAGTCATTGCTCCCTAATCCACCATGGTCCGTATTTGCAGTTTCCCTCTCTCAGGCTGTGGTGACTCAGGAACCCTCCCTCTCTGCATCTCCTGGAGCATCTGCCAGACTTACTTGTACCTTGAGAAGTGACATCAGTGTTGGTGGGAAAAGTTTATACTGGTACCAGCAGAAGCCGGGGAGCCCTCCAAGGTTTCTACTGTACTACTACTCAGACTCAGATAAGGAGCTGGGTTCTGGCATCCCTGATCGCTTCTCTGGTTCCAAAGACACCTCAGCCAATGCAGGTGTTTTGCACATCTCTGGGCTGCAGCCTGAGGATGAAGCCACCTATTACTGTCTGATTGGACACAGCAGTGCTTCTCACAGTGACACTCACAGATGGAGAAGTAGCACAAAAACCACAGCCTGCCCTGGGAATTAGACTATGATGCCTTTCGAAATGTAAAAATAACTTCTATCTACACTAAGTATAATTGAATTTAACATCAATGCAACAGTATTCCATATTGCAAATTACAAAGCAATATTGCTGAATCTCAGGAAAAACAAATAATCTGTGATGGCTTGTAAAGTTTGTTTTGTGGTGCAGCAATTCTAAAATGTTATAAAAGGAGTGCTCTAGCATTTTATGTTCAAATGAAATAAATCTGTTCTTGCTCTTATCATCAGAGTCCATGGCCCATGCCAGAAGGACATTGGTCTTGAGAGCATGGAGTCTGCACTTACAGATATCATGAAGATCCTTCTTATCAAAAGGATAAGAACATAGTAACTTCCATTCATCATCTGTAGGGAAATATTGCTTTATTCAGCCTTGTGATGGGCAACATGGCTTAGGGAACAGCCAAAGAACGAATCTGAGTATCCAAGTGTTCAGGAGGAGATGAGCCTTTAGCATAGTGCAAATAGAGGTACAAAAGAAGCTCACTGGTCCACGACCCCGCCCTTTTCTTCTCAAGAGAATGACTTGATTGGATGCCGATTTATAGCCAGTGTAGATTTAGATGATCTCTGTATCCCAGGTGGGATAATAGCAAACCCTTTTTCCCCCTCTGTCTTTTTTTTTTTTTCCTTCTGGTACCGGGAATCGAACTCACGACCTTGCACTTGCCAGGCAGGCGCTGTGCCACTGAGCTAAATCCCCAGCTCCCATCCCCCTCTGTCCTGACAGTCAAACAGATCAGACATGCATTTCTTTCCTGAAACAAAATCAACATTGTGCCACAAATACAAAGGGAAAGATTAAGATAAAGAGTAAGAGAGACATGAAACTTGAGGGGACTTTCAGCAGCTGGAAAGCACATTCCAAGTGACTCACATCTAACAAAATTAGACTGATTCTATGATCTGAAACTAAGTGCTTTCAAAGGGAGGTGTGTCCCGCTTGTCCTGAAAATATCCTATGGAAAATTAATACAGAACATCAAGGAACCAAAAACAAGTGCCATTTCTGATCATTAACACACTTTGAATTCTGTACTTTACGAATGCCTAGGAAACAAGTTTAAAAATCACCCTGTCAGGCACTAGGAAAATCACAAGCTGACTGAGGACAAACCATCCTCAGTCACGGCCCCTGAAATGACTCAGGTGCTGAAGTTGTGTGGTGAGACTTTAAACAACAGCCATAAAAATCCCAGTTGTCAGCCATTTCACACATTTTTGAGAGTACTGGGAAAGGAATCACTAGACATCATCAAAGCAAATATATTATAATTTTAAAAAACTGAAAAATAAATTTTAACAGTCAAACTCTGTGGAAACTCAGGTTAAAAACCATATATTTTACAATATTTTTGAAATAATAGAACAGATAATTTGGGAAATGGCTTTAACGTCTTCCTACTTCCTGATCATCTATCTTCTATTTTGCTCTTTAAGACATATGCAAATTGGTTTCATTTCTAATACTAATTCCTTTTCATTCACCCCAAAGAAAGTATTTTTATTCTTTTGTTTGCCCATTCAGTGTAAAAGAGAGTCTGTTTTGTCTATGACTTCTACTCAGAGTCCCATTTTGGCCATTCTCATAATATCACAGTGTATTAACTATGGTTATTATCCAATTATTTTGGTTTTTTGGTTTTGGTTTTTTTCCAGTACCAGGAACTGAACTCACAACCTTGTGCTTGCCAGGCAGGCGCTTTGCTGCTGAGCTAAATCCCCAGCCCCATATCCAATTATTTTGTAATGAAACAAACATAAACAATGAAACTAAAAATCAAATATTACAGAAGACACTTAACACACCTAGGGAATAAATTCCAAATAGTGATGAAAGCTCACTAGGGGGCACTAGGCACTTTCTCAACGGTTGCCAGAGCCTGAAACAGACATGGAGGAGCCACAGTTCATGGCCTGGTTTGTGCTCAGAGGCCTGGGTCAGAGGTTACAGCAGGTGCTTCCTCTCATGGGAAAACGCAGAGCTCACAACACCCAGCCTGCCTGACAGTGGAACAGGTCCTTGCGTTTCAAATCCTGCAAAGCATGGTGCCGATGTTGTAAAATACTCATATTTCTAAAACATACAAAAAAGATAGGCCATAAGAACTGAGGCAGACATAAAAGGACCATCCTAGAGTCATCAGAGGCTACAGGTGCTCAGGAATATTTGGAAATTCCACACTATGGCTTACACATGTCTGCTCCTCCTTCCCTCTCCTCTCACTCTGCCCAGGTTCATGTAGATTTCACATACCCACCTTTAGAGCAACCCTTTTCTCCTTCTGCCTCAACCCTAATGTGTGTTGATTTTTTCTTTGGTGTCCAGGCCTCAGGCTATGGTGTCCCCAGATATTTCAAAAACCCTATCTCTCACAGGCTCAGTCATTTTCATCTGACACTGCTGCTTTGTAGTAATCACTCATGTTAGTTTTCAGGCTTGTTTTAGTGCAAAGTAGCCAAACATCCATGACAATGATTTTGACGTCAGCCATAGGCACGCGTAGTCTCCTGCCAGGTCCTCAAGTTCCCTCCTGTGACAAATTTGGCTTGACCCCTGGGGACCCAGTCTCAGGATGAAGCTGAGCACTGTCATGTGCTACATGACAGTACTGCCCATCACAGGAAGACCCACTGGGTAACGCAAGACGTACACATAGGTTGGGCTCAGCCTGAATACAGAGAGGATCGTGTGACTAGAGAGTGAACATGCTGCTGCCCTCGTGCTGACTCTCCATGGAGAGAAAGGTGTGTGAATAGGTCAGAATTGATGCTTCTTCATGTTTCAGTCCTAATGTGAAGGACACACATGAACTGTTTCATTTGAAATGTTCCATAGCAAAACAGAACTGTTATTTCATTTTCCTAAAAGTACAGTGATTGTGGGATATGATCTGAAGACTGAAGACAATGTATTTCATCTATAGAGAAATGTCTTCACTAACATTGTTTTAGGCATCTGAGAGAAAAGAAAAACTACCAACCACCATTTGGATGTTAATAAATGACATTTTATGAAGTCTCATTTTATTTTATTTATTTATTTATTTTTTTTGATTTTGGTTTTTCTCCGGTACCGGGAACCAAACTCACGACCTTGCGCTTGCCAGGCAGGCGCTTTGCCGCTGAGCTAAATCCCCAGCCCCTAATTTTTTTTTTTTGTTTGTTTTTTGATTTTGGAAGTCTCATTTTAATATAAACTTATTGTGTGTCACTTTTAAAGCATTAAAATCCATAAAAATTTGAACTTAGATTCCTCTCCAATCTTGTGTGGTAAAATGGCTCACTTTAGAAAAAATGGGGAGATGGCAATCTCAAATACTTATAACGTGATCTCTTTAAAACAGACTGTCATCCCAGATGTCAGTAAGATGAGGTGATATTAGAGTGAGGTAATTGATACAGGATGTCTGGAATCTGCATAAGAAGATGTACTGAGAGGACAGGGATACGGAAAGAGAACATCATGTGAAGGTGGAGACACAGACTGGACTTATGCAGCAGTGACCACAGAGCCCCAAATGTGGTCCACAACTGGGACCGGGAAGAGGGAAGGAAGGAGTCTCCTGGAGGTACCATGGGGAACGTGGCCCTGTCTGTGGGTTTTGGAAGACTGACCTCCAGGACTGGGTGTGGGATGATATACTTCTGTTATTACTACACACTAGGTTTCTGGTACTTTGCCATTGTAGTCCTAGGACTAATCTACCAAACACTCATTGTCATGATCACTTAATATTATAAACTACTTTACTAGGTCAAGATCCTACGAGACCACATATCTGCAGTGATGATGCAAAAGGCACCACAAGTTTTATTTCCCATATTTGCTTGGCTATATTGTCAGTACATGAGTGCAAAGAGATTCTTCTTTCTGTCTTCTCACACTGGAGTTCACTAAGTGTACACTTGCAAGTGCTCACATCAAAGTTCATTTGATCAACCACCCTTCTAAGCTGATTTCTTACCTATGAAATTTTGTGATTTCATGAACATTCAAAAAGTAAAGGTATGCATGTATATTGACATGCTAAATATTCTCAATAATGAAAGAAAAAGGTTTTGATTTTCTCACATGCTCAATGCCTGTGTTTTGGGAGGGAAGGGCAAGAAAACTATTACTTTTCCCACCGTGAAGATGACAACCGATATAAAGTGACCTATCCAGTAGAGATTTACAGCATGACCAGCAAAGTCTCCTGAAGAATCCCAATCCTGAACATCAAGATTTTTTGTTATTGCACTTTTAAAAGAGGGGCCCATAGGAACATTTCTGGAGGTGTAGAGAGGGCCTCAGAAACCTGTTCCAACATACAAGGAATGATAAATGTGGTAAAGGAAATGATCCAGGCAACATTTTGAGATCTATGGACATATACAGAATTTTGGCAGCACCCTGAAGAACATTGCAAACAATAATAAATTTTAACTTCTATCACAGCTGGCTGGTTTGTGTTATTGTTTCCTTGTCCAACACTATGACTTTCTAACCAGGGGCACTGAAACCTTGAAGATCCACAGGAGGTCTACAAAGCAGCAAAATGATGTGTATTGAAGAAACCAAAAGCAGGTTTGCACTGCCCCCAACTGCACTGAGAATATTTTCTCACACAGGAAAGTGGAGGAGTCTCAACTAACTCTTCCCATGAGAACCTGTAAGGGACGTACACTATCCTACCCACATACATGAGTCTTAATACTGTGACACAGAGAAGTAAAGTGAGGTCTAGCAGAGAAAAGGCACACTGGGGATTCTGCATGGCCCACGCATTCAGGGACCAGGAGCGGCACTCAGGCAGTGGGCAGAGGACAGGGATGAGTACAAACTTTGGCAGAGCAAGAACACGATCAGTGTTAACATCGCTAACTTTCAGGGGGTACTCAGCAAACAGCAGTGAGCTACTGGTCTCAGGGTGAGCATGGTCAGGGTGGTGGCACATATACGACATTAGGGCTCTGTGACTCTTTACTGTGTTTTTCCTCTACTAGGAATTAAGCATCTTGAGGAGAGAGGATTCTTTTATTTCTTTGCTTTGGTTTTGTTGTTGTTATTTTTCTATTGTTCACTGCTCTATATTCAGTCTCCACAGCACAGCCTCACAGAAAAGACAAGCTGCACACAGCACTGTAGCCTAGACATGTGAGTCATCTGAACAGGAATCCTAGGAGAGGCAGAAATGTAAAGCAGAGATCATCCCTGCTGCTGTATTTTGAGCTTAGGGTTCTGAGTTGATTCAAGACAAGATGCTAAACAAAAAACTGGACCTCAGTTCTAGAGAACAGAGAACAGCATGGACTTGGGCCCTGTGGGAGGTTATGAGTAGGATGGACTACATCTCATGAATTGATGTGCAGAAGGAGGAGAAAGATGTGAGGGGATTCCAGGCATGAAGGAAAGAGCCTACAGAAGGTGGTGGTTGAGGGAGCAAATGCTGAATACCGAAGATAGGCTCGATGGGAGAACGTGCTGCAGAGCAGGCTGAGTTATATGAACATCTGGTGACATCCAAATTAAATAAGAGCTAGTAAGTTATTCATCACAGAATGTTCAACCAGAGCTCCGAATCTGTATGATCATAGTGATTCTGATACTGATATCCCCAACCCACAATCACTCTGAAGACTCTAGGGAGAAACTGTGGGGAAAATGAATGAAAGTTGATGAGCTTACTCTCCAAAGATGAGACCCTTCTACACTGGATAAAGCAGCTGCCATAGGTAACGACTGTGGGAGAACATATGTACAACTGTGGACTTGATGTTTACGTGCGATACTACTTACAAACCCTTCATTCTATGACCCTCTGTCCTTTGACAAAATATTACAGCAACTAAATGATCTAAACAGTAGAAGATCAAAAACAAATCAAGTTACTGAGAGAAGTTGGAACTCGTTGAGTAATTTTTTCACTAAAGAAAACAATATGTAGTAATATAATAACCACTGTTAATTCCTATTATTTTGTTCTGAAACCCTGTATCATTTTTATTGTTTTTGCTTTGTTTTTTTTTTGTCTATGTTGTTAGTATTTTGCTATTGTTATTTTTTATTATTCTATTTAAAATAAAAATAAAAACATACAAAGATCAAAGGGAAGGCTTAAAGTATCTATATATATACAATGGACAGAACCTGAAAATGTTTGCATAGAAAAATCACTTACTAATGAAAAAATATGATTTTATTCCATCATTTTCAGGTATGCTAAACATATCTACACAAGTCTCCTTCTAGGAGTGAGCATCTTTGGCAATCATAGAGTGTATCAAATCACAGAACCTTAAACTCAGATCAGGGAAAGAAATAATGAGTTCCTTGTAAGAACAAAGAAAGAAATAATGTATTCTCTGACCTCTGAGCCATGGGCAGGTGTGTGTCCTGTGATCAGCAGGGAGCACTGTGGGGCTGCCCTGTGGTCCAGCACAGCTCTATGGAAAGAATTAGTCACACAAAGGACCTGGCCAGAGCGTTGGGTCCAGTGCTCATTGACAAGCTCAGGTGCTGTATCATCTGTGGCCTTGCAGAGAACTTTGAGCAAGGGTTTGTCCTCTTTCAGAGATCCTTCCTACCAGGCCTTCCAAAAAAATTGAAATGAAAAAATTTCCTCTCTTCATTTTGCAATGTGAGCTGAGCTCCAGCACCAGGCCTCAGGGAGGGGCAGGATGGAAACATATTTGCATGAACAGCTCCTCCCACAGGGGCTGGGCAAGAAAAGGAGGCCCAGGCCAACTCAAGTCATTGTTGGGGTCAGGGGGTTGCTTCCACCATGGCCTGGACTCCTCTTCTCCTCCTGTTCTTCTCTCACTGCTCAGGTAAGAACAGGCCTTGCAGACAAGGTGCAATTTCACAACCTCATTAGGTGTCTTCTGCTATGATTCTTGGAAAATCTTTTGCACGGTCATCGTTCCCTAATCCAACATGGTCTATATTTGCAGTTTCCCTCTCTCAGGCTGTGGTGACTCAGGAACCCTCCCTCTCTGCATCTCCTGGAGCATCTGTCAGACTTACTTGCACCTTGAGAAGCGACATCAGTGTTGGTAGTCAATGGATAAACTGGCACCAGCAGAAGTCAGGGAGCCCTCCCAGGTTTCTTCTAAGCTACTACTCAGACTCAAACAAGGAACAGGGTTCTGGCATCCCTGACCGCTTCTCTGGTTCCAAACACACCTCAGCCAATGCAGGTGTTTTGCATATTTCTGCGCTGAAGCCTGAGGATGAAGCCACCTATTACTGTGTGATCGAGCACAGCAGTGCTTCTCACAGTGACACCCACGGATGGAGAAGTAGCACAAAACCCCAGCCTGCCCTGGGAATTAGACTGTGGTGCTTTTTGAAATGTGAAAATAACTTGTGTCTACCCTAATTATACTTGGAATGAGTTGCAAGGTGACAGCATGCATCACCCCAAATACCAAATAATTCTGCTAGAATCTCAGGAGAAGCGAGTAATCTCTAATGACCTCTACATTTTACTTTGTGGTGCAGTGATTTTAAAATGACATAAAAGGACATGGTGCTGGCATTTTTTATTTTGCAATATGAATACAAAATCAGGCATTTCTTGATCTCCTGATCAGAGTCCGTGCATATCCAAGTAGGAAGGAGGCCTTGAGAGCATGGAGTCCGCCCATGCTCTCAAGAGATCAGGAAGATCCTTCTTATAAAAAGGATAGAAACATAATAATTCCCATTCATCATCTGGAGAGACATACTCTTCATCTACAGCCCTGAAGTTCCCTAGCCAACAAGGCTCAGGGAACCAGACAAAGAATGAGTCTGAGTGTCCAAGTGTTCAGGAATAGAGGAATAGTTCAGGAGTAGCATAGTGCAGATAGAGGCAGAGAAGTGATGCACCTTGCTCCAAAAGTCAGCCCTTTGCTTCTGAGCCAAATGACGCACTTGGAAACCGGTTTGTAGCCAGTGTGGATGTAGGTGATCTCTGCATCTGAGATGGGATAATAACAAACACTTTTACCCTAGGCCTTGACAGTCACTTCAGCTTAGACATGCATTTCCTTCCTGAAGCCATAATCAACACTGTGCCACAAATTCAAAGGGAAAGATTAAGATAGAAGGTAAGAGAGACAAAAAACTTCAGGAGACTTTCAGTAGATGGGAAGCACATCTCAGGTGACTCATGTTTGGCTGATCTAAAAGGGAAATGAATTGCTTTCAAGGGGAGGTGTGTCCCATTTCTCCTGAAAAAGTCTGGTGGAAAATTGGTAAAGAAAATAAAGGAACCAAAACCAGGTACCATATCAATCGTTAATATACCTATAATGCATCCTCTACTGTACAAAGCCTAGGAAACCAGCTTAAAAATCACCCAATCGAGCACTAGGAAAATCACAAGCTCAATGAGGAAGGACCATCCTCAGAGACTGCCACTAAAATGACTCAGGTGTGGGAGTTGTGTGTTACCAACTTTGAAACAACCATAAATCCCCATAAAGAACTGTCAGGATTGTTGGAAAAAGTGGGAAAGGAGTAGGTCATTATCATCCACACAAATGTACTGTAATTTTAAGAAACAGAGAAAATTAAATTAAAAATCCAACTCCCTAGGAACTCACAAACAGGAAACATATATCTTAAAATGTTTTGGAAAAAATTGGAACACATAATTTGGGGAATCATTTCAAATTCTCCCTACTTTCTGATCATCTATCTTCTGTTTTGCTCTTCAGGGTGTATGCTAAGCAGTTATGTTTATAATACCAATTTCTCCTTGTTCATTGTAAAGAAAGATTTGTTCTTTTTTTCTTTCTTTTGTAAGAGAAAGCCAGTTTTGTGTATGACTTGGACCCTGGGTACCACTTTAGCCATCCTTTTCACACATGTCTTGGCATGCAGTCTTCAAGTCGTGACAATGTATTACTTATTGCTATTAACAAAGTATTTTGTTATGAAGGAATCATAAAACAATGGAACTAAAAATCATACAGAAGGCACTTAACACAACTAGAGAATAAACTACAAATAGTTGTGAAAGCACACTAGGGGGCACTGTGAGCCTTCTCAAAGTTGTCAGAGCCTGAAATAATCCCAGAGGACTCACAGTTAATGACCTGGTTTGTGCTCAGAAGCCTGGGTTAGAGGTTACAGCAGGTGCTTCCTCTCATGGGAAAATGCAGAGACCATGACAACCAGCCTCCCTGACAACAGAGCAGGACCCTGAACTCCAAATGCTGCAACTGCTTGTACTGACAGCATTGGTAAAAGATTCATAATTGTACAAAGCACCACAAAACAACAGGCCATAATAACTGAGGGGGACAAACAAGGACCATCCTTGTGCCATCAGAGGCTGCAGATGCTCGGAACTTTGGAAACTCCACACTGTGTCTACACATGCCTGCTCCTCCTTCCCTCTCTTCTCACTCTGCCCAGGTTCATGCAGATTTCACATACTCACCTTAAGAGCAACCCTGTCCTTTTTCCCAATCCCTAATGTGTGTTGATTTTTGCTTTGGGATCCAGGTCTCAGGCTATGGTGTCCCCGGACACTTGAAACACCCTAGTCATTTTCATCTGACACTGCTGCTTTGTAGTAATCACTGAAGTCACTTTTCATGATTGTTTTAGCAGAAACAGGCAAAACATCCACGACAATGATTTTTTTTTTACACCGGCCATAGGCACACCTCGTCTCCTGCCAGGTCCAGTTCCTTTCTGTGACAAATTTGCCTTGACACCTTGGGGCCCAGCCTCAGGATGACGCTGAGTGCTGTCTTATGCTACGTGACAGTACTGCTCAGCACAGGAAGACCCACTGGGTAACTCAAGACATAAACATAGGCTCGGCAAAGCCTGAATACAGAGAGGATCGTGTGACTGGACGGTGAATTCACTGGTGCCCTTGTGTTGACTCTCCATGGAGAGAAAGGTTTATGAAAAGGTCAGAATTGATTCTTCTTCATGTTTCAGTCCTAATGGGAAGGACACACATGAATTGTTTCACTTGAGATGTTCCATAGCAAAACAGAGCTCAGTTATTTCATTTTCCTAACATACAGCGATTGTGGGATAAGATCTGAAGACTGAAGACAACGTATATCCTCCATAGAGAATCGTCTTCACTAACATTGTTTTTGGCATCTAAGAGAAACAACCAACCACCATTTGGATGTGAATAAATTACATTTTATGAAGTCTCATTTTAATATAAAGTTATTGCATGACTCTTTAGAAGCATTAAAATCTATAAAAATTTGAACTTAGAATTCCTCTCTAATCTTGTGTGGTGAAATATCTCCCTATAGAAGATATGGTGAGATGACAGTCTCAAATACCTATAGTGTGATCTCTCTGAAACATACTGTCATCCCAGATGTCAGTACGGTGAGGTGATATTAGACTAAGGTAATTGATGATTATATATGGAGTCTGCATAAGAAGATGCCCTGAGAAGACAGGGATCCAGGGAAGGAACATCATGTGAAAGTAGAGACACAGACTGGATTTATGCAGCAGTAGACCAAGGAGCACCAAATGCCATCCACAACGGGGACCCAGGAAGTGGGAAGAAAGGAGTCTCCTAGAGGTACCATGGGGAACATGGCCCTGCTGTGGGTTTTGGAAGACTCACCTCCAGGGCTGGGTGTGGGGTGATATATTTCTGTTATTACTACTTTCTGTTATTACTACTTTGTTACTGTAGTCCTAGGATTAATCTATCAAATTTCATGGTCACTTATTTTTATTTTATTTTTTTTTATTTTAAAGAATAAAAGAAAGATAACATAATAATAGGGGGGACTTAGCAAATTACAGACAAAATGGTAGGAAATTATCAATGGTTATCATTTTACATATTATTATCTACAAAATAGTTTCTCAGGAAAACAAATAGACAA
>NW_004955455.1:6729159-6745054 GCF_000276665.1 Chinchilla lanigera
GGGAACGACGAGGCCGGGAGTGAGTCGCCGGTCCGAAGACCGGCGCTCCCCCCATGGTCACTTAATAAGATAAACTTCTTTAGTAGACCAGGATCCTATGAGAGCGTGTATCTGCAGTGATGATGCAAACGGTACCGCAAGTTTTATTTCCCATATTTGCTCGGCTATGTTGTCAGCACATGGGTGCAAAGAGATTCTTCTTTCTGTCTTCTCACACTGGAGTTCACTAATTGTACACGTGCAAGTGCTCACATCAAAGTTCATTTGATCAACCACCCTTCTAAGCTGATTTCTCACCTATGAAATTTTGTAATTTCATGAACATTCAAAAAGTAAAGGTATGCATATATGTTGAGATGCTAAATATTCTCCATAATGAAAGAAGAAGGTTTTGATTTTCTCACATGCTCAATGCCTGTGTTTTGGGAGGGAAGGGCAAGAAAACTATTACTTTTACCACAGTGAACACAACAACTGATGTAAAATGACCAATGCAACAGAGATTTAAAGCATGACCAGCAAAGTCTCCTGAGGAATCCCAATCCTGAACATCAAGATTTTCTTGTTATTGCACTTTTAAAAGAGGGGCCCATAGGAACATTTCTGGAGGTGTAGAGAGGGCCTCAGAAACCTGTTCCAACATACAAGGAATGATAAATGTAGTGCAGGAAATGACCCAGGCAACATTTTGAGATCTATGGACATATACAGAATTTTTGCAGCACCCTGAAGAACATTGCAAACAATAATAAATTTTAATTTCTGTTACAACTGGTTGCTTTGTGCTATTTTTTTCTTGTCCATCACTATGTTTTTCTCACGAGGGACACTGAAGCCTTGAAAATCCATAGCAGGTAAACAAAGCAACAAAATGGTTTGTATTGAAGAAGGCAAAAATAGGTTTGGACTGCCCCCAAAAGCAGTGAGAATATTTTCTCACACAGGAGATTGGAGAAGTCTCCACTACTCTCCCATGAGAACCTGTAAGGGACGCACACTGCTCTACTTACATACATGAGCCTTAATACTGTGACACAAGAGAAGTAAAGTCAGTTCTAATAGAGAACAGACACACTGGAGACTCTGCATGGCCCACACACTCAGGGCCCACGAGCTGCACTCAGGCAGTGGGCAGAGGACAGGGAAGAGGGCAAACTGTGGGCTATGGAGAGAGCAGGGACATGATCAGTGTTAATATCGCTAACTTCCAAGGATGTCCCAGCAGGTAGCAGTGAGCTTCAGGCCTCAGGCTGAGCATGGTCAGGATTGTGGCACCTATACGACACCAGGACTCTGTGATTCATTACTGTGTTTTTCTTCTACTAGGAACTAAGCATCGTGAAGAGAGAGGATTCTTTTATTTCTTTGCTTTGGTTTCATTGTTGTCATTTTTCTATTGTTCACTGCTCCCTATTCAGACTCCACAGCACAGCCTCACAGAAAAGACAAGCTGCACACAGCACTGTAGCCTAGACATGTGAGTCATCTGAACAGGAATCCTAGGAGAGGCAGAAATGTAAAGCAGAGATCATCCCTGCTGCTGTATTTTGAGCTTAGGGTTCTGAGTTGATTCAAGACAAGATGCTAAATAAAAAACTGGACCTCAGTTCTAAAGAACAGAAAACAACATGGACTTGAGCCCTGTGGAAAGTGATGAATAGGATGGACTACATCTCATGAATTCATGTGCAGAAAGAGGAGAAAGATGTGAGAGGATTCCAAGCACGAAGAAAAGAGCCTACAGAAGGTGGTGGTTGAGGGAGCAAATGCTGAATACAGAAGAAAAGCTCCATGAGAGAACGTGCTGCAGAGCAGGCTGAGTTATAGGAACATCTGATGACATCAAAATTAAATAAGAGCTAGTAAGTTATTCATCACAGAATGTTAAACCAGAGCTCAGAATCTATATGATCATAGTAATTCTGATACTGATATCCCCAACCCACAATCACACCGAAGACTCTAGGGAGAAACTGTGGGGAAAATGAATGAAAGTTGATGAGCTTACTATCCAAAGATGAGACCCTTCTACACTGGATAAAGCAGCTGCCATAGGTAATGACTGTGGGAGAACATACCTACAACTGTGGACTTGATGTTTACATGAGATACTACTTGCAAACCGTTCATTCTCTGACCTTTCCGTCGTTTTAAAAAATATTACAGCAACTAAATGATCTAAAGAGTAGAAGACCAACAACAAATCAAGTTACTGAGAGAAGTTGGAACACGTTGAGTAATTTTTCACTGCAGATAGCAACATGGAATACAACAACCACTGTTAATTCCTACCATTTTGTTTTGAAACCCTGTATCATTTTTATTGTTTTTGCTTTGTTTTCTTTCTGTCTATGTTGTTGGTATTTTGCTACTGTTACTTTTTTATTATTCTCTTTGAAATAAAAATTTAAAAATACAAAGATAAAGAGAAAGCTTAAAATATCCATAGGAACAATAGACAGAACCTAAAAATATTTTCATAGGAAAAATCACTTATCAATGAAAAAATATAATTTTATTCCATCATTTTCAGGTATGCTAAATATATTTACACAAGCCTCCCTTTAGGAATGAGAATCTATGGCATTCATAGAGGGTATCAAAGCACAGAGCCTTCAATTCAGATCACCCTTATAAGAATAGGGACAGAAGTGATGTGTTCTCTGACCTCTGAGCCATGGGCAGATGTGTGTCCTGTGACCAGCAGGGCCTGCTGTGGGGCTGCCTTGTGGGTCTGCACAGCTATATGGAAAAAACTAGTCACAGAAAAGACCTGGCCAGAGCATTGGGTCCAGTGCTCACTGACAGGCTCCACAGACTTGCAGAGCACTTTGAGCAAGGGTTTGTCTTCTATCAGAAGATTCTTCCTCCCAGGACTTGCACAAAGAGGAAAACAAATTTTCCTCCTCTTCATTTTGCAGTGTGAGCTGAGCTCCAGCACAGGCCTCAGGGAGGGGCTGGGCTAGACAAGATAGAAACACCTTTGCATGAACAGCTCCTCCCACAGGGGCTGGGCAAGAAAAGGAGGCCTGGGCCAACTCAAGCCACTGTTGGGGTCAGGGGGCTGCTTCCACAATGGCCTGGACTCCTCTTCTCCTCCTGTTCCTCTCTCACTGCTCGGGTAAGAACAGGCCTTGTAGACAGGGTGCAATTTCACAACCTCATGAGGTGTCTTCTGCTATGATTCCTGCAATCTTTAGTGCAGTCATTGCTCCCTAATCCACCGTGGTCTGTATTTGCAGTTTCCCTCTCTCAGGCTGTGGTGACTCAGGAGCCCTCCCTCTCTGCATCTCCTGGAGCATCTGTCACACTTACTTGCACCTTGAGAAGTGACATCAGTGTTGGTGGTAAACGGATAAACTGGTACCAACAGAAGTCAGGGAGCCCTCCCAGGTTTCTGCTAACCTACTACTCAGAGTCAAACAAGGAACAGGGATCTGGCATCCCTGACCGCTTCTCTGGTTCCAAAGACACCTCAGCCAATGCAGGTGTTTTGCACATCTCTGGGCTGCAGCCTGAGGATGAAGCCACCTATTACTGTATGATCAGGCACAACAGTGCTTCTCACAGTGACGCTCACAGATGGAGAAGTGACACAAAAACCCCAGTAAGCCCTGGGAATGGGACTATGACACCTTTTGAAATGTAAAAATAGCTTTTAAACAAATATTGAAGAATGGAACCAAAATGATATATTATAGAAAAATATAATACAATTAGAGAATGGAGTACAAATAGTTATGAAAGCTCACTAGGGGGCATTGTGAGACTTCTCAAGATTGCTAGAGCCTCAAGGGACACATAGGGTTCACAGTTAATGACCTGGTTTGTGCTAGAGGTCTGAGTTAGAGGTTACAGCAGGTGTTTCCTCTCATGAGGAAATGCAGAGCTCATAACACCCGCCCCCCGTCCCTGACAGCAGAGCAGGACCCTGAACTCTGAAACCTGCATCTGATGGTGATGATGGTGTTGGTAAAACATTCATAATTGTACAAAGCACCAAAAAAATGAAAAGCTATAAGAACTGAGAGGGACATAAAAAGACCATCCTCAGGTCATCAGAAGCTGCAGGTGCTCTCGAATCTTTGGAAACTCCACACTGTGGGTACACGTGTCTGCTCCTCCATCCATCTCCTCTCACTCTACCCAGGTTCATGCAGATTTCGCACACTTGCAAACCTCTGTCCTTCTTCCTCATCCCTGATGTGACTTGATTTCTCCTTTGGGGTCCAGTTCTCAGGCTATGGTGTTCCCTGATACTTCAGAGCCCTAGCTATCTGTCAGAGGCTCAGTCATTTTCATCTGCTGCTTTGTAGTAATCACTGCTGTGAATTTTCATAATAGTAGTAGCAGTTTGGAAGTTTCTACTCACCAAACATCCACAACAATGATTTGTGACACAGGTAATAGGCACACCTAGTCACCTGTCAGCTCCTCAAATTCCCTCCTATGAGAAGGGTGGATCGACCCCTGTAGGGGCCCAGCTTCAAGATGAAGCTGAGTGCTATCATCTGATATATGACAGTACCGCTCATCACAGAAGACCCACTGGGTAACTCAAGACATAAACATAGGCCCAGCTAAGCCTGAGTACAAAGAGGATTGTGTGACTGGACAGTGAACACGCTGGTGCACTCACGTTGACTGTCCATGGAAAGAAATGTGTATGAAAGTGCTGGAATTGACCCTTCTTCATGTTTCAGTCCTAATGCAAAGGACACACATGAATTGTTTCACTTGAGATGTTCCATAGCAAAACAGAAGTCAGTTATTTCATTTTCCTAGAAGTACAGCAATTGTCCGTTAGGATCTGAAGACTGAAGTGAGCATTTTCCTCTACAGAAAAACATCTTCAGTAACCTTGCTTTGGCATCTAAGGGAAAGTAAAAGCCATGAACCACCATTTAGATATCAATAAATTGCATTTTATTAAGTTGCATTTTAACATAAAGGCATTGCATGACACTTTTAAACTATTAAGGTCAAAGAAAATTTGGAAAGAATTCTTCTCTAATCTTGTGTGGTAAAATATCTCCCTGTAGAAAATGTGATGAGATTCCAATGTCAAATACCACATAATCTGATTTTTCAAAAACTAATGTCATCCCAGAGGTCAATAAGATGAAACGGTATCAGAGTAAGGTAATTAATACATTATGTCTGGAGTCTGTGTAGGAAAATGGTTCTGAAGAGACAGGGATACAGAGAGAGAACACCATGTGAAGGTGGAGTCACAGACTGGATTTATGCAGCAGTAGACCAAGGAGCACCAAATGCCATCCACAACTGGGACCCAGGAAGAGGGAAGGAACGAGGCTCCTAGAGGAACCATGGGGAACATGGCCCTGCCTGTGGGTTTGGATGACTGACCTCCAGAACTGCGTGTGTGATGATGTATTTCTCTTGTTACTACCCACTAAGTTTCTGGTTCTTTGTTTTTGTAGTCCTAGGACTAATCTGCCAAACACTCATTGTCATGATCACTTAATAATGTAATTTTTTTCCTTTTGTGATACTAAGGATAGAATCCAGGGTTACTCCAATGCTGACCTACATCTCAGCACTTTGCACTCATTACTCTGAGACAAGATCTCACTAACTTGCCCAGGCTGTCCTCAGTCAGTCTTCTTGCTTCAGCCTTTTCAGTGGCTTCATTACGCACATGTGCCAATGTGGCCAGCAGTATCATGATATTGCTGAATCTGCATCTGTTTCTTCATCTTCACCTAAATTTTATCCATAATTATGATATTTGCGCTTCCACTTTTAACCTGAGTGATTATATTGAAAGTCTAGACTTAAGAACACATCTGTTAATAGAATGCAAAAATATTCCTGTAAGATTTTTAAGAGTGTTAAGTATTAGGCAAAGTCACGGATTTTAATCATTCTAATTATTCACTGGTGTCCATCTGTGAAAAATGAACACATAGAGCTCTTACTAAAACACTTCTGGACCTTTTGATATTTGTGAGTACTGACAGAGATTCTGCCATTTTCTAGAGAACCCTAGAGAACATTAACACCGCATACAATGTGAAAACAAGAAAATATGTTTAGTTTTCAGCAGAATTTAAAGGAAAATACACTGAGATTTGTGGAACTATTTACACCTCAGGCCACACCGGTGTTCTGTATGATTACATTCAGAAGAAGACCAGTTCTTCTCAGATGTAATGTGCATAGAAATCATCTGAGGACCTTATGAAATGTGCAAAATGTAGATTCTCCCCATTGGGACTGGAGTAGATCCTGATATTCTTCCCTGTGCAGTTACTATTCACCCTCACTCATACCTTGTGACCCTCTCTAATCTCTTCCTCTCCTAAATGTCCCAAGGAGATATCTTTGTTTTTAACACATATGACAATCTAGATTGCCAAATTGATTGGAGTAAGAGAGTTGGCTGGGGGCTTAGCAAAGTACACCTTTCCAGATATCTGGTTGGGTCATGGAGGTGTGACCTGTGGACCATATCTTCTTCCTGGCCTCATTCTCTTGGGTGATCTCCTCCTGTGCTCTAATCCACCCTCCCTGAAAAGAACAGCTTCCCTCTGCCATGGCCCTGCACAGTGACATTTCTGCTTTGAAGCCATCTGACCATGAACTGGAACCTCTGAAAATGTGACCCAGTATAAACCTCTCCTTTAATATGCAGGTATTAGGTGTTTTCTCTCAGTCATGAGAAAGCTCAGCAGTACAGTACTTACTCATTGTATTTTCTGAGTTTTCCCCATGTAATGAATCTAGTGAATCACATAGTGTCCTCATTTAGCCTCTCAAATACTTCCCATCATGCCCCTATGGGCCAAGTTCTTCAGGAATCAAAGAGAGAGGAGATGGGGCAGTTGGCTAGTATCAGGAACAGCATGCAATTTGAGTTCATATATGAACTGTCTGTGTTGTCAGCTAATTTAACCTTTATTCCAAATGGAGCCTGGATATGAGTCACACCTTCCTACAGAACTCTTCATAGATGTAGAGAGCCCTTCTAGTCCTGATCACATCCCAAGAAGTTCTACTTGTAATCCCATGGAAATGTTATTGCAGTTCTAGTGAGTTATTTCCAATCTACCACTTCCAGTGCAACCCATGGTTAGAATAAAGACACAAAGACATATTTGTAGTTATGGGGAGATAAGGCATCTTAAGTCCAGCCATATGATAGTTATCTGGAGCAAAGGCCTTGACCAAACAGCGAACCTGGGTTTTATTCATTCATGAAGAATGGTGTGATTGAGGATGAGTGACTGTCAGAATGACAGGAAGTAGGTGAGTGCTGTGAGCTGGGCTAGGTAGAAGGCCTGAAATCACCTCTGCAAATGCAAAGAGAATGATATGCAGAAAGAGTAATCTGCATGACATAAACAAGACAGTATCTAATGTTTTGGGGTTAGTGCTTAAACTCTGATGTGTAATCTTTAAAGCCCCAGGAAGTCATAGCCTCTATCTTGAGGCTTCATCCCAGCCAACAGCAGGGAGCACTGGGTCTACATCCTGCCTCATCCCGGCTCACATCAGGAACATCAGGGAGACTGGGGAAACACGCCTCTCATTTCAGAGACTACCATGGGCACCTCGTCTGGACTGATGCATTGCTTGAAGCCAGTTGAAGGAATAAAGAATAGGTCCTAGCCAGCTCTGTACATACCAATACATGGAAATAGGGTCAGGCTCAGACAAAATGGAGACAATTGCTCTTCTTTTAAGGAGAGTAACCCAAGTGGTCCTCCACAAATACAGTGGGTTGTTTCCTCTGATGAGGCTCAAGCAGAAAGCCAAGATGGAGAAGAGGGAGGGTGCTGCCCCTCAGCTGAGTCTTCACCTGTCTTAGAGCATAGGAAAGTAGTAGTTAAGGTCATGGTTAGAGCAGGAGCCATTGGTCATCTGTTCACAGATACAATGAACCTGAGCCTGGCCAGCAGGAAACACTCTAGTCCTGCTTCTGTGGAATCTGTGGGCTATCAACTAGGAAAGCAGACACTTGTATCCTGATCTTTGCCGACGTATCCTGTGGGCCACTAGCCAGGTCCTTGTAGTCTCCTACAGAGCTCAGTGTAGTTTTGGCCTCCCTCCCAGAAACAACACACAGATATTGGTAGTAAATAGGCCCAGGGTAAGAGAAGCTGATTTGCATAAAGAGAACTCTGTCTCCTCCTGGGATTGAGCCTATATAAGAGCCCTGCAGTGTGCCTGCTTCAGCAGATCTCTGGGTGTCTGCACCATGGCCTTGACCCCACTCCTCCTCTTTGTCCTCTTTCACTGCAGAGGTCAGAACTGCATCTTGACTCTCCAGCTCTCTGAATCTGCCTTTCAGACTCATTCTTAAAATGTTCTCTTCTCGTCTCCTGCCTCCATAACAAAATGAGTTTCTGTGTTTCCAGGGTCTCTGTCCCAGCTTGTGCTGACTCAGTCACCCTCAGCATCCTCCTCCCTCAGAGCCTCGGCCAAGCTCACCTGCACCCTGAATAGTGAATACAAGACCTATGGCATTGCATGGTTTCAGCAGTACCCAGGGAAAGCTCCAGTATTTGATGTGGGTGAAGAGTGATGGAAGCTTCACGAAGGGGGATGGAATTCCTGACCGCTTCTCGGGCTCCAGCTCTGGGACGGACCGTTACTTGACCATCTCCAACATCAACTCTGGGGATGAAGCTGACTATATCTGTGGTGCAGATTACAACACTGGTGGGTCATATGGTTAAACACAGTGAAACAGATGAATGGGGAAGTGGGATAAAAACCATTTTCTCTATTTAACAAGCCTACCATATAGCACTTACAAATAATGTCTGACATCCCTAACATTCCACATTTCTGCATTCTGAACTTGTCGAGAGCTACATACAAACTACTGTACTAGGTCAGATTCCTGCTCAGAACATGTACCTGCAGTGGTGACGCAAAAAGTACCACAAGTTTTATTTCCCATGTTCTGTCTGCTGTGCTGTCAGTACATGAGGTGCAAAGACATTCTTCTTTCTGTCTTCTCACACTGGAGTTTAGTAAGTGTTTACTTGCAAGTTCTGACATCCAAGTCCATTGGAGCAACCACCCTTATAAGCTGATTTCTCACCTATGAAATTCTAGAATTTCATGAACATTCACAAAGTAAAAGTAGACATAAATATTGAGATGCTAAAAATGGTAGATAATGAAAGAAAATGTCTTTTATTTTCTTACGTGGTCAGTGCATGTGTTTTCAGAGTGCCGAACAAGAAAACAATTACCTTCACCACAGTGAAGATGAAATCTGATATAAAATGACCTATCCGATAGAGATTTAAATGATGACCAGCAAAGTCGCATGGATCATCTCAATCCTGAACATCAAGTTTCTTTGATCAGTGCATTTTAAAGAGGGCCCATAGAAATATTTTTGGAAGTGTAGTAAGGGCCTCAGAAAACCTGTTCCAACATGCAAGGAATGATAAAAGTAGTAAAGGAAATTACCCAGTCCACATTTTGAGATCTGTGGACATATACAGAATTTTTGCAGTAACCTGAAGGGCATTAAAAATAATAATAAATTATAATCGCTATCACAACTGGTTGGTTTGTGCTATTTTTTACTCCTACCCATCACTATTGCTTTCTTCATAGGGTCATAGAAGCCTTGAAAATCCACAGTACGGATACAAAGCAACAAAATAGTTTTCACTGAAGCAACCAACTAACAGAGTTGGATTTCCCCCAGAAAGCTAAAACACCCTATAAATATCTTTATTTGACCTTTATGGCTGCTCATGGAGAAGTCTCAATCTGGGGCATCTGTCTTAATTTTACTAGGTTGAGGTTTATTTGGCTGAACAGCTGTAACTTCAGTGTGTTTTTCAAAGTAATCAACACTATCAATATTCATTGCAATGGCTAAGTCAGTGATTAGAGAGACTAAATAAAAGGCTAACCAAACCAGGAAAAGAAACTGACATTTGAAAAGCTATATTGGTTAAAATTCTCTAAAGGAGAAGAATGAATAGAATATATAACACTGTATATAAATTTATCAAACAGCTTTTGCTTGATTTAATTTATTTCAGGAGCACAGCCATCAGGACAATGGAGAAGTAGAGTTTCTGTGTTTCCAGTAGCTGCTCAGTTCAAGATGCTGAAAACCTCATAACAAAAGGGAGAGATGTTATGGTATCATTCTATGGCTGAGGGCCTGGAAGATCCCTAGAGAGTTTCAGTTTGCATATCTCCCTGGAAGTTCACTTGTGGGACTCCACACTGAATGCCTGAAGGTTAAATTTGATGTCCACAACTAAAGACAGCAACAGAAGACACACACACTCAAGAAGATTCAAACTTTCTAGTGCAGCCAACTTTCCTTTTCACTTTTCCTTCCATCTGGCTGCAAGCCTACTGGGTGGTGTCACCCACAGTCAGCATGGGTCTGTCCCCTTCAGTTTGCTACTCAACTTTGGAAAAGCCCCTTATCCAGCATATGGTCTGAAAAGATCCTGGGTGTCTCTAAATCCAGTCAAGTTGACAGTCAAGATTTCCCATCACAGAGGTGCACAACAGATGTTGATGTGCTGTAGCGTTCTCCTGGGGAACGAGAATGACATTCAGATGCCCAGGTACATGTGCATATCCAGGTAGGGAACAAGAAAGTTCTAGGCTTTCTCCTCTGGCTTAAATTGAATGTCTGTGTGTTGAAGACCACTACAAAGTGGCCCTGAGATGGATTTCATATTACCCAACTGGCTTTCCGTGTTTACTTGTGAGTTGTCCAAAGCTTAGGCACCTAGTCTGAAGATAGGCAGTGGACTCGTAGTAAGTAAACCTCTGTGAGTCCCTGGTCACCCTGAGGCCTGTATTGCCCCGTGAAATTGTGACACCTCAAAGGACAAGATAAGACCACAGCTGAGGATGTTTGGCTCCAACCCCAATTAACTACAAGGAGACAGCAGCTGCAGGCATCACACTCCTGCTCTAAAGACCTTCTTGGAGAAAACAAAGTTCTCCTAAATTAACATGACGTATTTCTTGAAAAAGGCCTGCCCAGATTCTTTTCTTGAGTATCCTCCTCCTTTGTTTGTAACCAAATAAACATAGGCTACCCAGAGAAGTCTTTGGCTAAACTCAGAGAATATCGAAACTGTAAGAGAGTTAATCCCTCCTGGAGCCCTGGAATCATTTCCATGGTCTCATTTATTTAAGCCATCTTAAATAGGGTCATTATAGTGATCTTTCTGTAGTATTATCAGGATAGCCTTCCAGGAGAGCTGAGAAGTAACTAAAGGACCAGAGGACCTTGGGTATAAGGCGTGGCAGGACCACTGTTAGAAGGGTCCTAAGAGAACAGGGCTCCGGACCAGGCCATTTGGGAAAAGATACTTACTTATGCATTTTGGTGGGCAGTGTCTTTTTTGAAATGTGACTTTCCTGAACCTTGGGCCCAGAAGCTCCATGAGCACTGGGCTCTGACTCTCACTTTTCCTTTCCATTTCAGTCCCCACCCTTGTTAGTGTTATCATCATTATTGTTCAGGCCTCATGTCCAGGAGGTGTAGATGGACAATCACACAAGAAGGATTTTACATGAAGAAACTTGTACAGGAAGATTGTCTGGAAGATAAATAACAGAAAACAGAGGAAGAGCATTCCCCAGTACAAAATAAAGAGCCAGCAACCCTCATTACTATGGAATCTGCACCATTTTTGTCCAGCTCAATCATTTGAAGAAGTAAGTCTTCTAGGGGCAAATGAAAAGGTGAGGAAGTGCAGACTTCCCCTGTCTTTTCCTGCTGGAATCTAGACACAAGGGGTAGGCCATTCATTCTTTTGCCATCTCTCTCTGCTCTCTGTGTCCTAAGTCAGACTGAGCTCCACTATATGTGTGTTTAGGTCTCTAAGATTATTTATCTCTTTGTCTGTCTATCTATGTATATGTATATCTATGTTCAGTGATCAAACATATCATTCAAAAAAAACCAAACCGTATCGTATCACTGTGTTACAAACATGCAAAAAATACTCTGAAATTATTAAATAGACAGCCCATAGCTGAAAATGACTAATGATCTCACAAAATTAATGCCACACAATCAACATGAATAATATTATATGTAAAACTTATAGAGAAATCTTATTTTATCATAAATTCAAACATTCTTCAGCATAGTAGCAAGTGTAATTTATCTTCTATTACTTGTATTCCCCCTAACTAATGGGAAGGAATGGAGCTAAGAGCAGAACTTTTGAGAGATTTCTGTAAGATACTTAATATTTGGAGGGAGTGTAAATAGGAGGAAGCAATGAGTAAGGTGTCAAATACTCCTTAAAGAGCTTCGGGATCCCAGTACTAGATCTCCATACACTTCCAAAAAGAAAGATGGAATTATTGGCTCCCTGCCAGGGAATCACTGGCACTGAGCCATGGTGTACAGCACACATAAACTTGGCCTTGCAGGGATGAAAAGCACAGGTGAAATCAACCTCTCACTTGGTCAAGCACCATCTCCCCAAAACTACCAGGACTGCTGTTCTCTGCTCCTTGTTATTTCTGCATATAGATGGGACCCAGGGGCCTTGAATTGCTCTGCCATGGCCATTTATCAAACCTTCATTTGTGACTGGTGACCAAGGGCTGGAATAAAAAGTGAAGGTAATTATTTGAAAGGGACAGAGCTTCTGATTGAGTGATGAAAGTTCTGGAAATGGATCCTGGTAGTGATTGTATCACATTGTGGGGATACATGATACCAACAAGTTCTATACTTCAGAGTGATTTAAATATAAAAATTATTTTGTAGCACTAGGCCTGTGCATGCTACCTACGCAGGAACTCTACACTGAGCTAGGCTGGCAACAACTTTGAAAACGAACTAGTTAGAAATTTCAAACTACGTAAAAAAAAGATACGCTTGCAAGAATATCCTTGGCAGACACTATCACCGAACTGCACCATATCCCAAATTTTAGGTTATGTGCATTTTACAACAACAAAACAATTACTAGTCAAACAAAAAACTATGTAGAAATGTACTTTCAAAGTATCTTTGCACACATGTATTTTACCATATTTTAGATTATCCTCATAAATAAAAAATGTATAGTAATTACAGATGTGTGGGGGACTGGAGTATGTGGTCAGCTGCAGAGACTGAGGCCTTGTTGACTATTTCTGGGGACTACAGAGGGGGTGGAAGTCACCCCCCCCCTTGTTTGTATGCAGGAATGCTGCCACTCACAAAGTGCCTGGGGCAGAACAAATCTGCCAAGGGATAAATAAAGAAAATTATATATCCGGGTGTAAAATCATTATATTCCTTGTTCATCATTTACACTTCTTGAACCTTGGATCACATGATTGCTACATTGCCTGTTTGACTTACTAAAAACAAGATTTTCTAGACTCCCAGGGCTCTTGCCCTCTTGAGAATGCAGCCTCTTGGTCCCCTTTGATTGGAAATTTGTCTTTTCCTCTTTAGTTCTTCACTGTCCCCCCGGGTCAGTTTGCAGGGTGGCTCCTGCACACAGTGTTATTAATTAAATTTTCTTTTTGAAATTCTTTTCTTAAACCATCAACCCTCAACGTTACTTCATCTGGTAATAAAGGCTTAAAATAAATAATGCTGATTCAGTGAAGTCCTAGAAGTGGAGGCTTAGTTTTATAAAAGTGGAGTCAACAACAAACAACCTAGAATGAACCAGGCCATTTGAGGACCCTGAGAGATGTTGGGCATCTGTCAGCCTAGAAGTGAGGATGCAAGAGGAAGCAAACCTGCTGACACCTTGTTCTTGGGCTCCCAGCCTCTAGAACTATGAGAGAATGAACTTCTGCTGTTGCAGTCACTTTGTTTGTCATATTATTTTATAACAGCTTCAGCAAAGCAAGAAAATGTGTTACTAGTCTAATGTTTCATTATGACAATTACATTTACTGCTACTTCAAAAGTTACCTTGGATGGGAGTCCTCTTTAGGTAAAATGAGAGTAACAGCAGACAGTGACCTTTTTTTCTCTAGTAGAACCAGAAGGCTCTTCTTACTCTGACCCTTAGATTTATCTGCATCTTATTCTCACCTGCTGCAGCTAACCATCTCCAAATAGCAAATCCATGGTCCAGCTATAAACTCACAATTGAGACACAGTTCACAGTGTTGTTTCCAGACACTGGGCTCTGGCTGTCTAGGTTGCAGCCCTCCCAGGCTGACTGAATATTTTTCCTCTGACAGGTGGCAGTGTGGGTGTGTTATCAAGATCCTGAAGGATGTTGAGAAATGCCCCCCTAGGCTCTATGTGAGACATACACCTGCTCTGAAATCTTAGAACAGTCTTGGAGATCTGTTGTACTACTTTAGATATTATTCTAATCCCTATTTTCAAAGTCCTTCACACGATAGACCTGCCTTCTCAATAATCTGAGCCCATGACAATTTCAGCAGCAGAATAGTCCATATTTCATAGTGTACACAATACAAATTGCCCAATCCTACAGCAGCCAGTATGACATTTCCTACATACAGTAAGGTCCCTACACAGCATTCAGTTTGATCTTCATGTGAGACATCACCCCCTACCCCAACCTAACTCAACTCGGTTAAGAGACAGGTATTTCCACAAAGTGGACCAGTTTTGCTGGGATTGGGGATGCAGCCAGATGGAATTAACAGACTAGGTCTGGGGTAAAGTGCACACATCTCCACTGGGCTTTAAAATAAGCATCTGAGACTACAGGGAGGAAAGGTGAATCTTACTCAGTATGCCTACTCATCTATCTTACACTACATTACTTTTTCCTTATTTTCATTCATACTATATTTTGTGAAAATATATTTCTAAACTATAGATATCGAAGAAAGGGAAAAATCAGGGTTGAAAAAGTTAAGTGACAATGTTAAGACTTAACTGATATTTATTTCCTGTAAAAGGATAGTGGGTTCACCACCGTGACTTTGCTATAAAGGACTTCATGAAATGAAGTCAAATATGTCACAAAAAAAGAACAAAATTGAATTCTTTCTTAAGACTTTTAACTCTTTTACATTCTTCTTTATCAGTTCCAACTCTACAAGTAGATCTGTGGTTTACAATCACAGTAACTACAGAAAATCTCTTTCCCATGGGTGAGTTGCCAGTTGTCTCCTGAGAGTGATCAGAGGCCCATGGGCCACACAGCATTAGCTGATAACGTGAGCAGGAGGCTTCCAGTAAAAAACCAAATACTCACTGACCAGGGACCAGGTCTCTTGCTTCTCTTCTCTTCCAGGAGTCAAGGATGAGCTCTGGCCTGAGGTGGGCACATCATCAGTGTTTACAGAGTAACAATTTAAAGGCCCTGCCAGGCTAAGATGAGATTGGGAAAAGTACCATGGACAGGCACCAGAATTAGCTGATGTAGCCACTGCATCCCACTGTGAGCCACCAGAGGAGAAAAATAATTGTGGAGATCACATGAAATTTCAGAAATGGAGAATGAGGAGTTTGGAGCACACAGACTTGGGCCCCTCTTACAGGCTGTGGCTCACGGGCTCAGGAAGGGTTGTATGAGTTCAGTGACAGCTCATGTCTGGCCATCAGGGGGAGGCAATGTGTACGAAACCAAATCCACGTAAATTGTCTCTCTTAGCCACCACCCTTGTTAAACACTAGCGTTGGTAATGAGAAGATTTGCATGGGGAGCTAGGCCCTGACCACTAATACACTGGGAGGATAAAAGGCTTGGGGTCCCTGTCTCAGCTTGGGGCCTGAAGGACTCAGCACTGGGGCATCTCCACCATGGCCTGGGCTCATCTCTTCCTCACCATCGTCACTCTCTTCACAGGTCAGATGTGAGAAATGGTCACTGCCTCCACAGGGACCACTGCGGCCCAAACCCAGACACCAGCCCTGTCCTTCCCCTATAACCATTCTGCTGTCTCCCAACTGAATTCTTAATGGAGATCT
>NW_004955455.1:6745741-6748662 GCF_000276665.1 Chinchilla lanigera
TAAACTCAAACATTTTGTCCTGATTTTTTTGAGATTCCTTAAAACTGCACCCCCAACCTTAAAACCTATGTATACTCAGTCCTCCCTTTAGCCATTTGCTGATATTCACTCAGAGGTCTTCCTGCCTGTAGGAAGAGCAATAAAATCTGATCTTCCCAGTTTCAGTCTCAGGTCATTCCTCAGACACTGTTATTACACCAGATAATTTGTAACTTTAATTTCATGGTCCCCGAGGAACAAATGTTTTCTGAGAATTAGTTGATATTTTTGAGTTTGTGCATGGAAATATGTAGTTATTCGCTTTTTTTGTTTTTTGTTTTTTATTTTTCCAGTACCAGGAATCAAACTCACGACCTCGTGCTTGCCAGGCAGGTGCTGTGCTGCTGAGCTAAATCCCCAGCCCCCTGGAAATATGTAGTTATTCTCACTCAGCATTGCCCTGAAGGAATTTTATCTCATAGATGGTAGAGCTGTTCACATGTGCCTTCACAGTTTAATATGTGTCCCTGTCCTCGCTCCTTTTTGTCTATATTTAACATTATGAGTGTCTTAGTAAGACTAAGACACATGCTTTGTCTCCTTGTGGAGACAAAATATGTACACCCACAATTTAAAGAAAAAGGAGTTTATTTGGCTCACGGATTTTAGAGGAGTCACTCCATAACCAGCTGATTCCAAGGCAGGAAGGACATGATGGAAGGATCTGAGAGAGGAAAGATGGTCACCTCATGGAGGCCAGGAAGCTGAGAGAGTGAAGAAAGAAGCTGAGGAAAAAATATGCCCTGTGAAGTCATGCCCTCAGTGACCTTCTTCTAACCAGGCTCCACACCTTAACAGCACACTCAGCAACTGAACTTACTCATCTACTAATACAGATGAATCCACTGCTAAGTATAGCAACCTCGTGATCTAGTCTCCTTGTAAAAGCCCCAGCTCTGAGTGCATGAGAGTTTGGAGGGATATTCCAGATCTAAACCACATCAGTGATCTTTCCACAGAATGATAGCGCTGGTCACTTCCCTGCAGATTCCAGAACTTGACCTTAACCCACAGGGTCAGGTGCACACACATGACCCCTATGAACTTCACTAAAATTGCTAGTTCACATCATTTCCATGTGCACAGAGCTCTCAGTGTGTGTGTTTGTGTGTGTGTGTGAGAGAGAGAGAGAGAGGGGTGGGCGGGGGAGTTGACCTACAAAGGAAAATGGACCATTCTGAGCCCTCTCTGTACCTGAGGGTTTGGGAGAAGGCTTCACTGCTACTCACAGAGTGGATTCATTCATGTAATATTGAAAAACTCCTCTAGGATTACTGTTCAACGGGTTTTGAATACTAACTCCTAGTATTAGGTCCAAATTCACAGGTGAAGGGCACAACCTTCCACAAGTAGACTGCCACTTGACACACTAGCCACAAGTTTAGGAATTTGAAACAAACCACAGCTGGTATCACCTTACCGAAAACTGAGATGTCCCCATGGATACCTCAACTTTGATAATTCAGAAGAGTTAATCAGAGAGCTCCATCCTGAACTTTATAGTTCAATCATGAATTTATACTTTTATCATAAAGTACAGAGTGAGAACAAGTATTTGAGGGAACACTAAGGATCTATTATTAAGGCTTCTTGTCCTTAGGATGCGTCACTCTGCTGGCATGTTCTAATAGGATTTCCAAACATGGAAGTTTGTTTAAGAATTGAGTGAATAGAGTATTGTGGGATTATTAGTTAAATATTACAGACTGAATTAAATATAATCTCTTTTCACCCTCTAACCGCAAAGGTGAGCATTTTGGACAGATGTAAGTTCAAAGCTCAGGACTTTAGGGAAGACGATGGAGTGGTAAGCAGCAGAGAAAGAGCCTCTCTGAGATGTGCTGTCCAGACACTGGAATATAGCCAGGGGAGGAAGAGAAAAAGGAGGGAAGCGGGTCCCCCGGACCCAAGAAGGATCTGAAGCAGAGTGTAATCCCACAGGTAGAGTGAAGAGAGAAACTTCAACAAAGAAAAAGGAGATAGTGGGAGGCACGTTCTCCTTGAGTCAGGACTCACTGTGTGAGAGAAGCAGTTTAAACCTGTGGACACACTTTCTCTTGGCAAACCCAGAGGCCTCCGCAGACAGATGCAGCAGTACGAGGGAAGAATAAACACTGTGGACTGCTCTGTCTGGTGAGTGCATTGGAATTGGCTGGCCATCCTGAGGGAGAGGGTGATTGTCCAGGAGCCTCCGGAGGGGGTCAACTGAGCTCCAAACTCAGAGCCACCTCTGACTCCACCTAGCAACTCCCAGCTGAGCTCAAGCCTGCACAAAGTGCACTGACCGCTGCAGGCTGAACAGGTCAGGTTGCAGCCTCATGGCCAGAAACCCACCTGGACTTCAAGGGAAATGAAGGTGCAGGCTCGCTGAGATTATCCCATAAAGCTGCTCCTGACTTGCTGGGTATATCAACATGGATCTGGACTCTACCTCCACATGTTGCCTACCCGTGACAGCACAGACAAAACTTGATGTGGACATTTTTTCCCCTTTGCTCTCTCTCCTTTATTTTGGTTCTTTTTTTATTTTAAAGAGAAAAAAGCAATAAAAATGCAACAAAATGTCAAAACAAGATGATGGGACATTCACAATGGTTATTATACTGCATATTGTTATCTTCAAAATAGTTGCTTAGATTACCAGGTACAGGCATGCAAAGTTGATCAAACAATATAAGCACTAATGTTCATTTCAATGAAATAATAGAAATTAATATAGAATTAATTTAGCTATCTTGTGTATATATACATATCTTTTTTTTCCTCTTCCTTCTGTTCTCTTTTCCCCCATCACAGTTGTTCTTCCCTTTTGAGCAGTTTCTCTCCCTTTCACTAAACCTACTGTACATTTTGGATCTTATTTACTCTTTCAATTTCTTAAC
>NW_004955455.1:6749983-6751840 GCF_000276665.1 Chinchilla lanigera
TGTTATGATGTGATGTGTTGTGGAAGGAACTTGATGAGCGTAGATGGACTTGTAGTACACAAGGGGAGCAGACCTCAGCAGTGCGGTCTTTCACAAATTTCAATAGATTCTGACTGTATGAAAGACATCTTCCCAGAGCTGCCCAGAGAGCTACTCTTTGTTCCTATTGCAGTATGATAGGTTTCGTGGTGTGCTGGGTTCACCTCCAATTTCCAGTTTCTCAAACCTCACACTCAGCACTGACTCCTAATCGCCACCCTTACATTCTGCAGAGGTCATCATTGTTCTGTCCATGGTGACTTGACAATGTCTGACAATGTGCAGTGTTATGATATGGATCTCTTCAGTGGACGGAGAAATGTAATTATGTAAAACCCTTTGTAATGCTTGCAAATGTTATTTTCATCACGGAATTTTCACTGATTTCAGCATTTTAAAAGTGGCTTGTGGAAACAGTTATATATAGTTTTTGACGCCTCCTTTGTTCCTCATTCTTTCTCTTTCATTATACTTTAGATATCTCTCTCAAAATTTGATGTGTATAAAATTACATTGTTTCTCTAATACAAAAAGATGGCTTTGTTGTAAGATATAAGCTAGTAAATACATTTAAATGTGATACGAGCTGGACTTTAAAACTCATGTGAGGTACTGACCATAAAAGCTGTCTAGAGGCAGCTGTGCTCAACAGATGCTCAGAAAACATTCACCATGGTTCGTAGTTACTTGGATACAGGGATGGGCCAAAACCCAACCCCGAGAGGACAACTTGAAGGAGAAGCCTATCAGGTGAGATTCTGTGAGTGTGTGTTTAGAAAAAGAAGCAGGGCCGCTGGAACCGAGCATTGCTCACATCGCAGGTCAATAAACAAAACAAACTGGGGAAAGTTCAAATCCCTCTGAGAAAAGAAGCGGACCACAGCAGCAGCTTCTGGGCTGTCGCTGGGCACCAAGCCTGACAGCCGCTGTGCAGTGCCCGCCTGTACCGGTTTTACTCACACCGGAAGGTGGAGCCAGGGAGCAAGATAGTCACAACAGAGCAGCACTTCAGGTCGGGGAACTGAGTGAAGCATGAGCCCTAGAATCCCCGAGAGGGCAGTGACTGAGTTAGAACCTGGGAGCACTGGGGAAGACAGGACCAAAGGGAGGGTCCTGCGGAGGGAGGCAGAACTGGGCACTGGAGAAACTATTAGACGGTGGGGATTGCAGGGGTTCCCCGTGGCTGTGACTGGTGGGGTAGGAGGAAGAGAGAGGAAACTGAAGCAGTGTGAGTCCATGCACACTCTCTCCACCACCTCCCAAGTGCTACCGAGTTTTGCACCTATGTGAGGTTCCTCCTCCCACCCTCCAAGTGCTGCTGAGCGCCGCACAGAAGGCTCTCTCCTGTCAAGCCCTAAACACCACTGTAAGGAGATCCTGTGTGAAGCTGAACAACTGGGATGCGGGATCACTGAGGGTGCAGAACACAGCCCACATCAGCGCCTGTTTCCCACAGGCCCCCAGAAATCTCTAAAATCCTGCATCAGATTAAAACCTTGCAAAAACGAGAGTGACCTGTGAGTAAAAGGGGCAGAGCAAAGCCTTCAGGACAGTACACAGGGGGGAGGTCACTGCCTCACCAACATGGAGTCTGCACCTGCCAGCTGGAGGCGAGGAAGTGTGCCAACATTCGGAGGCTCCCTGAGCATCGCACCCTTTGTATATTTGTATACTTATTTGTTTATTTTGTGGTTTTGTGTTTGTGTGCATTTTCTTCTTTTTTTTACTCTTTTTAATTATTGTGTGGTGGGTCTCTATGTATGTGTGTGTGTATGGTTATAGCTATGTGTGTCAATTTTTTGTTGCTTATAAAATACT
>NW_004955455.1:6752465-6770230 GCF_000276665.1 Chinchilla lanigera
TGGGGGCAGACAGCCACAATCACCCGCGATGGAAATAGCAATGATCTTGGCAACTATGGCAGAGTTTGAGTGTGGCAGCATCATGTATATTACTCCTAAGCTCTTGATCCTCAGAAACAACTGGTCCTCAGGGTTTGTAAAGTGATTCTCTGCAGTCAGATTGGGCAGTTTGGGTCTTTGACCATCTCTTCTTTCCAGCCTGGAGATGAGAATTGTTATTACTATTCGTGACAAGAATAAGAACATTACACTTGCAATGAGTTGCAGGCCTTGGCAGTAGCGAGATAAAAACCCATCCTCTCCCTATTTTCCTATCATTACTGTGATCATAGTGGAGTATTGTACACATGGAAGATGTAGACTGGTTTCCTGGTAAGCAATATTGGATGTTTGAAGCAATTACTAACTGAACATTTTGTTTTAAATTGGGACCACCAACAAAACTCAACAAAATAATTTAATAGCTTTTACCACTACTCATTTGACAAATGTGCATATGCAATTCAGTTATAAACCTTTACTCTAAACTGTTGATTAAATTATAGAGATTATATTTATGTCTTCCCATCTCTAAAGATAAAACTTTATTAAAGAACCAAGAGGCTGTGTACACTCATAACTTCTGATTTAATTTCATAAAGAAATTGGTCATAGCCAAAATAAAACAGCTAAAATTCAGTTCCCTTCCATATCTTTTTCCTAACAATTTTTTGATGTTCTGTATTCATATTGTCTTGAGCCTGCCCCACTATGCAGAAATTGACCCTTCTCACATTTCTATCTTTTCAACAATCAGACATAAACTCAGCTTCCTCCCCTATCCCTTAAGACAATTTTATAACAGTTCTGGGGATATATAGGGAGTTGCCTCTCCAGCAGTGGTTTGTGTTGGGAAGGATTTTGGACACAGAAACCTATCTACAAGGGTGATATCTACTATGATGTCTTTCAGATTAACAAAAATATGCTTTATGGAAAATAGAGCCAAAATGTTCAAGGTACTGGTGAAAGCTGTTTTCAAGAATAGAAGAAAATCAGAATGAACAAGATGAGATATGCATTTAAGCAGCAGAGGAGAAACAGCTCAGGACATGGCAACTGGGAAGCAGAGAGAGGGGGACAGTGAATGGCAGAGATGGGAAGACATAAACCCTTCAAGCCCAGGCCCTCATTAATCCGCCTCTTCCACTCAGATCCCACCTCCTAACAGCAAGTCAGCTATAACCTTATCCATGGACCAATCCTCTGATGATGGTCACACTCCATGATCCATCACCTCCCAAACCTGCTCCTATGAGCGCACGAGGCTTTGGAGGGACAGCTACGTGTAAACCATAACATGTATGAAGGTTTCAAGCTTTTCTGGGGACTTGTTTTCATCTCTCTTCCCAAGTAACTGTGAGAGGAATTTCTGGGTTATACAGTAAACTCATTAGAGGAAAGACCGTACCTAGCCTCTTTTAAAATGGCGGCATCGATTTACGTTTCTGCAGACAATGTACAAAGTTTCCAATTGCTCCACACACTGTTACCAGCACTTGTTATTATCTGTCATTTTGCTGATGGCCACGCTTGTGAGAATGACCTTTATCTCACTGTGGACTTGATAATACTCCAATAAGAAATGGCACTGAGAATCCAGTGATGTGTTATCCATTTTCCAGTCACATTAAGAGCAGCTGAAGGTCACAGGCTCTTCCATTACTTTTGACTTCAAGACACTTTAGACTCACCCACTGCTAAAACCACAGCAGACTCAGCTATTGGTGAAATCACAAGTCACTGTGCTTGGTTCTGCACAACAGAAAATCCATTCACAAATACAACACCTCTTTGTGACAACAAGATGGTTAGGGGCATCTTATAGTCTCCTCATGTCAAACTCCTGAGGTAGTGGGAGGTCACAGAAGGGTCTACCTGTAGATGATAACCCAGAGGGAATGGGGGTGCAGGTCTGTCCCTGAGAGGCTGTAGTAACTAAGTCACAGCCTGGTGTGTCAAGGCCTGCACACCAGGGGGCGCTAGCAGCACATCATTGAGTGCTCTCAGGGTGCTCAGAGTTGTGAAGAGGCACCCACATACATCTGCTCCAGTCTCACAGCTGTAAACTCTCCCATCCCCAAAGCCAATCCAGCCCCTCCCTGGCTCACCCATTTAACTCTTTCTGGCATAGGGGGCTGAGCATGAACCCAGGGTGAGATCAGAAGCCTGGCAGGAGCCTCATTTGCATGGGTGGAGCCTCCCCCTCTCAGATTATGTAGAGGGCAAGACAGAGGCTTCAGGGAAGCTCTGCTCTACTGTGGGTCAGAAGGCAGGACTCGGGGATAACCCCCACCATGGCCTGGCGCCCTCTCCTCTTCAGCCTCCTGGCTCACTGCACAGGTGACTGGACAGCAGGCAGGGAGAGGGCTTAGGAAATGAGGGGACCTGCTTTCTCTGTTGGACTTAGAAGCTGATCACCATCTCTGTGTCTCTCCCACTTGCAGGGTCCTGGGCCCAGGCTGTGCTGACTCAGCCGCCCTCAGTGTCTGGGTCTCCAGGAGAGACGGTCACCATCTCCTGCACCGGAAGCAGCAGCAACATTGGGAGTGGCTATTATGCCTACTGGTACCAGCAGCTCTCAGGAGTGGCTCCCAAACTCATTATCTATGAGAACAGTAAGCGACCCTCAGGGGTCTCTAGTCGATACTCCGGCTCGAAATCTGGTAACACAGCCTCCCTGACCATCAGTGGGCTCCAATCTGAGGACGAGGCTGACTATTACTGTCAGTCTTATGACAGTAGCCTCAGTGCTCGCACAGTGCTCCAGCCCCATGGGGAAGCTAAGACAAAATCTTCTTCCTCCTCTGCCAGATGGGTGAATGTGCAGGACCTGGACTGTAGTTTCTATTCTTGCTGCCACTGTAGTCCCAGGTGCATCCAAAGAAAACTCTTGGACTGTGGTTCCTCTTCCCTTCTGCTCTCTGAGTCACTCAGTGATAGGCTGTTCCTAGGAAAAGTTCTCCATGTAAACATTAGGCCGTGCTCCTCTTTAACATAAATACCTGTAGAGAATCCTGTGATCTCCATGTCCTGAAACTCAGGGGATGGCAGGACCAGTCCAACTCTGCTCATCTCATACTTGACCTCTGACGGGGCATCCTGTGTCTCCATTGCCCATCCTCTTCCTATTTTCAAGAGTTCCAGAGCTGTCACCTTCTCCTGGACTGCACACCAGTGCTTCGTGTTGTAGACTTTTTTTATGTACCTTTTCTTACTTTGAATTCTGGATAGATAACAAACTAGGCATAATTACAGTAAAACTATCCAGAACTTTAATAAATTTTGAAATATTTCAAAAGTCTCTTTGGGAACATCACCACAATCACATCTTTGAATCCAACACTCACCCCACCAGATTTCTTGTTTCCTTGGGAATCCTCCATCCGCACTACAGGACAATCAATCAGACAACTCGCCCTTTCTCTTTAAATGTTTTGTGTTTTCATTTCATAAAATTTATAAAGAGAATTGCATGGTATATATTTCCTCTTGGATGCCTTCTTTCTTTTCACCGATTTCATTTGAGATCATTCCATGTTGTGCTGAATTGAAATTGATCCCCCAGAGGACACACAGTGAACCCTGTGGTCCCTGAACACTTCTGGCCACATGCAGTATTCGCTCAACTATAGGGGAACTAAAATTATACTTTATAACTGTACTAAAATAGAGAGAAATATAATCAAGACTGAGTTCTAGTCATTTTCCTTGTCTTTGTTCAATACTTATTTTTATTTTGCATGTTGTAGTACATAATAATCATATTCCTTGCGGGGAGTTGGTGCACGTACATAAGCATCTCAGTGCTTTTTTCATCTGCTTCTCCTCCTCCTTTCCTCATGCTCCTCTCTCCTTTTTGTCCCCTTCACATTTGCAAAAGCTCTTATGTTTTATTTTGCTGTTTATTTGTATTTTGGATTTCTCAGGGAAGAGAAACCATGTGATAGTTAAGCAAGTGTATCTGATTTATTTCACTTAACATTATGGTCCCCAAATGAGGCATTTTCTGACACATGACTCAACTTTTTCCTTCATTGTGGGAAAGTAGCACCCTGTTGTATATATTCCACATTTCATTTATCCATCCATATGTTGATAGGCATAGAGTCTGCTGGCTATCCACATAGAGAAGATTGAATCTAGACCCATATACCTCACAATGTACTAAACTAAAATCAAAATCGACCAAAGATCTAAATGTTAAAACAGAAACATTCTGCTGGATGGTAAAAGGGATGAAACTCTTGGAGACACAGGCAATGAGTTTCTGAACAGATGTCAATTGCATTATTGTTTTCATCTCTTTAAAATAAAATAGTTATTAAAAATGGAACTCTTTTTTTTCTCAGGTGGTTTATTACAGGTGTATAGAAATACTATCAGGCTTTTCATACTGCTTTGTATCCTGTCAAAGTGAGATTATAAGGAAGATTTTTAACAAACATGGAAGTGTTGCTCATTAATTGGAGAAATTAAGCTTATTGGAGAAATTAATACTTATTAAAAATAAGTATTGAACAAAAAAAGCACAAAAATTTACTCAAACTCTATCCAAAGAAGCACAGACATTGTCATTACTTAGTAAAGATTTCAACTCAATTATTATACATATGTACAAGGAAATAAAGAAAATCATGACCATCATTTTAAAGTAAAGTAAGGGAGAAATGTCTCATGGGAAACAAAATATTACAAAAAATAAAAAATAAAAAAAATAAAGCAAAAAAAAAAACTAAAGAATCAATGAACCTAAAAACATTCACTGATATTATCATTTCTAATGAACAAGAAGCAATAAAACAAACGTACAAAACTGTAGAACACATGTGACATCACCAACTGTAAGCACATATATATAATGGGACTGTCAGAAGGATAAGAATAGGGAGGGAATGATGGTAAAATGTATGCAAAAATTAATGAATAAAAATTTCTCAAACTTTTGAAAAATATCCAAGTGTATAATAAGCCCAACAAACCCAAATAGACATTAACCAGAGTGCATGTATTGTAGTTCATTTATAAAATGTATGGAGGGCTAAAACTTCTTAAATTGTCCTAAAACAGTAATAAAATAACTGGATTTTCCTCTTCTGCTCCCCTCTCCCTAGTTACCCTTTCCTTCTAAATAACTTTTTCTGTATTTTCAATACCTACTATACATTCGAGGATCTAATGTGCACTTTCAGGTACTCACACCACAGGGACAGGAAAGGAAAGGAGAAAAATGAGAAAAGGATAAAATAGAAATAAAATTTTGCAAATAAGGGTTGAAAGAAGGAGAGAAAAATGAGAAAAGAAGAGGAATGAAGATATATCATGTACAGGCCCAAATTCACTACAATGGATGTGATTATTATGTACAACAAAATTGTATAAATTAACTTAATAACATTTGGACCTGTTCTGGGGCTATAGTGAATATATAAATTTGCTATGGCAAATATGTAAATTCACTAAATTCAATGTATAAATTGTTTCCTTATGCTCTTTTCACAAAAGAGAGTCTTTTTGATCCTGTGTAGTTGTCACAGCTCACAGCATGGAGATTCAATTTCTTTGTTGGAAAGACACTCACAGTGCGCTCATACAAGAATCACTTTCCTCAGCTCCTCGGTTATCTTTGTCCCCCATAAGCACTGATGGGCTGCCCACTCATATCAAGAAGCTAAGTATTTTCTTGGAAACAAAAGAACATGGTCCTGACCCATACCATCCATGTTCACACAGGATGCATCTGGACTCCACCCATCTTTTCCCACGTCCATGTGCTGCGGTCCCAAGTTGTGGAAAATAAAATAACAATATTTTTCCCACACAGGAGAGTAGAGAAGTCTTCACTAACTTTTCCCCTGAGCACCTCATAGGGGCATTTACTGCCCGCCACATACATGAGTCTTTATGCTGTGAAAAAAGTAAAGTGAGGGCTAATAGAGAAAAAACACACTGAGGGATTCTGCATGGTGCAGTTATTCAGGAACCGGGACCTGCACTCAGGCCCTTGTCAGAGGACAGGGAAGAGAGCAAAAGTGTGGGCTATGGACAGAGCAAGGGCGAGATCAGTGTCAACATCCTCAACTTCCATCGAGGCCTCAGCAGACAGCAGTGGGCTCCAGAAGAGGGGTGAGCATGGTCAGGATTGCATAACTTACAAGACATCACGGCCCTGATTCTTATTGTGTTTTTCTTCTACTAAGAACTAATCTTGAGAATAGAGGATTCTTTTAGCTATTTGTGATGGGTGTTTTTGTTATTGCTGTCATTTTTGGTAGTTCACTACTGTATATTCAGAATCTATAGCATCACTGTATATTCAGACTCTGACAAAAGAACAAACTGAACATAGAACTGTAATGTAAATATTTGCATCACCTGAATAGGAATCCTAGGAGACTCAGAGATTCACAGCAAAGATAATCACTTCTGCCATACTTTGAATTTAGGATTCTGAGTTGACTGAACAGGAGACATAAAATAAGAAACTGGACCCCCAGTTGAGAAATGGAGAGGCACATGGACTGAGGATGGTGACTATTAGGATGGACTAGATCTCATGAGTTCATGTGCACAAGGTGGAGAAAGATGTAAAGAACTTCCAGGGACTAAGAGAAGAATCTGCAGAAGGTGACGGTCAAGGGAGCAAATGCTGCACACAGAAGATAAGCTCCATGAGTGAATGTGCTGTAGAACATGCTGAATTATATGAACATCTAGTGATAATCCAATTAATTAAGAACTAGTAAGTTATTCATCAACAGAATGTTAAACCCAAGCTCAAAATCTATATGGTCATCTTGATTCTGATATTTATCCCCTCAGCCTACAATCCAACAAGACAGTCTTTGAAGATATTTTGTAAAAAAAGGAAAGTTGCTGAGCTCACTGTCCACAGATGAGACGCTGCTACAGTGGATCAAGTAGTTGGCACAGATGATGATTGCAGAGGATGTATGTACAATTGTGGACTTGATGTTCACATGAGACGGCAGTTGCAAAACTTTCCTTGTGTGACTCTTCCTTCACTTTATCAAACACTAAAGAAGATAAACAAGCTAAACTGTAGAAGACCAAACAGAAATCAAGTTACATGAGAGAAGTTTGAAAAACCTGATTAATTCAAACTCTGTGGGAACTCGTTAAAAACCATACATTTTAAAATTTTTTTAAAACAGTAGAACAGATAATTTGGGAAATTACTTGAACTTCTCCCTACTTCATGATCATCTATCTTCTATTTTGTGCTTTAAGATATATGCAACCTGGTTTCATTTATAATACTAATTTCTTTTTGTTCATCCAAAAGAAAGTGTTTTTATTCTTTTGTACACCCATTCAGTGTAAAAGAGAGTCTGTTTTGTCTATGACTTCTACTCAGAGTTCCATTTGGCCATTCTCATAATATCACAGTGTATTAACTATTGTTATTATCTGATTATTTTGTAATGAAACAAACATAAAACAATGAAACTGAAAATCAAATATTACAGAAGACACTTAACACTAGAGAATAAACTACAAATAGTTATGAAAGCCTGCTAGGGGGCACTGGGCACCTTCTCAACAGTTGCCAGAGCCTGAAACAGACACAGAGGAGCCACAGTTCATGACCTGGTTTGTGCTCAGAGGCCTGGGTCAGAGGTTACAGCAGGTGCTTCCTCTCAGGGGAAAACGCAGAGCTCACAACACCCAGCCTGCCTGACGGTGGAACAGGTCCTTGCGTTTCAAATCCTGCAACCCATGGTGCCGATGCTGTTGGTAAAAAATTCATATTTCTACAAGATACAAAAACAGATGGGCCATAAGAACTGAGGCAGACATAAGAAGACCATCCTCGAGTCATCAGAAGCTGCAGGTGCTCGGGAATATTTGGAAACTCCACGCTGTGGCTACACATGCCTGCTCCTTCCATCTCCTCTCACTCTGCCCAGGTTCATGCAGATTTCACACACTCATCTTTAGAGAAACCTTTTTCTCCTTCTTCCTCACCCCTAATGTGTGTTGATTTGTCCTTTGGGATCCAGGTCTCAGACTATGGTATCCCGGGATACTTCAAAAACTCTATCTGTCACAGGCCCAGTCATTTTCATCTGACACTACTGCTTTGTAGCAATCACAGATGTTAGTTTTCATGCTTGTTTTAGCACAAAGTAGCCGAACATCCATGACAATGATTTTTGACATCAGCCATAGGCACGCCTTAGTCTCCTGCCAGGTTCTCAAGTTCCCTCCTGTGACAAATTTGGCTTGATCCCTTGGGACCCAGCCTCAGGATGACGCTGAGTGCTGCCACATGCTGCGTGACAGTACTGCTCAGCACAGGAAGACCCACTGAGTAACTCAAGACATAAACATAGGCTCGGCTCAGCCTGAATACAGAGAGGATCGTGTGACTGGACAGTGAACACACTGGTGCACTCGTGTTGACTCTCCATGGAGAGAAATGTGTATGAAAGTGCCAGAACTGACCTTTCTTCATGTTTCAGTCCTAATGGGAAGGACACACATGAATTGTTTCACTTGAGGTGTTCCATAGCAAAACAGAACTCAGTTATTTCATTTTGCTAGAGGTACAGCAATTGTCCGTTAGGATGTGAAGACTGAAGTGAGTGTAATTTCTCTGCAGAGAAACATCTTCAGTAACATTGCTTTGGCATCTAAGGGAAAATAAAAGCAATGAACCACCATTTAGATATCAATAAACTGCATTTTATTAAGTTTCATTTTAATATAAAGGCATGGCATGACACTTTAAAGTATTAAAATATAGGAGAACTTGGATAGAATTCTCTAATTTTGTGTGGTAAAATATTACCCTATAGAAAATATGGTGAGATGCCAATGTCAAATACTACATAATCTGATTCTTCAAAAAACAGTGTCATCCCAGACGTCAATAAGATGAAATGGTATCAGAGTAAGGTAATTAACACATTATGTCTGGAGTCCGTATATGAAAATGATCCTGAGAAGACAGGGATACAGAGAGAGAACAGCGTGTGAATGTAGAGACACAGACTAGGCTTATGCAGTAGTAGAGCAACGAGCAGCAAAAGCTTCCACACCTAGTACTCAGGAAGAGGGAAGGAAGGTGGCTCCTAGAAAACCCATGGGGAACATGGCCCTGCCTGTGGGTTTTCGATGACTGACCTCCAGAACTGTGTGTGGGATGATACATTTCTGTTGTTACTACCCACCAAGTTTCTGGTTCTTTGTTACTGGAGTCCTAGGACTAATCTACCAAACACTCATTGTCATGATCACTTAATAATACAAATTTTTTTTTCCTTTTCTGATACCAGGGATAGTACCCAAGGTTACTCTAATACTGACCTACATCTCAGCTCTTTGTATTCATTACTTTGAGACAAGATCTCACTAACTTGCCCAGGCTGTCCTCAAATAATCTTCTTGCCTTAGCCTTTTCAGTAGTTTCATTACAGACACATGCCAACATGCCCAGTAGTATCATGATATTGCTGAATTTGCATGCATTTCATCTTCACCTAAATTTTATTCATAATTATGATATTTGTGCTTCCACTTTTAAATTATATGACTGATTATACTGAAAGTTTAAAACTAAGAACACTTCAGTTATAGAATGCAAAAATATTCCTGCAGGATTTTTAAGGGTGTTAAGTATTAGGCAAAGTCACAGATTTTAATCATTCTAATTATAAATTGGTGTCCATCTGTGAAAAATGAACATGTAGAGCTCTTTCTAAAATCTTCTGGACCTTTTGATATTTGTGAGTACTGACAGAGATTCTATCATTTTCTGAGAGAACCCTAGAAAACATTAACACTGCATACAATGTGAAAACTAGAAAACATGTTCAGTTTTCAGCAGAATTTAAAGGAAAATATACTGAGCCTTGTGGAACTATTTATACCTCAGGTCACACTGGTGTTCTGTATGATTACATTCAGAAGAAGACCAGTTCTTCTCAGATGTAATGTGCATAGAAATCATCTAAGGACCTTATGAAATGTGCAAAATGTAGATTCTCCTCATTGGGACTGGAGTAGATCCTGATATTCTTCCCTGTGCAGTTACTATTCACCCTCACTCATCCCTTGTGACCCTCTCTAATCTCTTCCTCTCCTAAATGTCCCAAGGTGACATCTTTGTTTTTAACACATATGACAATCTAGATTGCCAAATTAATTGGAGTAAGAGAGTTGGCTGGGGGTTTAGCAAAGTACACCTTTCCAGATATCTGGTTGGGTCATGGAGGTGTGACCTGTGGACTATATATTCTTCCTGGCCTCAGTCTCTTTGGTGATCTCCTCCTGTGCTCTACTCCAGCCTCCGTGAACAGAACAGCTTTCCTCTGCTATGGCCCTGCTCAGTGACATTTCTGCCTTGAAGCCATCTGACCATGAACTGGAACCTCTGAAACTGTGATCCAAAATAAACCTCTCTGTAGATTTTCAGGTATTAGGTGTTTTCTCCCAGTCATGGGAAAGCTCAGCAGTACAGCACCTATTCTTTGGATTTTCTGAGTTTTCCCCATGTAAGGAATCTAGTGAATCACATAGTGTCCTCATTTAGCCTCTCAAATACTTCCCATCATGCCCCTATGGGCCAAGCTCTTCAGGAATCAAAGAGAGAGGAGATGGGGGTGGTTGGCTAGTACCAGGAACAGCATGTGATCTGAGTTCATTTATGAACTGTCTGTGTTGTCAGCTAATTTAACTTTTATTCCAAATGGAGCCTGTATATGTGGCACACCTTCCTACAGAACTCTTGATAGATATAGAGATCCCTTCTAGTCCTGATCACATCCCAAGAAGTTCTATTTGTAATCCCATGGAAATGTTATTGCAATTCTAGTGAGTTATTTACAATCTACCGCTTCCAGTGCAACCCATGGCTAGAATAAAGACACTAAGGTGTATTTGTAGTTATGGGGAGTTAAGACATCTGAAGTCCAGCCATATGATTGCTATCTAGAACAAAAGTCTGCACCCAAGACCAAACCTGTGTTGTATTCATTCACAAAGAGACAAGTGACTTGAGGATAAGTGACTGTCAGAATGGCAGGAAGCAGGTGAGTGCTGTGAGCTGGGCTAGGGAGGAGGCCTGAAACCACCTCTGCAAATGCAGAGAGAAGGATACACGGAAAGAGTAATCTGCATAACATAAATGAGATAGTATCTAAAGTTTTTGGGTTGGTGCTTCAGCTCTGATGTGTAATCTTTCAAGCCCCAGGAAGTCATAGCCTCTATCTTGAGTCTCCATCCCAGCCAACAGCAGGGAGCACTGGCTCTACATCCTAACTCATCCTGGCTCACACATAGGAACAACGGGGGTCCAAGGAAACATGTCTGCCATCTTCAAAGACTACCATCCACACTTTGGATGGACTGATATGCATTGCTTAAAACCAGTTGAAGGCATAAGGAAAAGTCCTAGCCAGCTCTGTATATAACAATACGTGGGAATAGGACCAGGCTCAGCCAAAATGGAGACAATTGCTCCTCCTTCAAGGAGAGTTGCCCAGGCAGTTCTCCTCAGATAGAGTGGGTTGTTTCCTCTGATGAGGCTCAAGTAGAAAGCCAAGATGGAGAAGAGGGAGAGTGCTATCCCTGAGCAGAGGCTTCACTCTGCCCTGGGGCACAGGCAAGCAGTAGTTAAGGTCATGGTTGGAGCAGGAGCCATTGGTCATCTGCTCACAGACGCAATGGACCTGAGCCTGGCCAGCAGGAAACACTGCATTCCCGCTTCTGTGGAATCTGTAGGCTCTCAGCCAGGAAAGCAGACACTTTCAAAAATATGATAATGAAAGCAAAAAATAACAAGAAAATGAAGCTACTAAGGAACTGCAAGGATCAAATACTTTCACCCATTAGTTTACTGAGTCAAGTATGATGCAGAAATACAAAGAGGTCATTGTTCTCTTCTGATGCCCAATCCACATGGAAGCTGTGTCAGTCTTCTAAATCCTGCAGAAAATGAAATCCTATAGAAAATGAAATCCCTTCTGGTACCTTCCTATCTGTTATCAAAATACGATTTAATTATACAATTAAATTTTAGATTTAAATATGCAATATCAAAGAGAAAGCTACTGTTTACTTCTATAGTGAAATCAGTGATACGCAAGAGTCAGTCAAGGTGGGAAACTTTGGTAAGTGAATTACCAGAGTTCTGACATTTGGTTCAATGATAGGAGGATGGTTTTGTAACAGCAGATCACTTGATCATTCTGGGTTCATTGCTCACTGGATTTGAATACAGAGCAAGCATCAAGGTATTTCTGCACACAAATTAAGATTCTAAAATGCTATAGATTTCATCTGCACTCACTTGACTTACAAATGATAGGAGTTGGGCTTGCAGTCTTAGGGAATTTTTTTCTTTTTCTTTTTTTTTGCTTTTTGTTTTTCTTCTGGTACTGGGAATCTAACTCATGACCTTGCGCTTGCCAGTCTTAATTCTTTTCTTATTTCAATTTCAAAAATTATAGGAAATGAATTTTAATTTTTAAAAAACAAATCCACATTGTTAAAATGCTGGGAGTATAGCTCAGTGGTAGAGCATTTGACTGCACGTTGTTAAAATGCAAACAAATGTAGGTCATGTGCTTAATGATCATATTTCTGCTCTACCATGTTGGAATCACACAATAACTGTGAGACCATCATTCATCTCCTGGAAGCTATGAAATTTCTGAAGTAGATATTACACTTATATTTAGGGTTTGATCTTTCAATTTCAAGAATACTAATATATTGCTATGTTGCTCTCTTTGGGATAACAATGGATAAAATTTAGTTCTTTGGGACCTAGCTTATGGTCCAAATACACATTATTGTATGCAACATCCATAACATATAAATATTTCCAGAAGCATGTCAGGGTCAATCTGTACTTCATCCAAGCTCAGTGTGTGGAGAATAATTCATGAGGTCCTGTTATCCATGGATGGCAAAAGAATCTCCACAAATGGGGAATCAATTTATGCAAAAATGCACATATAAACAATTATGATAAAAAATAAATACATATGAAAATTATAACAAAAATAAAAATAGATAAAATAAGATTAATAGACTTTAAATACAACAGACTTAAATTCAAAAGAAAAAATGAACTTATAGGATAACTATGAAGAAAAAATTAATACCCTGTGCAAAGAGTAGAGGACAAGAGGACACTTTTGCCTGACAGCCATGTGTTCTCCTGGAAAAGGCTGATAACAAACTCCTGGCTGCACCATTGGGCCTGGGGGAACCAAACAGAAGATGCTCAAAATTATAAGCAATAAAAAGTTAGTGTCTTCACGTAACTCATATATAAATATTACCAAGTACTAACCAACAATTAACCAAGTATTAACCTTTGAACATGAATTTTTATAATACTAGATTGAGAATGATTCAAGGATCCAATAGATACAAACACAGATTACAAGATGTGCTGAAATAGCTGGTGATATAAGGACTTTGTGTTTTGTAGTCTGGAGATTAATAGTGACCTGCAGCAACTAACGGCCAACACAACCCTTTGGAAGAGACGTACTAATTTGACCATCTTAAATAGGGTAATTAGGGTGATCCATCTGTAGTGTAACCAGGATACTCTTCCAGAAAAGCTGAGAGGTAACCGAAAGACCAGAGGATCTTTGGTATGAGGCATGGCAGGATCACTTTTAGAAGGGTTCCAAGAGAACAGGGCTCCAGACCAGGCCATTTGGGAAAAGATATTTACTTATGTGTTTGGGTGAGCAGTGTCTTCATTGATGTGACTTTCCTGAACCTTGGGCCCAGAAGCTCCATGAGCACTGGGCTGTAACTCTCACTTTTCCTTTCCATTTCATTCTCCACCCTTGTTAGTGTTATCATCATTATTGTTCAGGCCTCAAGTCCAGGATGTTTAGATAGACAGTCACACAAGAAGAATTTTACATGAAGAAACTTGTACAGAGGAATTGTTTGGAAGATAAATAACAGAAAACAGGAAGAGGAGGACCCAATTCCAAAAATAAAGAGCCAGCAACCCTCACTTCTATGGAATCTGCACCATGGATTGTTGTCCAGTTCAGTCATTTAAAGAAGTAGGTCTTGTAGGGGCAAATGAAAAGGGAATGAAATACAGACTTCCCCTGTTTTTTTCTGTTGGCATCTAGACACAAGGTGTTGGTCATTCATTCTTTTGCCATCTCTCTGCTTTCTGTGTCCTAAATCAGACTGAGCTCCACTCTATGTGTGTTTAGGTCTCTAAGATTTTTAATCTTTTTGTCTGTCTTTCTATCTACGTCTATGTATATCTGTGTTCAGTGATCAAACATTTCACTTAAAAAAAAACTGAAGCCATATGGTATTATTGTGTTACAAACATGCAAAAAGTACTCTGACATGATTAAACAGACAGCACATAGCTAAAACTGACTAACAATCTTACAAAATTAATGCCTCACAATCAACATGCATAATATTATATGTAAAAATTATACAGAAATCTTATTTTTATCATAAATTCAAACATTCTTCAGCATAGTAGCAAGTGTAATTTACCTTCTATTACTAACATTCCCCCTGACTAAGGGGAAGGAATTGAGCTAAGAGCAGGACTTTTGAGAGATTTCTGCAAGATATTTAATATTTGAAGTGAGTCTAAATAGGAAGAGACAATGAGTAAGGTGTCAAATACTCCTTAAAGAGCTTCGGGCTCCCAGTACTAGATCTCCATACACTTCCAAAGAGAAAGATGGAATTATTGGCTCCCTGTCAGGGAATCACTGGCACTGAGCCATGGTGTGCTGCACACATAAACTTGGCCTTGCAGGGGTGAAAAGTACAGGTGAAATCAACCTCTCACTTGGTCAAGCACCATCTCAGAAAGTCTACCAGGACTGTTATACTGTTGTTCTCTGTTCTCTGTTATTTTTGCATATAGATGGGATACAGAAGCTTTGAATTGTTCTGCCATGGCCATTTACCAAGCTCCCATTTGTGACTGGTGACCAAGGGCTGGAATAAAAAGTGGAGGTAATTCTTTGAAGGGTAGGGTTTCTGAGTGATGAATGTTGCAGAAAGAGATCACAGTGGTGATTGTATCACATTGTGGGGATATGTAATACCAACAAGTTGTATACTTAAGAGTGATTTAAATATAAAAGTTATTTTTCAGGGCTAGGCCTGGGCATGGTAGCTAGGCAGGAACTCTACAGTGAGCTATGCTGGCTACCCAAGTTTTATGTTGTGTATCACTTACAATTCTGAAAACAAACTAGTTAGAAAATTTTAAACTATGTAAAAACAAGATACACTTACAAGAATATACTTGGCAAACACTATCACTGAGCTGCACCCATGGCCCTGAATTTTAGGTTATATGTATTTTACAATGACACAATGATGGGTCAAACATAGAACTATGTAAATATATACTTTCAGCACCCACAACAGACAGAAGGTCCTCACTCAGAAGCCCCAGGGACTGCTTTCACTGTTGTTCATGTGTGGGCCCTCCCTGCATGGGCCCTGCACTGAGTGAGTGACTGCTCCAAGAGCTGCTGGTCCCGTGGTTCGAGTCCATGCTTTACTTGTGCCTGGACCTCCTGGGGGGGGGGTCACAAGCATGGGCAGTCTGTGATTGCTGTTGGTCCGGCCTGCATCTGGCTCCTATATGTGTCCTGCACTGACTGGAGACACAGAATCAGGTGGTTCACAAACTGTCGACCCTGCAGTTCATGTCTGGGTTTTGCCTGTACCCTAAACTGCCCAGGGACATAGGTCCACTGGACCAGGACTGTCACACCAGTGCAACCTGAGTCTGGGCCATGCACGTGCCCTGAACTGCAAGGGGATGCTGGATCAGACAGTCTGCCATCAGCTGACACCAATGACAGCGTCTGAGACCTGGGATAACTAGATACAAATTAACAACTGCCAGAAAACCCCATACTAAGTAGTGCTTATCAGCAGACACTGAGGGGCAAACCTGACCAACAGGAAAAGTAGGGATATCAGCGGCCTTTGCTGTGAAGCCACTGAGGAGGGAAACTGAGCTTTCTGCATCCAGTATCAAACATGACAAAACAAAGGACTAAAACACAATCCCAGAACTCCACCCCACTCAGAACAAGTCCAGGAGACATCAACATAGGAGAAGTTGGTAAACACATGCCTGAAATAGCTGAAATGATTGCAATGGAAGTAAAGAAACAACTCCGTAAGGCCATAGAAGAGATGAAATCAGAAATAATCTCTCAGGCAAGAAATGAAATGACAATAATAATGAAAAAACTGCTCAAAACGTTTGAAGAAGAAACATATAAGAAAATAGAAGAACAAAGGCAATGGACAGAAGCATTAAATGAAAAATATAGAAAAGACTTAGAATGCATGAACCAGATTAAAAGAGACTTCCAGGAAAACAAAGCTTCCATTGAAAGCTGGCAAAACTGCCTGAATGAAACTGAAAATAGAATTTCAGACTTTGAAGACAGCATGGCAGCTAGTGACCATGAAAGAAAGGATGTCGTAAAATCAACAAGGATCCAGGAAAAGTCAATTCAACAGCTGCAAGATGAGGCAAAGAAGAATAATGTATGGCCAATAAGAGTCAATGAAACGGCAGGAGGCAACACAATTGACGTAAAAAGAATATTTGCAGAAATAATAGCAGAAAATTACCCAAGTATGGAAACAGAACCTGATATACAGGTAAAGGAGGCATATAAAACTCCAACCAACCACAATCCAAATAAAACTACACCAAGACATATAATACTCTGGTTCCCCAATCTCCAGCAAAAGAACAGAATATTAAAAGCTGCTAGAGAAAAGAAACAGATTACCTATAAAGGAAAGCCCATCAGAATCACCGCAGACTTCTCAGCACAAACCATCCAATTGAGATGAGCTTGGAGCGAAGTATTACATGTCCTGAGACAAAACAGCTTCCAACCAAGACTGATGTACCTTGCCAAACTATCCCTCAAATTCAACAGAGAAATGAAATATTTCCATGACAAAGAACAATTGAAGAACTTCATGAGTGCCAAACTAGCATTACAAAGATTACAAAAAGATAATCTACACAGAGAAAAATCTGATTGCAACTTCAAGAACAACAGTAGAAAGGAAATGTCAAGAAGACGTTTAGCAAGTTAAAGACGTCAAGCAAGTAAATACGTAGAAAAAGCAGGAAACCAATGCAAGCAAATAACAGGACAGTGATAAATCAACACATATTGGTTATAACTATAAATGTAAATGGCCTCAATTCTCCAGTCAAAAGAAACACACTGGGAGAGTAGATTAAAAAACAAAATCCAACGATATGCTGTATACAGGAAACTCATTTCACTCAAAAGAAAAGCCATAGACTAAAACTCAAAGGATGGAAAACAGTCCTCCATGCAACAGTAACCCAGAAAAAAGCAAGTGTAGCTATTCTGCTTGCAGACAATGTAAACTTCAAACTGACAACAATCAAAAGAGATAAAAAAGGTCATTCCATACTTGTCAGGGGAAAACTGCAAGAGGATGAGATAACAGTCATAAACATGTATGCACCAAATATTGGAGCTCCAAATTATATAAGAAAAATCTTAACAGGCATAAAACCCATATAATTAATAACGTTATTGTATCAGGGGACCTCAACACCCCATTGACACAAAGAGATAGGTCAACTGGTTGAAAACTCAGCACGGAGATAACAGGTCTGAACCAAAGATGCCAACAAATGGACTTAGTAGATGTAT
>NW_004955455.1:6772922-6778013 GCF_000276665.1 Chinchilla lanigera
GGTAAATGATCACAACTAGAGACCATACTCATAAGTGAAATAAATCAGATCTGCATGTGCAAGCACCTCATTGTCTTACTAATGTAAAACCTGAAAGAGTTAATATAAACTAGGTGGTATGATAGACATTGTGAAATGATAGGAAAACACTCAAGGCTAAAGGGCAACTGGGATGTGGGGAAAAAAAAGGGAAAGAAGGAGAAATTTTGTATGTATGTATATACAGGATAGTTAACATAGTTGATCCACTGTCTTCTGAAAGAAACTGTCAGTGAGTCCTTGATTGATCGGTATTGCATGTCTCTATTTGTTTTCATGAGAAATCACTTTGAAGATATCAATATGTAATACAACAAGCATTGTAAATTTCCTACCACTTTGTAACTCTGTATTGTTGGTTCTGTTCTTTTGCTATTTTGTAAAATGTTGTCTGTCTGTTAATATTTTCCTCCTTTTATTTTTTTAAAATAAAAAAATATATATATACTTTCAAAGTATCATTTGCACACATATATTTTACCTCATCCTCATAAATAAAAAATGTATGATAATTACATATTTGTAGGAGACTGGACTGTGTGGTCAGCTGCAGAGACTGAGGACTTGTTGACATTTCCCAGGGACTTACCAGAGCGTGGATAGGGGCCCCTCCCTTGTTTATGTGCAGGAATGTTGCCACTCACAAAACATCTAGGGCAGAACAACACCAGCCAAAGTATAAAAAAACAAAATTATATCTCTGGGTGTAAAATTGTTATGTTCGTAGTTAATCATTTACACTTCTTGAACCTTGGATTGCATGATTGCTACACTGCCTGTTTTACAAATAAAAACAAGATTTTCTAGACTCCTGGGGCTCTTGCACTCTTGAGACTGGACCACTTTGGTCCCCTTTGATTGGAAATTTGTCTTTTTCGCTTTCGTTCCTCACCATGCCCCTTAGGTCAGTTTGCAGGGTGGTTGCTGCACACAGTGTTATTGATTAAATTTTCTTTTTCAAAATTCTTTTCTTAAACCACCAACCTGCAATGTTATTTTATCTGGTAATAAAGGCTTAGAAAAAATAATGCTGATTCAATGAAGCCCTAGATGTGAAAGCTTAGTTTTATAGAACTTTTGTCCTTCTTAGAAGAAATTGTGCCACAGACAACCTAGAATGAAGAAAAGCCATTTGAGGACACTGAGACATGTTGGGCATCTGTCAGCCCAGAAGTGAGGATCCAAGAGGAAGCGAACCTGCTGATACCTTGATCTTGGGCTTCCAGCCTCTAGAACTATGAGAAAATGAACTTCTGCTGCTGCAGTCATCTACTCTGTGATATTATTTTATGAGGTCTTCAGCAAACCTTAAAATGGGTTACAATTCTAATGTTTCATTATTACAATTACAATTAGTGTTACTGTTACTTCAAATGTAACCTCGTATGGGAGTTATCTTTAGTAAAAGTGAGAGTAACTGCAGACAGAGTCCTTTTTTCCTCTAGTAAAACCAGATGGCTCTTTTTACTCTGAACCTTAGATTTATTCACATCTTATCCTCACCTGTTACAGCTCCCTTTCCTAACCACCTCTAGATATCAAATCCAGGGTCCAGCCATAATATCACAAATCAGACACACAATTCAAAGTGTTCTTTGCAGAAACCAGCACTAGGCTCTGGTTTTCGAGGTTTCATCCGTCCCTGGATGACTGAATATTTTTCCTCCCACCAGATGGCAGTGTGGGTCTGTTGTCAAGATCCTGAACGATGTTGAGAAATGGCCCCCCGGCTCTGTGTGAGACATACACCTGCTCTGAAATCTTAGAACAGTCTTGGAGGTTTGTTCTATTACTTTAGAATTATTCTCATCCTCATTTCCAAAGTCCTTCACACGACAGACTTGCATTCACAATAATCTGAGCCCATGACCATTTCAACAACAGAACAGTCCATATTTCATAGTGTGCTTAATAAAAACTGCCCAGTCCTACAACAACCTTTATGACATATCCAATATATAGTAATGTCCCTACACAGCCTTCTGTTTGATCATGTGAGAGATCACCTCCTACCCTAACCTAGCTCAGCTGGGTTAAGAGACGGGTATTTCCACAAAGTGGACCAGTTTTGCTGGGATTGGGAATGCAGCCAGATGGAATTACAGACTAGGGCTGGGGTAAAGTGGGCTTTAAGTAATCTCCACTGGGCTTTAAAATAAGCATCTGAGACTACATGGAGGAAAGATGAATCCTATTCAATCCCATCATCTATCTTAAACTATATTTTCTTTCCTTATTTTCACTCATACTATATTTTCTGAAAATATATTTCTAAACTATAGATATCTGAAGAAAGGGAAAAGGCAGGATTGAAAAAGTTAAGTGGCAATTTCAAGACTTACTTGGTAATTATTTCCTGTATAGTGATAGTGGGTTCACCACCATGACTTTGCTATAAAGGACTTCATGAAGATGAACTCAAATATGGAACAAAAAGGAACAAAAATGAATTCTTTCTTAAGATTTTTAACTCTTCTACATTCTTATTTATCAGTTCTGACTTCTACAAGTAGATTGGTGGCTCACAATCACAGTAACTATAGTAAACCTCTTCCCCATGGGTGAGTTGCCAGGTATCTCCTGAGAGTAAACAGAGGCCCATGGGCCACACTCGGCATTAGTTGATAACAGAAGGTCTCCAGTAAAGAACCAAATACCCACTGACCAGGAGCCAGGTCTCTTGCTTCTCTGCTCTTCCCAGAGTCAAGTATGAGCTCTAGCCTGAGATGGCCAACTCATCAGTGTTTACACTGTAACAGTTTAAAGGCCCCACTAGGCTAAGATGAAATTGTGAAAAGTACCATGGACAGGTGCCAGAATTAGCTGATGTAGCCACTGCATCCCACTGTAAACCACCAGAGGAGAAAAATAATTGTGGAGATCACATGAAATTTCAGAAATGGAGAATGAGGAGTTTCAGCACAAACACTTGGGCCCCACTTACAGGCTGTGGCTCACGGGCTCAGGAAGGGTTGTATGAGTTCAGTGACAGCTCATGTCTGGCCATCAGGGAGAGGCAATGTGTATGAAACCAAATCCATGTAAATTGTCTCTCTTAGCCACCACCTTGTTAAACACTAGCATTGGTAATGAGAAGATTTGCATGGGGAGCTAGGCCCTGACCAGTAATACACTGGGAGGATAAAAGGCTCGGGGTCCCTGTCTCAGCTTGGGGCCTGAGGGACTCAGCACTGGGGCATCTCCACCATGGCCTGGGCTCATCTCCTCTTCACCATCGTCACTCTCTTCACAGGTCAGATATGAGAAATGGTCACTGCTTCTGCAGAGACTGCTGCTGCCCAAACCCAGACACCAGCCCTGTCCTTCCCCTATAACAATTCTGCTGTCTCCCAACTGGATTCTTAATGGAGATCTGTGTTTCCAGGGTCCCTCTCCCAGCCTGTGCTGACTCAGCTGCCCTCTGCATCCGCCTCCCTGGGACAGACGGTCAAACTCACCTGCACCCTCAGCAGTGGATACAGTTCTTACTGGGTGGAATGGTTCCAGCAGAGTCAGGGCAAAAGCCCTCGGTTTGTGATGCAAGTGGGTACTAGTGGAATTGTGGGGTCCAAGGGCGATGGAATCCCTGATCGATTCTCAGGATCAGGCTCTGGCTTGGATCGGTACCTGACTATCCAGAATGTCCAAGAAGAAGATGAAAATGTCTACCACTGTGGGACAGCACATGGCAGTGGGAGTAGCTATGTGTAGCCCACAGTGACACAGCCAGATGGGAAGTGAGACAAAAACTTCTGACTGATCTATCATGTGTTTATTTCTTCCCCATTGTCCTGACTCATAGTTCAGAGGGAGCTCCTGACCCTGCTTGAGAAATTCTTTCTTTCCAGATGTCTGGTCTAGCCTGAGAGTGACCTGACAGAGTCTTAGGCTGCCCACTACAAACAATGGACTCTCCATTGCTGGCGATAGCTGACCTCTGGTAAACAAGAAACAAAACAATTAAAAAATTTCGTGAAAGCCTAAGGTAGCCCTGCAGTCCCCTGATGCCAGCTCTTTGTACTAACCTGCTTGCCCTTACATCTTGAACTCAAACCTTTTTATCCAGATTTTTTTTGAGATTCCTTAAAATTGTACCCCCTACCTTAAAACCTATGTATGCTCAGTCCTCCCTTTAGCTATTTGCTGATATTCACTCAGAGGTCCACCTGCCTGTAGGAAGAGCAGTAAAATCTGATCTTCCCACAGTTTCAGTCTCAGGTTGTTCCTCAGACACTGTGATTACAGCAGATAATTTGTAACTTTAATTATATGGTCCCCTAGGTGCAAATATCTTCTCAGAATTATTTGATATTTTTGAGTTTGTGCATGGAAATATGTAGTTATTCTCACTCACCATTGTCCTGAAGGAATTTTATCTCATAGATGGTAGAGCTGTTCACATGTGCCTTCACAGTTTAATATGTGCCCCTGTCCTCACTCCCTTTTGTCTATATTTAACATTGTGAGTGTCTTAGTCATTAACTCCTTGTGGAGACAAAATATGTACACCCACAATTTAAAGAAAAGAGTTTATTTGGCTCACAGATTTTAGAGGAGTCACTCCATAACCAGCTGATTCCAAGGCAGGAAGGACATGATGGAAGGATCTGAGAGAGGAAAGATGCTCACCTCATGGAGGCCAGGAAGATAAGAGAGTGAAGAAAGAAGTTGTGGAGAAAGATACACCCTGCAAAGTCATGTCCCCAGGGACCTTCTTCTAACCAGGCTCCACACCTTAACAGCACACTCAGCAACTGAACTTATTCATCTACTAATACAGATGAATCCACTGCTAAGTATAGCAACCTCATGATCTAGTCTCCTTCTAAAGCCCCAGCTCTGAGTGCATGAGCAGTTGGAGGTATATTCCAGATCTAAACCACGTCAGTAATCTTTCCACAGAACGATAGCACTGGTCCCTTCCCTGAACTTGACCTTGAACCACAGGGTCAGGTGCACACACATGACCCATGTGAACTTCACCCAAATTTCTAGTTCACATCATCTCCATGTGCATAAATCTCTCAGTGTATGTGTGTGTGTGTGTGTGTG
>NW_004955455.1:6778613-6790883 GCF_000276665.1 Chinchilla lanigera
AAGACGAAGTCAGAACAAGTATTTGAGGAAACACTAAGGACCTATTATTAAGGCTTCTTATCCTTAAGATGCATCACTCTGCCGGCATGTTGTAATAGGATTTCCAAGCATGGAAGTTCATTTAGGAATTGAGTGAATAGAGTATTTTGGGATTATTAGTTAAATATTATAGACTGAATTTAATGTAATCTCTTGTCACACTCTAACCATGAGGGTTAGGATTTTGGGCAGATATAAGTTCAAAGCTCAGGAGTTTAGGGAAGACGATGGAGTGGTAAACAGCAGAGGAAGAGCCTCTCTGAGAAGTGTGGTCCAGACACTGGAATGTAGCCATTCAAGGAAGAGAAGAAGGAGGGAAGTCCCCTGGACCTATGAAGATCTGAAACCAGAGTAGAATCCCAAGGGTAAAGTGAAGAAACTTCAAGAAAGAAAAAGGAGCTAATGGGAGGCACGTTCTCATTGAGTCAGGACCCACTGCGTAGGAGAAGCAGTTTAAACCTGTGGATGCACAGTGACTGCTGGCAAACCTAGAGGCCTCCACAGAGAGATGCAGCTGCGCAACGGAAGAGTGGACACTGTGGACTGCTCTGTCTGGTGAGTGCGTTGGATTTGGGTGGCCACCCTGAGGGAGAGGGTGATTGTCCAGGAGCCTCTGAAGGTGGCCAACTGAGCTCAGAACTCAGAACCACCTCTGGCTCCAGCAAGGAGCTCCCAGGTGAGTTCAAGCCTGTGCAAAGTGAGCTGACTGCTGCAGGCTGAACAGGTCAGATTGCAGCCTCATGGTCAGAAACCTACCTGGCCTTCAAAGGAAGTGAAGGTGCAGACTCACTGAGATTATCCACTACCCCACTATAGAACTACTTTTGACTTCCTCGGATAAATCACCATGGATCTGAACTCTGCTTCTACATGTTCTCTACCACTGACAGCAGAGACAAACCTTGATGTGGACATTTTTTACCTCCACTCTTTTTTTTTTTTTTTTTGGTTCTTGTATTTTAAAGAGACAAAAAAGTAAAAATGCAACAAAGTTTCAAAACAAGATGATAGGAAATTAACAATTATTATAGTGCATATTGTTATCTTCAAAGTAGTTGCGATTACCAGGTATAGGCATGCAAGACTGACCCAACAATTGAACATTAACTGTTCCTTTCAATAAACCAGTAGAAATTAGGACTACAATTATCTTAGCTATCTTGTGTATATATACATATCTTCTTTTGTCTTCCTTCTTTTCTATTTTCCCCCATCCCAGTTGTTCTTTCATTTTGAGCAGTTTCTCTCCATTTCACTGTATCTTTTTCACCTTTTGGATCTTATTTACTCTTTCAGTTTCTTAACCTCTTCATTGTTTGATCTTGTTTTTAACAAGTGGGCCTGTAGTTTTTTGTTGGAGACAATACAAAATGGCTCTGAGAAGGCTTTAATGTTAACCAATTGGCTTTCCATGTTTACTTGTGAGTTGTCTGAAGCTTAGGCACCTTGTCTAGGGATGAGTAGGGGACTCATAATAAGTAAACCTCTGTGCGTCACTGGTCACTGCTGAGGGCTGTATTGGCCTGTGAAGTGGTGATGCCTCAGAGGACCAGATAAGGCCACACTAAGGATATCTGGCTCCAAACCCCATTAACTACAAGGAGACTGCAGGTGCAGGCTCCACACTCCTACAATAAATACCAACATAAAGATAAGGCAGTTCTCCTTGATTGACATAATTTACTACTTGGGAAAATTCTCCCAAGGTCCTGCTTAGATTCCCACATTTTCTTGAGTATCCTCCTCCTTTTTATGAAAACCTAAAAAATATGGGCTACCCAGAGAAGTCTTTGTCTAAACCTAGAGAACAATGAATGCTATAAGATAGTTAGACCCTCCTGGAGCCCTGAAATCATTTCAGTAGTATCACTTATTTAGGCCTCCAGCAGCCATTCATTTGGGAGATTGAGGGCCTGATCAGCCTGCAATAACTAAGGGTTTTAACCCAATAGCTTCTATTTTTTCTGTGGTTGTTATTTCGCTCTGTTCTTCCTTTTATCTCTTGCTTCTCTCTTTCTTGTCTTTTGCACCAGTTTTGCAAAGTTTTGGTGATGCTTCTTTGTCCTCCAGCCTTGCTTCTAATCTCTTCCGCTTCTTTTATTTCTCTACCTTTCTGCTAATCCTTTAAAAATTTTCTCTCCTGAGGGTAAAATTAGCATACTGAGGGTTTATTTATTACAAAAAATATTCTGGTTTGTTATAGATTTTGTTATGTAGCCACGAATCTAGCTCATATGGTTCAAGGTGGCAAATTAATACATACCTCAGTGTGTCATTTTCTAAACTGTGTGTGATGCTACTGGAATTGCTGATTGTGCCACTTTGCCAAAGTGACATAATTGTTCTAACCAACTGTTCTTCCTGGTATACCAAGACTGAGCTTGCCTAAGGGTCATAGAAAATACTGCGGGCCAGTGTCCAAAGAAATAAGAGCTGGGCCAAGCAGGCAGCAACTTCTCCTCCTCAATAAATTGAAGAGCTAGGATCTTGCAACAGACTGAAAGCCAAAATGTAGCTACACCTGGAAGACACCTCTAAGAAGTAGTCATTTCCTAAGTGTTCTAAGTACTAGCAATAAAGCAACCCACCATAGGCAATTTACAGGCATCACCGCAGAACTAAAACTAAAGAAAATAACAAGATACTTAAACAAGATGGAACCCCAGACATCCAATTCACCAAAGGCAAACACAAGGATCAGTGAGGTGGAATAATCCAAAAACTAGGAGTAGAGATCCGATTTGACCTATTAGTTCCCCTTCTTGGCATCTTCCCAAAAGAATTAAAATCATCATACAATGGCAGTATATGTACTCCCATGCTTATAGCAACTCAGTTTGTAATAGTCAAATCTTGGAAATAGCTCAAATGCCCATCAAATGAGGAATGGATAAAGAAGATGTGGTTCTTTTATACAATGGAGCACTCTGCCATAAAGAGAGATATGCTTAAGACATTCCTAGGTAAGTGGATGCACCTTGAGACCATTCTCTTAAGTGAAATATATCTGCCACATATGTATAAATACTGCATTGTTCCTCCGTAGTGAGAAACTTAAAGTGTAAATAAGGACCAAAATGTATATAGGCATTGTGAAATAGGAAGAAATTGTTCAAATGCAGAGGGAAACAAGAGAGAGGCTAGAGAAAAGGAAATAAGTGAAAAAATGAGAAAATAAGGAAAAATAAAAATAAAGCTATTGTGCATAGGGAGGGCAGCAGGTGCAGCAGGGAGGGTAGGGAAATGAGGAAAAAAGAAATAAGGTATATCATGTAAAGGTACAAATTCATTATGATGAATATGATCATTATGTATATCTAAAATGTATTAATAAAATCTGATTGGAGAAAAATAAATAAATGAATAATCTAAAGCTCAAACTATTCAGTCAACCAGCGAGTGTTTCTGGTGTCACTATCTTTCTTCCTTAAATTCTATAGGATTTTCCCATGAATCATCTCACTAATATAAATGCAAGTAGAGTCCATGGATGTAGAAATTACCTCCGTGAAGCCAGCACTAAAGCCAGATTTATTTTTTGCATAAAGTTAACTCATCATTAACCAAACACTCTCTCTCTGCCTGAAAACCCCTCTGGATGTTTAGGGCAGGACCATATGCTGGCTCTGAGTGGATCTGGTAGACTCAGGCTTGGGAAGAGCCACCAAAACAAACTCAGGCTCATGAGTATAAAAATGATAGACAAAGCTGTTAGAGCCAAGTTCACAACCTACTTGTGAATAGAATTTGTGTATTTCACTCATCATTCAGACAAGACTAAGGTTTTATAGACATATCCACATACAAGTTCGTGATGAGTCATAGAGCCATGTGTTACAATTAACCTCCCCAATATCCATCTTTTAAGTCTTCACAGACAGTTGAGGGTCTAGGCATGGTCCCTGAGAAAACAAGGACATTTAGCATTATGTCCCTGAAACATATTTTTTATGTTCTGAAGACTCTTTCTAAGTCAAAGGAACATTGTAAGCATGCCCTGACCCACCTGTCTATACAGGTGTTGGCCAATGGACACTTGGAACTGAAAAACTGGTGTTATCTGTAGAATCAGCCTTTCTTCCAATATGCTAAGTCAGCTGTTCCTTGGAATGCTGGTTATACAATGGAACGCAGTGCAGTAATGATGTCACTGATATGTAGTCTAATCTATAAGATCTGTTCCTGACAATTACTGGGTATGAAATAGAGCACTAGGGAGTACCACATATAACTGAGCCAGCTACCACTGGATACTGAGCATTCTCCAGCAATTTTACATCTAGACTACTGCTACTGGATCTTCTGGATTTTTTTCTATTCAGCCTGTTGCCACAAGATCCTGTCATATCCTGTCTAGCCCTTCATCCCCAAGCCTTCTGCCAATTAACTATAGTGGCCTGCCTCACTGCACATTCCAAGTACTGTTGGGCAACTTTTATATCCAGCCCACAGCCACTCCACTCTATACTTTTCTGCTAGTAAATCCAATTTAGCCTTATCATTTCTTGTTGATGCCTTAATAAACTTAATCTTTTAGAAGCCAACTGCAGGTGTTTTCCACAGTCACTTGGCATCAACAAACTTTAGCACGAACAAGATAGTTATACAGAAATTCATGACACATTAACTGTTCCATCTGGAATATTGAACAAGAATGAAGACTTAAACTGGGGTGTCAATTCCAGTTCAATACCTGACTGCCTAGTATAATCCAGGGATATTTCATTTGGTGGTAAAAACACTGATCAGAGAAAGAATTAAACTTTCCTCAATGAAAATTTTCAAATAAACAACCATGAGAAATATTACTCCAGCCTCTCTAATGAGCCACTTCTCAAGGATGGCCATAATTAAGGTCTCTGTTTTGTTCAAGTGCCACAGAATCTCTCCACTTATCTTTCTTGATCCTTTGCAACTGCTTATATTGAAAGTGACACATTTCCCTTAAATTATTAGAAAGGTTAAATATTTTTAAACACAACAGTAATAAAATACAGAAAAACCACTGTGTTTCACCCCCTGCCACCTTTGCAGAGAGGATCCACAGACCCATGAAGCCTTGGATGCCTCAGTGAACTGCCTGGGAAGGCCAAGACCCCATACCCAGTCCACTGCTGCCATCATGGGAATGATTCTGAGTCCTAGGGAACCTGGGGAGCCTTAGTGAGCTGCCCAGGAAGGGCGAGACTCCATACTCTGCCCTTCATTTCAGGAATGACACTGATTCATGGTAAACCAAGGGAGCTTCATAAATGAAAAAATTAGGGAGCAAAATACAATCTCAGACCCCACCCCCACACAAAACAAGTCCAGAAAATATCAGTATAGAAGAACTTGGAGTCACACACCTGAAATTTCTGGAAAGATAGCAACTGAAGTAGAGAACCAACTATATCAGGGTATAGAGGAAATCAGATCAGAAATAACTGCTCAAGTTAAAAACAGAAAATGAAAACCATAATGAAAGAATTGCTCAGCATACCAAAGACAAAGATTTAAAAAAAATAGATGACAGAAAAATGATAGAAACCTTGAAAGAACAATATAGGAAAGAATTAGAATTCATGAAATAGATTCAAAAAGATATTCAGGAAATGAAATATTCCATTGAAAGCTGGCAAAACTGCTTGAATGAAATTGAAGATAGTATTTGAGACCTTGAAGATAGCATTCCAGATAGCAATTTTGAAAGGAAAGAGCTCTTAAAAACAACAATTTGCAGCATAACATCCATTGGTGAGTTCCTACAATTCTGCCTAGTGACATATGTATTGTCTCTAATATTCTTTTAAATTATTATTTTCTTATTACCTTTAATGATTTGATTAATCTTCTGTTCTTACATCTGGTAATCTGAGCAACTTTGTTGAAGATAACAATATGTAATATAACAACCGTTGCTAATCTCTATCATTTGATTTGAAACCCTGTAGCATTTTTAATGTCTTTGCTTTGTGATGTTTGTATTTTGCTATTGTTCTTTTTTTTGTACTGTTTTCTTTAAAATTAAAAATTGAAAAATAACATGGAACTATGAATAACAATTTAGCAGTTGTAAGATGAGGCAAAGAAAACAATATGATACTGATAGGTGTGAATGAAAGAGCAGGAGTCAACATAAATAACATAAAAGGATTATTTGCAGCAGTAAAAGCAGAAAATTACCCAGGCATCGTGAAAGAATCTCACATACAGGCAAATGAGACACATAGAACTCCAATCAGCCATAACCAAAATAAACCTACACCCAGACACATAATAATCAAGATCTCAGAAATTCAGAAAAAGAACAGAATAGTAAAAGCTTCTAGAGAAAAGAAACAGATCATCTATGAAGGAAAACTCATCAGAATCATGGCAAATTTTTTAACACAAACCATTAACTCAAGAAGAGCTTGGAATGAAATATATCAGGTCCTGAAAGACAACAACTCCTAACCCAGATTAGTGTACCGTGCAAAACTGTCTTTCAAAATTGATAGAGAAATAAGATACCGCCACAACAAAGATCAACTGAAGAAATTAATGACAACCAAACCAACCCAGAAAGAGTATTGAAAGAGATTCTACAAAAAGATAAAATGTGAAGAACAACAGAAAAGAACCACCAAGTATGACAAGCTATTAAACAGGGAGAAAGTATGGAACCAATCACGGGAAAAAAAAAAATAACAAAGATAAGGCAATACATATTAATAATAATCATGAATGTAAATGGCCTCAATTCACTGATCAAAAAATACATACTGACAGAGTAGACCAAGTAACAATATCCAACAGCATTCTGTATATAGGAAACATTTTTAACTCATAAGGGATTTCATATACTGAAAGTCAAAGAATGGAAAACAATATTCCATGTGACAGGAAACTAGAAAAAAGGAGGGGTAGCTATTCAGTTTGCAAATAATGTGAACTTCAAATCAAAAATTTTCAAAAGAAATAAAGAAAGTCACTATGTTTTTGTAAGGAGAAACCTGTAAGAGGAACACATACAATCATAAATATATATGCACCAAATACAGGAGCACCCAACGATATGAGACAAATTTTAATAGACATAAAAAATTAACAAGTAATATTATAATTGTAACATGGGACTTTAACACCTCATTGTTACAAAGAGAGGGATCAACTAGTCAAAAAAATCAGCAAAAATATAAGAGAACTAAACCAAACCTATGAACAAATGGACTTAATAAACCTTTACAGAATATTTCACCCAAGAACATTAGAAAACACATTCTTCTCACCTGCACATGGGATGTTCTCTAAAATACACCATATACTAGCAAATAGAACATGCTTAAGTAAATGCAAAGAAATTCAATTATCCCATGCAAATTATCAGACCATAGTGCAATGAAACTGGAAATTATTGACAATAGAAATCACAAAATCCATTAATACATGGAAATTAAATAACACTCTCCTGAACAATCAATGGGTCATAGAAAAAAGAAAAGAAGAATTTAAACAATATCTACAGTGAAACAAAAATGCAGTTACAAACTACCAGAACATGTGGGATGCAAAGAAAGCAGCCCTCAGAGGGAATTTATAGCAGTGGATTCCTACATCAGAAAACAGAATGAGCACAAATAGATAACCTAATGCTGCACCTTGAGCTTCTAGAAAAAGAACAACTGAAGCCCAAAGCCAAAAGAGGGCAGGAAATTATAAAGACCAGAGCAGAAACTAATGCAATGGAGAAAAAGAAAACAATAAAAGAATCAATGAATTGAAGAGTTCATTCTTTGAAAAAATAAATAAAATTGATAAACCCCTGGCCAACCTTATGAAAAAAAAGGAAAGAAAAACTCAGATCCTTGCAATAAGGAATGAAAAGGGTGAAATCACTACAGATTCTGTAGAAACTCAGATGATCATCAATAATTACTTTGAAAATCATGACTCTCACAGGATGGAAAACACAGAAAAAATGCACAGATACTTAGATACATATGAATTAGCAAAACTAAATCAAGAAGATACACAAATTCTGAATAATTGAATACCAGTCAACAAAATTAGAAAAATAATAAAATAATAAACAATTTACCAACAAGGAAACACCCATAGGACTTAAGGATTCACAGCTGGATTGAACCATCCCTGCACTCTTGGGATGAATCCTGCTTGGTTATGGTGTATAATCTTCTTGATGATTAGCTCCATTCTATTAGCTAGTATTTTACTGACACTCAGATTTCTGGCTGCATTGCTGAGTGACATATCTTAGACAATCAATGTTTCTCCAGCATGGTTCAATATACACAAATCAATAAATATAATACACCATATCAACAGAGGCAAAGACAAGAATCACATGATTTTCTCAATAGATGCAGAAAAAGCTTTTGATAAAGTCTGACACTCATTCATGATAAAAAAAAAACCCTATAGAAAATTGGAATAGATGGTCTTTACTTCAATCTCATAAAAGCCTTCCATGACAAACCATCAACCAACATCATACCAAATGGACAAAAACTGAAAGCTTTCACTTTAAAATCAGAAACAAGACAAGGATGTTCACTGGCACCACACCTGTTTTAACACAGTTCTGGAAACATTAGCCAAAGCAATTAGACAAGACAGAGAAATAAAAGGAATAACGATAGGAAAGGAAGAAGTGAAATTATCATTATTTGCAGATGACATGATACTCTACATGGAAGACCCCCAAAACTCCACCAAAAGACACCTGGAATTAATTGCCAAACTCAGTAGCATAGCTGGAAACAAAATCAATACTCAAAAATCAATAGCATTCCTATACACAAACAACAAACACACTGAGAGAGAAATTAGGGACACCATACCTTTCATTATAGCATCCAAAAAAATTGAAACACTTAAGAAACAATCTAACAAAAGAAGTAAAAGATATATACAGTGCAAATGACAATGGTCTTGAAAAAAGAGATCAAAGAGGACTTCAGAAAATGGAAAGATATGCCTTGCTCATGGATAGGAATGATCAACGTTGTCAAAATGGCCATACTCCCAAAATTTCATAGAAATTAATTGTAATCCTGATCAAAGTACCATTAGTATACCTCACAGATCTAGCAAAAACATTCCTAAAATTCATCTGGAACCAGAAGATACCCAGAATTGCAAAAGGAATCTTAGGCAGCAAAAACAAGGGAGGAGGCAACACAACCACTGACTTGAAATTACACTATAAAGCTACTGCGATAAAATCAGCACGGTATTGGCAAAAAACAGACCTGAGAATCAATGGAACAGATTAGAAGATGTAGACACAACCACAAACACACTTAGCCACCTGATCTTTGACAAACGGGCCAAACATGTTTACTGGAAGAAACATAGCCTCTTTAATCAATGGCACTGGAAAAACTGGCTCTCCACATGCTAAAGACAAAAACTAAAACTATGTCTATCACCGTGCACTAAAGTCAAACTGGGTTAAACATCTAAATATTAAAATAGAAACACTGAATCTACTGGAAGAGAAAGTAGGTAAAAATCTTAAAGACATAGGGGTAGGCAGAGAGTTCATGAACAAAAACCAAACTATATGGGAAATACTTCAATGAATCAACAACTGGGATCTCATCTTATTGATAATTTTTTGCACTTCAAAAGAAATCACCAACAGTGTGAAAAGAAAACTCACAAATTGGGAAAAAAATTTTCCCAACTGTCCCTCAGAAACAGGAATTCTATCAAGAACATAGAAAGAATTAAAATTAAATCAGGTCCCAAAAAATTCAAAGACCCAGTCCCAAAATGGGCATCTGAAATGTATACACACTTCTCAGATAAGGAAATGCAAATGGAAAATAAATATATGAAAAAATGTTGAGCATCATTAGTCACTTGAAAAATACAAATTAAAACAATGCTGAGATTCCACCTCACCCTGGGAAGAATGGCTATCATCAGAAATCAACCAATAACAATGCTGGCAGAGCTGTGGCAGAACAGGAACACTTCTGCACTGTTGGTCAGAGTATAGACTGGTGTACCCACTGTGGAAATCAGTCTGGAGACTCCACAGTAAACTAGGGTTAAAGGTCCCATTCAACCCAGCTATTTCTATTTTCGATGTATCTCCAGAAGAACTGAAAACATCTTACAACACCAATATATGTGTACTGATGTTTGTAACAGTGCAATATGTCATAGCTAAATCTTGGAAACAACACAAATGCCCATCAACTGAGGAATGGGTCAAAAAGATATGGTATTTTTATACAATTGAGTATTGCAGCTATAGAGAAAGATAAACTCGAAGCTTTTATAGGTAAATGGATGTAACTAGAAACCATACTTGTAAGTGAAATAAATCAGACTCACAGATGTAAACAATGAATTGTCTCCCTAATGTAAGAACCTGAAAGAGTAAATAAAATCTGAAGGTACAATAGATATTATGAAAGGGAATGAAACTGCTCCAAGGGAAAGAACAACTGGGTTAAGGAAAAAGAAAAAAGAAAGAAGGAAGGGGGGAAAAAAATATATATATATATATATACACACACACACACATATAAAAGATAGCTAAGAAAATTGTATTGCTAATTTCTGTTGTTTTATTGAAAGTAACAATTAAAGTTTAATTGTTTCATCAATCTTACTTGTATATATCTGGTTATCTGACTAACCACTTTGAAGATAACAATATGAAATACAACAACCATTGTTAATTTCCTATTACCTTGTTTTGAAATTCTATATTGTTTTTATTGTTTTGTGTTATTTTGTTGAAGTCTTTGTTATTTTGTTTTTGTTCTTTTCTCTTTAAAATAAAAAATAAATTTGAACAATATATGTGTACTTAAGTAAATAAATATACATGATAAAATACATATACAAATTTTTTAAAAATACAGCAGCTTGGATTGCGAGTAACTTGTTCTGAGTGTTCCACAAGATGAGCAAACATTTCTAAGAGATTTTAACTTCATAAAGGAACAATGTCTTGAAACAGAAGTAGTAGGTGATGCTGAATGTCACACAATCCCTGCTGAGACAATGCTCTCTCGCTCTCTCTCTCTTTCTCTCTCTCTCTCTCTCTCTCTCTCTCTCTCCAGGATTGTGCATGATCATCTTACAACAGCAAGAGGGTATGGAGATTTCATCTGCAGAGGAGTGAGAGAAAAAGGAAAAAGCAGAGGTGTAAAATGTTAGAAGCACTGCAAAGAAGAGGCAGTATCTTGGAGGAGACTCAATAAAAACTCAGCTATGCCTAGAAGTCATCTCTGAAAAGTAGGCTTTTCCTAAAAAGGTCTCAGTACCAGTAATAAAAGTACTTACCATAAGCAATTTACAAGCATTAACACAGAAAACAAATAAACAAAAAATATAAAATGAGAAAACACAGAAGCAAGATATAATCCCAGACCTCCAACTCTCCATGGCAAGTCCAGTGGGTAGTGGGTGGAAGAAATCAAAAGCTACCCAGTTGAACTTTCTAAAGCGGTTGCAGTGAAAGTAAAAAAGCATTTGAATGATTCACTAGGGAAAAAAACCAGAAATAATTATACAGAGAGTTAAAAAGATGATTGCCACAATGCTTGACATGGTTAGTGTATCCAGAGTAGATACAGATTTAAAAACTAGAGCTCAGGAAAGTGATAGAAACCATGAATGCCCAACATAGGGAAGAACTGGACTCCATAAAACAGATTCTAACAGTAGATATTCAGGAAATTAAAAATCCTCTTGTAAGTATACACAGCAGACTCAACCAACGTGAGGAAAGAATATCAGATCTAGAAGGTAGGTTTGCAATTAGTGACCATCAAACATCAAATGAAAAACTTCTTAAAAATAGCAAGGAACCACAAAAACAAATGCAACATCTGGTAGATGATACAAAGAAGAATAGCCTAAGATTGATTAGAATCAGTGAAAAATATCAGAAGATAGCACACAGGATATTACAAAAATCTGTTCACAGAAATAATGGCAGAAAATTTCCCAAGCATAGAAAAAGAATTTGATATACAGGTAATGAAGCATTAGCATGGTCAGATTGGCCATGATTACAATAAAACTCCAACTAGCCATGATCAGAATAAAGCTACACTAAGGTATATAGTAGTTCAGATTCCAGGACTAGAGATATAGCTCAGTAGCACAGTGCCTGCCTGGCAAGTGTGAGGTCCTGAGTTGACTCCTAGTACAAAATAAAAAATTCCAGAAATTGAAAACAAGAACACGATGCTAATAACTCTCAGAGAAAAGAAACAA
>NW_004955455.1:6791089-6793979 GCF_000276665.1 Chinchilla lanigera
AAAAAAAAAAAAAAAAAAAAGAGTATGGAGTGAAGTATTTCAATACCTAAAACAATCACCAACCCAGATTGATGTACCCTGCAAAATGATCTTTCAATACAGATGGAGAAATATGGAACCAGAAGAGACCTAGCATAACAAAAGCAATTCTGCATAACAAAGTCAATGCAAGGGAGCTCTGAATCCTTGATCTGAAGGTATATTACAAAGCTACCATTGTAAAAACGACACAGTAGTGGCAAAAAAATAGACCTGAGGATCAGTGGAACAGGTTAGAAGACAATGAAACAACTTCAAATATACTCAGATACCTCATCTTTGACAAAGGAGTCAACATCTTCACTGAAAGAAAGATAAACTCTTTCATAAATGGTTCTGGGAAAACTGGCTATCCACATGTGGAAGACTGAGCCTAGACCCATATATTTCATGACACACAAAACGAAAATTGAGATGGGTCAAAGATTTAAGTATAAAAGCAGAAACACTTAATTTGCTGGAAGATAGGATAGGTAAAACTCTAGAAGACATAGGTGGAATCAAAGACTTTATGATGAAAACCTCAGTCACATAGGAAATATTACAAATAATGAACAACTGGAATCATATCAAATTAAAAAGTTTTGCAGAGTAAAACAAACCCCCAACAGAGTAAAGAGAAACTCCAGAAAATGGGGAAAAAATTACCAGCTACTCCTCCAAGGACTAGTATCTAGAATATATAAAGAATTATTTTAAAAATCAGATCCCCAAATTCAAAGACCTAATCCCAAATTGGGCATCTGAAATAATATACTTCTCAGGTGAAGAAATATAAACAGCAAAGTAATATATGAAAATATGTTCGACAACTCTGTGCATTTGAGAAATTCATAACAACACTGAGAGTCCATCTCACTACAGAAAAAATGGCTATCATCAAGAAACCAACAATAACAAATATAGGCAAGGCTGTGGGAAAAAGGAAATACTTCTTCTTTGTGTGTAGGTGTGTAAATTGGTATACTCACCATGGAAATCAGTATGGGGGTCCTTCAAAAACTACAAATAGAAATTCCATTTGACCCAGCTATTCCCCTTCTAGACATCCTTCCAAAATAGCTAAAAGCATCACACCTCAGTGTTATAGGCATAGCCATGTTTATAGCAGCACAATTTATAATAGATAAATCTTAGAAATAGCACATATGCCCATTAAAAGATGAGTGGATAAAGAAAATGTGATATCATATACATTGGAGTACTACTCTGTTGTAAAGAAGAATAAACTTGAATCCTTTGCAGGTATGGATGCACCTTGAGACCATAACTGTATATGAAACAAATCAGACACACACTTATAAATATCACATTCTTCCTCTTCTATGAGAAATCCTACAGGTAAACAAGGAGCAAATAGAGGACAGTTACTGAGAAGAAGCAAGAACATGCTCAAATGAGAAGGGGAACAAGCAAGGGGAGAGGCAGAAGGAAATGAAGTGAAAAGAGCTTTGAAAACAAAGAATAGAAGGAAAAAATAGAAACAAAGTGTCTGTAAATCGGGGGAAGAAGGGTGAAGGAAAGGAATGTAAATAGTGAAAAAGAAATTAAGATGTATGATGTGTGTGTACAAATTTACTATGATGAATGTGAGCACTATGTACGGCAAGTATGTACTAATAAACATTTAAGAAATGATGGTCCGCACAAACGCGATGAGAAATTATAGACACCAAAATTCAGAAAACATTTCTTTCACACAAGTGCACTAAGTATATTTGTTACAACATGCAGCGTATTCACTTATGAACACTCATACTAGACAGGAACATGCCCGTTTGTGATCAAGGGAGCACGTGCACTGTCTGTACTCCCGTTTGTCATTCAGCAGTGTCTTGAGTTCATCTTTTTACATAGGCATTTACCTCTCATGCAAAGGTATCCAGGTGGATATTTACAGATCCTTAATTATAATTTATATTGTCATTTAAGTGTTCATTTCAATAATGTTATTCATTTATATTTAATTATGTGTTAATATTATTATTATATAATTCAATATGTGTGTTCTGTGTGGCAACAGACCTACCAAAAGCATCTATCTGGCTGACAATCTTAACTAGGGCTCATTTTGAGGGTACACTTTACATTACAAACATGCTGATAAATGCTAATAGTTTGTTTTCCAATTAGGTCTTATTTTCTGGGAAATACAGCAGGGGAATTTCCTACAAACTGAAATTCATAGACAAAAGGAATCCAAGATCTCAGCTTCTCTACTCATGATATCTACTGTTTATGACATGGAGGAAAGCAGAGAACCAATATGGTGGACTCGCAACTGGTGGTCAACTTGTAACACCCAGCTGAACTGAACTAGTGGTTCTGGGTATGGGAAGCCCACCTGAGGATTGTTCCAGCAGCATGAGAGAGAGAACAGCAGAAGAAGAGAGGCTATTAGGAGCTGGAAGAAGCTCCCCCACACCTAAATTTCTCCACCCAGTTTCCCTGAGCCACTAATTTTGACCTACTGAGAAAACTACAACTATCAGATCCATTAAAAAGGAAGCAAGGATGAGTAAGAGACCCGCGGAAATGCATTATTCCATCAGTGGTATTTTCACTGAAAACACTAGAGGGCAGTGTGAACAGTGCCTTTGGATTGCAAGTAAGAACTGAATTGTCTTGTAGACACATGGTGCTATTATGCACACTCAGTGTCAGTTAACTCAGTAGGTGTGACCTGATCAAGTTGTTGAACTCCTGGGCAGGGCAGTCTCATTTGCATGAAAACCCTGCCCACCACCCCCAGCAGGGTATGAAGAGTTATAATGAGAGCTGCAAGGCTGTTTGTGTGCCAAGCAGTCTTGAAGAGCGCAGTCCTGGGCTGTCCGCACCATGGCCTGGGCTC
>NW_004955455.1:6795523-6797059 GCF_000276665.1 Chinchilla lanigera
TGCCTCCGACTGAATCAAGTATCTTGAGCCTGAGCCATGCAGCACCATGTAATTGCTTGATTTCCAACTCATGGAAACTATGAGAAACTAAGTGTTTAAGTCACTAAATTTGGAAATCCTTTTTTCCAGACTAATAGACTAAAGATTAATTAAGATCTACAAAGTCATTCTAATCTTGAAGTGGGAGACTGAGACATGTTCCTTGCTCATGAATCACCTCCTCAAGAACATGCTGGGGCCTTGCATAGGCTGTGTCAAAGGAGCGGCTCATGATAGTGCTCATATTTCCCGTGCATAAGGGGAAATTTTTGGCTTTTTCAACTCAAAAGAATAAAAGGCATTCAAATCTTTTAGACAGAAGAAAAGTTTCGAGCAACAGCTCACCATGTAGCATATCTGGCATGCAACTGGTATAAAGGGAGAGAAAAATGAGATGATCTGTGAATGATTCTGAGTTCTTCATCCCCAGCATACAAGAGAGGGTCCCTAAAGCCCTTGATGTGCTTGAAGAATATTAAGTAAAATCAGACAAAGACACGAGCCTAAAATAAATATCTACTCCTTAAAAAAGGATACTAGATTTGGTATGCCTAATCCACAGGTTCTACATATGCAGAGTCAAATACTGCAGACCAAATATTTTTATACAAAATTTTCTTTTCATTAATTAAATTGCATTAATTTAAATTAATGGTTTTAGAGCTGGGCATGGTGGCACAGCCCTATAATCCCAGAACTTGGAAGGCTGAGACAGGAGGATCACTGCAAGTTTTAGACAAGCCTCAGAATACATAGTGAGAACTTGCTTTCAAAAATTAAGTAATGGATTTCATATGCAACTATATAGAAAATGATATCAAAACCACAGAGGAACTTGGGAATATAAAACTATACAAAGTATTACAAATGAATTTTAAAACATTAAAATGCTGTATGTAGTTTCTTTTTTTAAAATGGAGTTTCTTAGGTGAATTTCATTATTCTTTCCTTTTAAATCCTATAATATTATAAATACCCAAAATAATTTACATGATCAGAAACTTTGCACTAAGTTTTACATCATATCCACTTTCCCAAAAAAAATGGGATCAACTTTTAACATTTTAGCTTAAAAATTACAAAAAATACAGACTAGTATAAGTAGGAAATACTTACTGAAGAAATATTTCCCATCAATCATCAATCAATGTTTTCATCTGCATGGAGCTACACAGCATTTTTTGTTGTCAGGATTGCCTAAACAGTGCAGTGTAACAACTACTTACATACCATTTACATTTTTTATAAATAATCTAGTGGTAAATTAAATTACAGAGGAAGATGTGCATAGATCATGTACAAATACTGCACCATACTATATACAGGACTACAGCATCTGTGCATTTGGGGTATGTGGGTTGAGTCTTTTACTTCATAGTGATTCTAGGGATATACACTAATATCTCTTTCTGGTTTTAACTTGAAATTTAAATTAGTCAATATTTTCCTTTTTCCCCAAACAAACCAAGCACTTCAGCAAATTATTTTTGGTACTCC
>NW_004955455.1:6798369-6812757 GCF_000276665.1 Chinchilla lanigera
TGTCTCCACTGGTAATTCTGACACTCTGACCAATCCATACCTGATAACATAATATTATTTCTCCAATGGCCACAGGGTCCTCTAAGGTCTGCTGCTGTTTTCTCTGTCCAATTATGGCTCACTTTACAGACTTGGGGCTCCATAACCAGTGCTCATTTTGAGCATAGTAAAAGGTACACGACTCCTGAAACTAAAGAATAGCAGTGAATAAGCTGACAGGACTTCAGGGCCTTGTTGAGCCCAGGCAGAAGCTTCTGACAATTTTTACCTCGTTAACACAAATACAGAAGTTCAAAGGAGCTCAAGGAAGTGAAGGGCTCAGCCCAAAGCCTGATGATTTCTCGCATTCCATGGGAACAAAACCATCCAATAGGTGGGTATAAACCCTCCCTTGAAAGGGAGGTAGGACTCACAGGATGTTGCTGGGAGCTATCATTTACTGATACCATTCTTTCCTTACCCTGCCTCTCTGAAACCTCTTCTTGCACTCAGAAATCTTGTTAAGATCTTCCTCTAGGACTCTGATATATATCATTGTCACTCCCAATTCTCTCCTTCAACTCCATGACTCTCCTCCCTCGAGCTGTCAGGAGTGTTGGATGCTGATGTGTACCCACTGCTGTGCCCTCTGGAAATTGTTCTATGATGACAAAGTTTGACCTCTACATGATCGCATCCTTTACATTCTGCACACAAAGGTTTTGCTTGTTACAGGAGTAAAACATACACATTTTCAAAATTTGCTAAATGTCCGAGGAACCCTTTCATCATGTCTCCATTAATACACACAGGATCAGCTGAAATCTTCACCATGACTGCACCACACCTCACTGTCTCCCTCTTTGATATCCCCTTGCCTCTCTTCTTCATAGAGCATTCCAAATAAAATGCCTGCAGGAAACTCTCCAACTCAGAGACTGTTTTCCAAGAACCCAGCACAGGATACTTACATTGAAAGTAAATAGCTATTGACTTGGAACATATGTACTTTCTCATTTATTTCAAGAAAGAAATTTTAAAAAAGAAAAGAATGAAAATCTAAAGTAATTTATAGTCATATAATTGATAAAGGTTACTTTAAAACTTTTGTTCTAGGGCTAAACTGACTTCCACTTCAATTAGCTTAGGAGATCTAAACATTCTGCATAATACACTGAAGATATCAAATTGGGTAAAACAGAAATACAAGAGCTGATAAGTTCAACAAATGACCAAGACAGGGGACAAGTTCTGAAATTCCAGGAGCCCATCCTATCAGTGAGGTTCTAAGGGGTCTTCTAGCGTGTGAGAAGACAGGAGAAAGCATCCCTTCCACAGGAAGTTAAATCATTCCATCTCACACCTCCACCCTGACACCTAACTGGCCTCACAGCTTTTGGAAGTTCATAGAGCATGACTGAGAATACTGCTTCAATAGATTACCAGGTGATCAGTAGGTTTAAGAAGCCTGGAGTAGACAAATGCTCTGAAGATAAAATGTACACAGTTCTGCAACTGGAGACATATGATCAGTTAAACACACACACACACAAAGACACACACACATGAACTATTTCTCAAGCCTCCAGAGAAAATCAGTGTATTCCTCTAGTGTTCTGAAACAAAACAAAACAAAACAAAACATTAGAAATTCTGAAATGCTACTGAGTCTGTAGAATTCATGTGACAGTGATCATGATAATGCTGGGTTGATGGAGCATGCCTGTAATTCCAGCACTTGGGAGGCTGGGGCAGGAGGATTCCTGGGAGTCTGAGGCCAGTCTGGGCTACAAAGTGAGTTCAAGGCCAGCCTGAAATATGTATTGAGACTGTGTCACAAAAAGACCAAAAAACTTTTTAAAAAATACTCTTCTTAAGTGGTTCATTATTGTGTGAATTTCCACGAAACCTACATAAAGAGGCCAAAAGAGTCCATGGTCTCAGCTTCGCTACTCAAGGTACCTGATGTCTATGGCTTGGAGGAAAGCAGTGATTGACTCAGGTCTCCACTCCCCAAAATGTCTCCATCCAGCTTCCTCCAGGAATAACAGGCATTGAATTCCATGTAGTGAGAAAACAAAAACCTCCAGACCTAAGGAAAATGGGTTACAAGTAAGAAAAGATCTGCAGGAATGCATCATTGCACCAGTGGCATTTTCACTGCTGACAATAGAGAGTGCTATGGCGCTCATCTTGGGACAGGAAGTAACAACTTTGAAAAGTTTAGTAGACTAGAGTTTCCTAACCCATACTCACTGTGAGTTAACTCAGTGGGTGTGACCTGAACAAGCTGCTGAACTCCTGGGCAGGGCAATCCCATTTGCATGAAAACCCTATCCTCTGCCCCCAGGAGAGTATGAAGAGTTATAATGAGGGCTGGAGGGCTGCTTGTGTGCTAAGCAGTCTTGAAGAGCACAGTCCTGGGCTGTCCGCACCATGGCCTGGGCTCCTCTCCTGCTCACACTTCTGGCTCACATCACAGGTCAGCAGGGATTTTCTGGCTGGGGCTGTGCAAGGCAGCGGTGTTGCCTCTGTCTCCTCGCCTGACCGTCACTTTCCTCTCTTCTTTTCAGGGGCTGAATCACAGGCTGTGGTGACTCAGGAACCTGCACTGTCCACATCTCCTGGAGGGACAGTCACACTCACCTGCGGCTCCAGTACTGGAGCAGTCACAACCAGTAACTATGCTGCCTGGGTCCAACGGAAACCCTACCAAACACCACAAGGTCTAATAGGTAGCACCACGCACCGGGTCCCTGGTGTTCCTGCCCGCTTCTCAGGCTCCTTGCTTGGAGACAAGGCTGCCCTCACCATCACAGGGGCCCAGCCTGAAGACGAGTCCACGTATTACTGTGCCCTGTGGTAGAGCAACCATGTCCACAGTGACACGTGCAGATGGGGAACTGAGACAACACAGCCTTGTGCACATCACCCTGTGCCCCTCAGCACCTCCTTGCAGACAAACACAAGACTCAGAGTCATGGGTGGTGTCTGAGAGAGATGGGAATCTTTGGAGCCTTAGAAGGGGACCAGGTGAGGCAACCACTGCAAAAGCCCCAGTGAACTCCACCCTCACCAGTGTGTGCCCTTCTGTAACCCTCTCCTGAGTATGAGCTGCACTGAGTGACTGGTTTAGCAAATTTGAAGACTCAGGGTTTAGTTAAAGAAAACACCTGGCTTAGGAGACGACAGTAGCTGCATTTGGTCTGTGCTTTGACCAGTTGAGGAGCAAAGTTTCTCTAAACTAGAAACTATTCAGTCAGTAGGCCAGGCTGCCACTCTGAGGAGGCAGAGAGGACTCCCATGGGAGAACTAGAGAAGCAGCTATAGGTCGAAGACATGTCACTCAGCAGTGCAGCCAGAAGTCTGAGTGTCCGAGATATGGGAAAGGCTGTAAACACTTGGAGTTTCATATTTCCCAGGTTTTTCTTATGTTTCACTAACAAATGTTAAGTCCCCTTTCATGGTCTACCCCAAGCAGGCTGTCTCTATGCTTTAGGCTCCATTTAAAGAAATTGGATGTGCAAATCTTCAGTGTGGACTCTGGTGGTTTTGACTTCTTGGTTGCAACCTGATGTGAGTTAGGAAACAACATGGGAGCCAATACGCACAATTTTTAAACCTTGTATATAACCGGTTGCTAACAATAGAATAGGTAACTGGTTAGATACCACTGTGGAGATTAGATTATAGAGATTATGGTTTGTTTTGGTTGATTTCTTTGGGATTGCCTACCCTGAAAAATGACACACAGTAACCAGCAAGCTAAAGCTGCAAAACCCAATGTAACTGAGATCAGAAATGGATCCTCCCACTCCAGCCAGGCCTTCAGATTATGCAGGCCCTGATGACAGGCTGCTTCCAACTGAATCAAGTATCTTGAACCTGAGCCATCCAGAACCATGTAATTCCTTGATTTCCAAAGCATGGAAGTTGGGAGATACTAAGTGTTGATGAGATACTAACTATTTAAGTCCCTAAACTGAGAAATCAATTGCGCCAGATTAATAGAATAAAGACTAAGAGCTACCAAGTTACTTTGATCTTGGAGTCGGAAACTGAGACACTCCCCGTGCTAATGGAGCACCTCCTCAAGAACATACTGAGGCATTCCGTAGGCTGTTTCAAAGGAGTGGCTCACTATCATGCTTATATTTGCCATGCATAAGGTAAAGTTTTGCTGGCTTTTTCAGCTCAAAAGAATAAAAGGCATTTGTATTTCCTACACACAGCAAAGGTTTTGAGCAAAAGCTCATCCTACAGTGTATGTGACATGCAAATTTTTGAAAGGCAGAAAAAAATGATGTTTTGTGACTAACTCAGACCTCCTTAGTGCCCAGCCTATAAGAGAGGTCCCTAAAGCCCTTGATGCACATACAGAATAGTAAGTAAAAACAGATAAAAACATAAGCCCAAAATAAACATCTCGTCCTTATAAAAAGATACTAGAGTTGGTATGCCTTACCCACAGGTTCTACATCTGCAGAATCAAATACTGTGGACCAAATATTTTTATACAAATTTTTCTATTTGTTCACTAAATTATGTTAATTTAAATTAATGGATTTAGAGCCTGGTGTGGTGGCACACCTCTGTAATCCCAGCACTCCAGAGGTTGAGGCTGGAGGACCACTGCAAGTTCCAGCCCCCGGGGGGTTGCATACTGAATTCAGGGCTAGCCTGAACTACATAGTGAGACCCTGTCTCAAAAGAAAAAAAAGGAATGGATTTAGTATGCAAATACATAGAAATCTACTTATGCCAAGTATACAGAAATTTTGGAATATAAAACTACACATAGTAATTCAAATGTATTTTAAAACATTAAAAAGCTAAATGTAGTTTCTTAGGTAAATTTCACTAGCCTTTCCTTTTAAATCCTATAATAGTGCTTATGTAGCAAAAATAATTTACATGATTACAAACTTAGCACTAAGTTTTATATCACATCCATTTTATCCATGACGTATTAGCATTCTAAACTGAAACATTGCATCTCTGCCATCCAGGGAGCCCGGTGAGCCAAGCAGGTGGGGAGAAATCTCACTCATCACCTCTCCTCCATCACGCGAGCCTCAGTCCAGAGGAACTCAGGTGCCTGGCCAATTTCCCCACACTACACTTAGAGAAGACTTAATGTCAGTGCTCCTCAAACTCTTTCATGAAATTGAAAGGGAAGGAATTCTCTCTAACTCATTGCTGGAGGCAAGTATTAGCCTGATACCAAATCCAGAGAAAGACTCCACAAACAAGAGAACTACAGGCAGGTTCGGTGCTCCCGCAGCGGGAAGCGCTCTGGCTCCCCTCTCCGCCCCTCCCCCAGGGCTGCCTCCGCCGCCCGGAGACCCCCGTGTCCCCTGCCCCAACACCCGACTCCGCGAGGCCTCTGCCCCAGCGGCCCGCGCAGAAGGAGAGGGCGGAGAGGACGAGCTAGCGCTAGCTCGGCAGGCGCTCTGCAGCCTCCTCCGCCTCCTCTGCTCCCTGCCCAAGCGGATCCCAGGGAGAGGACCCCAGCACTCCTGCAGTGGCGGTGGGAGGGGCCTGGGGCGGCCCAGCCAGTTTGCCAGGACTAGGGACCGGCCTGGCCACTGCCGCTTCGAGGGCCCAGCAGCAGATGACCAGCTCGCAGAAGACCCTGGTGCTGGGGCTGAAGTCCCTGCAGGAGGAGCCCGTGGAGAGCTTCCTGATCACGTGTGGACAAGTCAGACCTGTACAACCCGGAGGAAGCCATCCTCGACCCCCCAACACCCTCTACCAAGGCTGCTACTTCAAAGCACATATTAAATTTCCTATTGACTGTCCATATTCACCACCTGCCTTCAGATTCTTGACCAAAATGGTGCACCCCAACATTTATGCGAATGGAAATGTGTGCATTTTGATTCTTCACCCGCCTGCAGATGACCCACAGAGTGGAGAGCTGCCTTTTGAAAGGTGTAACCCTACTCAGAACGGGAGGAGTTTCCTGTTAAGTGTAATCTCACTGCTTAATGAGCCCAAGACCTTCTCCCCAGCCAGTGCAGATGCCTTAGTTATGTTCAGGAAAGGGAGGGACAGTAAAGGAAAAGACAAAGAATATGCTGAAATCATTAGGAAACAGGTTTCAGCCACTAACGCCGAAGCAGAAAAGGATGGAATGGAGGTCCCTACAACCCTGGCGGAATATTGCATCAAAACTAAGGTGCCTTCCAATGACAACAGCTCAGACTTGCTTTAGGACGACTTGTATGATGACGACATTGGTGATGAAGACGAAGAGGAGGAAGACGCCCACTGTTACTACGACGATGATTCTGGGAAAGAGGAGTCCTGAGGTACTGTTTAGTGCCTCTGTACTGCCCTGCCTGCCCTCTCAGGCCAAAGGGAGGGAAGCAAGTGGGGACCTAGCAGTAACTCCTCAGCAATAACTATTCAACAGGGGTTGGGGAAACAAACACAGCTCCTGCTGACTCCCCTTCAGTTTTCCCCTTTTTATAGACCTTTAATGGAAAGTAACAGAACGTCTGAATTCTTGCATTCTTTACTCTTCCATCACTGTATTGATTTAAAAACAAAAAACAAAAAACCAAACTCCAGCCTCACTTCGTCTTTACAAAATGTTCACAGCAAAACATGTTTGCTCTGTTTTTAGATTTCTGAAGAATTAAATAGTCTTTTTAAGACATTTAATGTGTTTTAAAGCTGGGAACCCACTGGAAGTTCACAAGTGCTGCATATCCTGGGTAGGAAAAGAAAATGGAAACAAAGTAATGCACAAACTTGAAGAAAAAACAAAACCCCGGATTTACCAAGGTTTAGCTGCTCTTTACATTAGTGTGTGCACATCTGCTCAGCCCTTGGTGATGAACTTTGTTTATTTCCCTTAAGGCTGGGATGCAGTTGGCATCAGGGAATGACTTCTTGCTAAACCTGATGTAGTGTGTTCTTTCAGCCTAAACACTGAAATAAATTTTCATACTTTCCATTAAAAATATTCATACTTTCCATAAAAAAGATAACTACAGGTTAATCTCCCTAATGACTATAGATGCAAAAATTCTCAGTAAAATATTAGCAAACAGAATGCAGCAAATCATCAAGAAAATAATATACCATGACCAAGTGGGATTCATCTCAAGAATGCAGGGATGGCTCAATATATGCAAATCAATAAATGTAACACACCACATCAACAGAGCCAAAGACAAATGGACAAAAACTGAAAGCTTGCACTCTAAAATCAGGCACAAAACAAGGATGTCCACTATCACCACTCCTATTCAATGTAGTTCTGGAATCATTAGCCAGAGCAATTAGACAAGGGAGAGAAATAAAAGGAATAAGGATAGGAAAGGAAGAAGTGAAATTATCATTATTGGTAGATGATATGATATTCTACATAGAAAGCCCCAAAAATTCCACCAAAAGTATTCTAGATTTAATAACCAAATTCAGGGGGCTGGGGATTTAGCTCAGCGGCAAAGCGCCTGCCTGGCAAGCGCAAGGTTGTGAGTTCAGTTCCCGGTACCGGAGAAAAACCAAACAACAACAACAAAAAAAAAAAACAAACAAACAAAGAAAAAAACAAATTCAGTAGCATAGCTTGATACAAAGTCAACCAGAAAAAATCGGGGCTGGGGATTTAGCTCAGCGGCACAGCGCCTGCCTGGCAAGCATGAGGTCGTGAGTTCAATTCCCGGTACCGGAAAAAAAAAAAAAACAAACAAACCAAAAAAAAAAAAAATTAATAGCATTCTTGTACACAAAAAAACTCATTGAGAGAGAAATAAGAGAAATCACAGCTTTCACAATAGCATCCAAAGAAAAGAAATACTTAGGAATCAATATAATAAAAGAAATAAAAAATCTATACAGCAAAATTACAGTACTCTGAAAAAAGACATTGAAGAGGATTTCAGAAAATGGCAAGATATTCTTTGCTCATTGATAGGAGGAACCAACATTGTGAAAATGGAGATACTCGTAAAACTGTTCTATACAGTTAATGCAATCTTGATCAAAATGCCATTAGCAAACCTCACAGATGTAGAGAAAACATTCTTAAAATTCATCAGAAATCAGAAGAGACCTGTAATGACAAAGGCAACCCCAGGCAACAAGAGGCAAGGCAGAAGGTATCACAAACCCTGACTTGAAATTATACTACAAAGCTACTGTGATGAAATCAGCATGGTACTGGCAAAAGAACAGACCTGAGGATCAGTGGAACAGATTAGAAGATGCAGACACAACTACAAACATATTCATCCACTTATCTTTGACAAAGGGGTCAAACATGTTCACTAGAAGAAAGATAGCCTCTTTAATAAATGGTGTGGGAAAACCTGGCTTTCCACGTGCTCAACACTAAATCTGGATCATGTCTATCACCATCCACTAAACTAAAGTTTAGTAGATAAAAGCTCTAAATATTAAAACAGAAACACTAAATCTACTGGAAGGGTAAGAAAGTAGAAATCTTGAAGACACAGAGCTAGGCAGAGAGTTCATGAACAGACACAAAACTGCACGAGAAATACTTCAAAGTGTGAACAACTGGGACCTCATCTTACTCAAAAGTTTTTGTGCATCTAAAGAAATCACCAACAGGATGAAGAGAAAACCCACAAATTGGGGGAAAAAATTATCCAGCTGTCCTTCAGACAAAGAACTTCTATGTAGAATATATGAAGAATTTAAAAAGTCAGGTCCCCAAAATTCAAAGACCCAATACAAAAATGGGCATCTGAGATGAATACACACTTCACAGATGAAGAAATACAAATGGCAAATAAATACATGAAAAAATGTTGAACATCATTGGTCATTCAAGAAATGCAAACTAAAACAACACTGAGATTCCATCTAACCCCAGAAAGAATGGCTATCATCAAAAAATCTACCAATAAAGAAAAAAAATCTACCAATAACAAATGCTGGCAGGGCTGTGGAGAAAAAGGAACTCTTCTCCACTGTTGGTAGGAGTGTAAACTGGTGAAAGCACTGTGGAAGTCAGTGTGGAGTTTCTTCAGAAAACTAGGATTAGAAGTGCCATTTGACCCAGCTATTCCCCTTCTGGATATTTCCCCAGAAGAACTGTAAACATCATATCACAGCAATATATGTCCACTCATGTTTATACAGCACAATTTGTCATAGCTCAGTCTTAGAAACAGTACAAATGCCCATCAAAGAGGAATGGATAAAAAAGATGTGGTAGTTTTATACAATGGTGTATTACACAGCTATAGAGAAAGATAAATTTGAGGCTTTTATACATAAATGGATGCAACTAGATACCATACTTGTAAATGAAATAAATAAGATTTGCATGTATAAACATCACATTGTCTCCCTAGTGTAAGAAACTGAAAGAGTAAATAAGATCCAAAAGGTACAATAGATATTGTGAAAGGGAAAGAAACTGCTCAAAATAAAAGAACTACTGGGATGAGGGAAAGGAGAAAAGAAGGAAGGGAAATATATATATGTATATATGTGCACAAGATAGCTAAGATCATTGTACTACTAATTTCTATTAGTTCATTCAAAGTGCTTACATTGTTTGATCAGTTATGCATGCCTATATTTGGTAATCTGAACAACTACTTTGAAGATAACAATATGTAATATAATAATCTTTATTAATTTCCTATCATCTTGTTTTGAAATTCTGCATCATTTTTATCGTTTTTTTATCCTCTTTTAAATAAAAAATTGAAAAATACACACAATACACAAAATATAAGTAAGAAATGTTAACTGAAGAAATATTTCCTGTTGGCCATAGACCACTTTTTTCATCTGTGTGGAACTATACAGCCTTTTTTCTTGTCAGGATTGCCTAAACAGTACAGCATAGCAATGATATATACATAATTAACATTTTATTAGTATAAATAATCTAGTGGTAAATCAAAGCATAGAGGAAGATGTGCAGAGATTATGTACAAATACAGCAACATATTATATAAAGGACTACAGCACCTGTGGATTTGTGGTTTGGGGGTTCAGTCTTTTACTTTATAGTGATTCTAGGGATGGTACTTATAGTTCATTCTGGTTTTAATTTTAAATTTAAACTAATCATTCCCTTCCTCTTCCCCAAGCAAGTCAAGCACTTTGGCAAACTATTTCTGATACTCTATTTTTTCAATTTTTATTTTTATAGGTACATATTTACAAGATGCACAACGACTATACAAATCAGTACAGAAATTCCTAAAAAATCAAAAACAAATTGCACTCAACCCATAGATTCCCCTTTTGAGGATCTATCAGAAAAGTTAAAACATCATATTATAGTGACATAGGTACATCCATATTTATAGAAACACAACTCATGATAGCTAAAACCTGGAGGTTGCCTACATGTCCATCGATGGAAATAGATAAAGACCATGTGGTATTGTTATAGGCAGCTGAGTTAGAAATATTATCTGCAGTCAGACTGGGCCAGGCCTTCCAAGGAGCCAACATGAAAGACAAGATACCTTGTGAATGGAGACATTCTCCCTGTGGGCCGGACGTCAGGACAAAGGACTAAACAAATGCACCCACATACCCCGTAGGTGTAAACATCAGGGATTGATATTCTAAATAAGTAGCAACCACCTTCAAAAAGCCAGAAAGAGTCACTAGCCCAACCCCCTACAGGAGAAGCCCCTGTTCTGTTCTGTATTCATACTCACTTGCTACATGACTCACTTCCCCATTTGATCCCAGTTTACTCAATTTTACCTGAACAATTATACTTGTAATCTTATTGGCTGATCATAGTTTTGTCCCACCTCATGCCCATCTTGTAATTTCCCATTTTCCCCCTATCTTGGTCCCCCACCCCACCTCGTGGTTTTGCCCTATAAAGTCCCCAGAAAAGGCAGGGTCCTTTGCAACCCACTTGGGCCACCTTCTGTCCCTCTCCTGGATAGAAGCTTTCTTTCCCTAAATAAATATATTCTACCTTTAACCTCCATTGTCCCTAAAATTCATTCTTCAATTTTAGAGAACACAAACTCGTCCCAGATATCACTCAGGTGGGGAGTTTTTATTTTCCTGTGTCAGTATTTATACACAGGAGCCACTATTCCACCGCAAAGAAGGATAAACATGGGTCACGTATAAGAAAGTAAATGAACTTTGAGACTATATGTTTCAGTAAGATAAATCAGACACCTGGGCCTAAATATCCCATAGATTCTCTTATGGGAGTAACCAAATCATAAACAAAGAGCAGTTCAAAGGCAGGTTACTGGAAACGGAGGGCTATATATTTGCAGAAAGAAAGGGGGATTCCAGGGATGTAGATCTGTTGCCCCAAGTATCTGCCTGGCAAGCGTAAGGTCCTGAGTTTGATTCCCAGTACCAAAAACAAAGAAGAAGACCAAGAGATGGAAGGGTTTAAGGAGTATATGAAAAAAGAATAAAGATATTTTAGACAGTTACCCCATCTCCCCACAATGAAAGTAATCATTCTATGCTGCAAACAATTGCAAACACATAAAAAAACAATTAAAAGTACTCTACTGAATACATCTAAATTTTGTTATTTAATTTTTCCTATAAAACATATGCTACCAATTTTTTTCTTTTCTGAAATTTTCATCTGTATATAAGGACATCTGGATAAATTGCTAAATCTTCTCATGTATCTCCAAATGTACTCATATTTAATGCTTTGAAATGCTTATTTAACCAAATTATTTGAGTTGCGCCTAAAACGTTACAAATATGTTCCTAAAAGTAATTTTCCGTACTTATAAGAGGACCTTTTGTGCCCTAAAATTTTACTCTATTCCCTTCTTCTTTCTTTGTTATCTAGCTCCAGTCTGTTTCCACTGGTAATTCTGACCTTTGCCCAATCTCCTCCCTGAAACATACCCTTTTCTTCTGCCAATAGCTGCAGGGGGCCCAGACATGTGACACTGTTTTCTGGTCCAATTGATGAATTTATAGGTTTGGGCTGTACAACCAGTGCTCATTTCAAGCATGGGCAGAGGTACAGGTCCCTGAAACTAAGGCTTTCTGCAAATTAGCTGACAGGAATTCAGTTCCTTATTGAGCCAAACAGAAGACTCTGGAAAATCTTGAGTTCTCCAACACAAATCAAAGAACTCCAAGCATGTGGAGGGCTCGGCTCCATCCCTGGTGGTTTCTCCCATTCCGTGGGAACGAAACCATCTACCAGTCTGGCACAAACCCACTTTTCATGGAGAGGATGGAACACATAGAACTTTGCCTGGACCTATCATTTCCTACCGTGTGTATCCCCAACCTCTCCTTGCACTCAGAAAAAAAGCAACCCCTTATGATCTTCCTCTGGGATCCTGGTACACAGATTATTGTCACACCTTGTTCTCTCCTTCAAGACCATGACTCCCCCTCCCTCCCGCTGTCAGGGATATTGGTCGATGATGGATTGCAAGTGATGCGCTCTCCACCCATTCCCATACAACTAACAGATCTGCGTTGTCCATAGTCACAACTTTTACCCTTGAAGACCCACATGAAAATTAGGTTGTTGCACGTGTACAACAGATAACCTTGCCAAACTTTGCAAAGCATCTGAGGGAACAGGTCATCATAGTTCCCTAAATCTACATGAGCTAAGCTGAGCTTTTCACTGTCAATTCATTACAGCTCAGTTTCTCCCTCTTGACATCCGCTTGCCTTGCTTCATCATTTATCATTCCAAATAAAACCCCTGCAGGAAAATCTCCCACTCGGAAACTGATTTCTAAGGAGCCCAAATTAGGATAGTGATGTTAAAAGTAAACAGCTTTTTATTTGGCAATGGTATGCATTCTCATTCACAGCAAGAAAGAAAATCAAAAGTAATTTATACTTGAAAAATGGATCAAGGGTGTTTTAGAAGTTTTGATGCAGAACTGCACTGACTTCCACTTCAATTATTTTAGAAGGTCTAAACATTCTGCACAACCCATTAATATCACATTCGGCAAATCAGATAGGCAAGAGGTGAAAATTTCAACAAAGGATCTACACAGGACACTGGGACTGAAGTTTTAAAAACCCTTCAGGCCAGTGAGGTTCTCAGGGGCCTTTTAGCGTCTGACAAGACAGGAGAAAGCATCCCTTCCACAGGAAGTGAAATGATTACAACTCAAGGCAGAAATGCACTTAGCCGGCCTCTTCAGTTTCTGCAAGCCCATAGGTTATGACTATGAACACAGCTCCACCAGAGAACCAGGTGACACGGAGGCTACTAAGTTTAAGAGGCTAGAGAAGGCAAATGCTCTCAAGCTACGATGTACACAGTTCTGTCATGGGAGCCGTATGATCAAACACACAGACACACATACACACACACACACACACACACACACAGAGGAAATATTTGTCACACCTTCAGAGAAAATGAGAATAGTAGTCCCCCAGCATCCTGACGACAGAAAAATATGAGATGTGAATGAAAAATATAGTCAACGTTACATTATTTATTACATTAAATGACATGTTGCCATTAATCTCACTCAAAATACTCTCTTTCATTTTGCATACTTATCACACTTGCCACCTTCTGAAATAGTTTTGTAAGTATGCTTTAATGTTTTAGTTCGGGCTGTTATGGCTACCTCAATATCCTGAATCAGTTAAAATATTCAGCTTTATCGTCATTATCACCAGAAATCACACGTTTCAATCATCATACTTTCATGAAACCTTGCAAACACTCACCAAAGAAGGTTTGCAGAAAATGCGAGAATGATGGAGAAATGTGTTTGAGGCAAGTACAAATATCTTGAGGGGGGAAAATGTATCATTTCCTGCATTAATTTTTTAAACATTGACCACATTATTTCAATAACACCCTACAAACATTCAGAAATAAATTCTGAAATGCTACTGAGCCTGGAAGAATGAACTCTAGTTCATGGGGCAAAGATCTGAATAAGTGGCTAATTATTACGTGAGTTTGTGAAACATCTAAATTCAGAGCCCAAAATCATCCAGCGTCTCAGCCCCTACACTCAAGGTATCTGATGTCAAGACTTGGAGGAAAGCAGTGATTGGTTCAGATCTCCACTCCCAAAATATCTCCATCCAGCTTCCTCTGGAATCTCACCCAATGACCTTGTTGTACTGAGAAAACTAAAAACTCCAGACTTAAGGAAAAGGAGTTATAAATAGGAAAAGACCGGCACGAATGCAGCATTCCATGAGTCCTATTTTCACTGATGACACTAGAGGGCGCTGTGGGCTTAACCCTGGGACAGCAAGTAACAACTCTTATCTGCTATAAATTCTATTACCACGTACTCACTGTGGGTTACCTCGGTAGATGTGACCTTAACAACTTTTGAACTACTGGGCAGGGCAATCTCATTTGCATGAAATTCCAGCCTCCGGCCCCAGCAGGGTATGAAGACTTATAATGAGAGCTGGAGGGCTGCTTGTGTGCTAAGCAGT
>NW_004955455.1:6814118-6819641 GCF_000276665.1 Chinchilla lanigera
GGAGGCAGCAAGGTAAAACTGCCAATAGCCAATGTGACTGAGATCAGAAGTGGATCCTCCCACTCCAGCCAGGCGCTCAGGTTATGCAGGCCCTGAGGACGGGTTGCCTCCAACTGAATCAAGTATCTCAAGCCTGAGCCATCCAGCACCATGTAATTTCTTGCTTTCCAACTCCTGGAAACGATCAGGCAGTAACTGATTAAATCATAAATTTGGAATTCATTTGTTCTAGACTAATACATCAAAAATTCATTAAGATCAATGAAGTTATTTTAATCTTGGATTACGAGACTGAGACACACTACCTGCGCTTGTGGAGCATCGCCTCAAGAACATGCCAGGGCCTTGTGCAGGCTGTGTCAAAGAAGTGGTTCATGATCATGCTCATATATCTCATGCAAATGGTGAGGTTTTCCTGGCTTTTTAAGCTCAGAAAATAAAAAGCATTCATAATTTTTACATAGAGCGATGGTTTTGAGCAAACTCTCATCTTAAGGAGTATCTGACCTGCCACTGCTTTAAAAGCAGAAAAGAATGAAAACCGTGAATATTTGAGCTCCTCATCCCCAGCCTATAAGACAGGGTCCCTAAACCACTTGATGTATATTCAGAATGTTAAGTAAAATCAAAACATGAGCTCAAAAGAAATATCTACTCTGTTAAAAGCAATATCAGATTTGGTATGCTATTTGTTGGTATGTTCTATATCTGCAGATTCAAATACTGTGGACCAAATATTTTTGTACAAATTTTCCTTTTTATTAACTAAATTATATTAATGTAAATTAATGGATTTATAGCCAGCCATGGTAGCACGGCCTCCTATATCCCAGCACTTGGGAGGCTGAGGAAGGAGGATCACTGCATATTTGAAGCCAACCTGGAATACATAGTGACACAACTTGCCTAAAAAATAATACTAATAATAAATGAGTAATGAATTTTGTGTACAACTATGTAGAAAACTAGTTGCCACAACTATATATCAACCTTCAAATATAAAGTATACATAGTATTACAAATGAATTTTAAAATATTAAAGTGCTAAATGTAGTTTTTTAGGTGAATTTCATTAACCTTTCCTTTAAAATCCTATAATATTATTTACATAACAAAAAGAATTTACATGGTTACAAAGTTAGCATTAAGTTTTATATCACATTCATTTTTCTTCACGAATAATAGGACCAATTTTATCATTCTAAATTGCAAAGTACACACAGTGCAGGATATTTCCTATATGAAGAAGAAATATTCACTGAAGAAATATTTCTGATCAACAATAAACCAATTTTTTCATCTGCATGGAACGATGCAGTCTCTTTTCTTGTGAGGATTGCCTAACAGTGCAGTGTACCAACTATTTATACACCATTTACATTTTATTAGTATAAATCATCTAGTGGAAAATTAAAGCATAGAGGAAGATGTGCATAGATTATGTACAAATACTGCACTGAGACTACAGCACCTGCGCATTTGTGGTATGTGGGCTCAGTCTTTCACTTTATAGTGATTCTAGGGATATATACTAGTATCTCACTCTGGTTTTAATTTAAATTTAAATTAATTAATATTTTCCTCTTCCCCAAAGTAAACCAAGCACTTCAGTAAACTATTTTTGGTACTTTGGAGTTTTTATTTTACTTTTATTTTTATTTTTACTGCTATGTATTTGAAGTATACACAACCACTGTAGAAATAAGAACAGGAAGCCCACAAAAAATTAAAAAGAGAAATTACATTCTACCCATGAATGCCTCTTTTGGGGATCTACCCAAATGTGCTAAAACATCAAATTCCAGTGACCTATGCACACCCACATTCATAGCAGCACAATTTATTATAGTTGAAAAATGGAGGTGACCTACGTATCCATCAACGGATAAACAGATAAAGACAGCGTGGTATTTACATGCAGTAAAGACCTATTGTGCTACAGAGAAGGGTAAACAGGGGTCATGTGTAGGAAAACGGATGAATCTTGAGACCATCTATTTCAGTAAAATAAATCAGACCCAAAGGCTTAAATATCCCATAGTTTCTCTTATGGGAGTAACCCAAATCATAAATAAACAGCAGTTAAGAGATAGGTCATTGGAAAATGAGAGATAGATATTTTTCAAAAGGAAGGGGAACAAGAGATAGAAAGCAGTAAGGGGTACAAAGAAAAAGAACTAAGGTGTGCTATATATTTAAACCACCTCCCCACACTGAATGTAACCATGTACTGCAAACACATATGAAAACAATAGTACTCTACTCAAAACGCCTAAATTTGGTTAAGTTTTTCTAAACAACGTATGCTGCACTTTGTTTTTCTGAAACCTCTGCCTCCTGCTCCTCTTCTTCTTCCTCTTCTCCTTCTTCTTCTCCTTCTTTTTCTTTTTCTTGAAAGGGTTGTCACTATGTAGTTCAGGCTGGCATTAAACTCACTATGTTGCCTACGCTAGCCTCAAAGTCACCGTGACTTTCCTGCCTCAGCCTCCCCAGTGCTGAATTACAGGGGTTCACCATGACACCCAGGAAAATGCTCGTGTTTATATAAGAACACCTGGATAAATTGTTAAATCTCTTCTCAATTTCCTCCAATTATACTTATACTTTACGTTTTGAAATGCTTATTCAATTGAATTATTTGGTTTCCAGCTAATATATTTTCCAAATATGTTCCTAAAAATAATTTTCTTTAATTATAAGAGGACATTATGATTTAGATTTTTAATATATTCCCTTATTTTGTTTTAATCTACTTATGATCTGTCTCCACTGGTAATTCTGACACTCTGAACAATCTGTACCTGATAACATATTATTACTTCTCCAATGGCCACAGTGCTCCCTAAGATTTGCTGCTGTGATTTCTACCCAATTATGGCTCACTTTACAGACTTGGGGCTCCATGACCAGTGCTCATTTTGAGTATGGAGGAGGGTACACAATTCTTGAAAATAAGGATCAGAACTGAATTAACTGACAGAAATCCGCTGCCTTATTGAGCCTAGACAGATAGATGTCTATGCACAATCTTTACTTCCCTAACACAAATACAGAAATGCAAAAACCTCAAGGAGGTGGAGAGCTCAGCCCCATCCATGGTGACTTCTCCCATTCTGTGGGAACAAAACCATCTACCAGGCTGGCACAAACTCTCCTTTGGAAGGGAGGGTAGGAATCACAGGACGTTGCTGGGAGCTATCATTTTCTGAGACCATTCTTTCCTATATCCTGCCTCTCCCAAACCTCTCCTTGAATTCAGGGAAAACAGCCTTGTTAAGATCTTCCTGTAAGACTCTAGTATACATCATTGTCCCACCCAGTTCTCTCCCTCAACTCCACAACTCTCCTTCCTGCTGCCGGGAGCGTTGGATGCTGATGGGTACTCGCTGATGCGCCCTCTGGAAACTGCTGTATGATGAGAAGTTTGATGGCTCCCCAATCGCACCCTTTCCCTTCCAGGATGCACACAAAGGTTTTGCTTGTTACATGAGTAAAACACACACTTTGCCAAAATTTGCAAAGTATCTGAGGAACACTCTCATCACGTCTCCATGAGTCCACACAGGATCACGTGACATCTTTATCGTGACTGCACCACACCTCGCTGTCTCCCTCTTTAACAACCTCTTGCCTCTCTTCTTCGTAGATCATTCCATAAAAAACCCTGCAGGAAACTCTCCAACTGAGAGACTGTTCTTGGCAGATATATACTTTCTCATTCATATCAACAACCCAAAAAAGGAAAGAAAATCTAAATAATTTACACTTATAGAACTGATAAAAGATACTTTAAAGTTTTTGTTTCAGAACTACACTGACTTCCACTGCAATTAGCTTAGGAGGTATAAACATTTTGCACATTCCACTGAAGATACCATATTAGGCAAAACAGAAGGGCAAGAGATGACAAATTCAACAAATGGTCTAGGTAAGAGACAAGCAGTGAAGTTTCAGGAGCCCATCATATTAGTGAGGGACCAAGGGGCCTTTTAACACGTGACAGGACAGGAAAAAACATCCCTTCGACAGGAACTTAAATAGTTCCATCTCACACCTCCACCCTCACACTTAATTAGTCTCATCAGATTTTGGATTTTCATACATATAATCCAGAATGCCGCTGCAATACATTAGTAGGTAATTGCTACATTTAGGAGGCCCAGAAAAGACAACCCTCCGATGTTTTGATATACACTGTTCTGCAATTGGAGACATATGATCAAGCAAACACACACACACACACACACAAATATTTGTCAAGTCTTCAGAGAAAATCAGTGTATTTCTCTAGTATTCTCAAGAAACAGAAAAATAGGAGGTGGGATTGAAAAATCGAGTCAATATGTAAATTATTTTTTTACTTTAAATGCTGTGTTGCCATTAATCTCACTCAAAATATTCTCTTTCATTTTGAATACTTCTCCTCTCATCCTAGCCACTTTGTTGAGTACTTTGAAAGTTCATTTTCATGTTGCTTGTTGGCAGTTGTGGCTGCCTCAGTATCGTGTATCCGTGCAAGCATTCACTTTTATGGTCATTTGACAAGAAATCACATGGTGCCAGATCTACAGAAGAGGCGGATTAAGGACGCACCCTCACGTTTTTATGGGCCCGCACTTCTGCTTGAATCTGCACATATTGATCAAACCTTGCAAACAGTAAGGAAGATTTTCAGAATGGGCAAGAATGATGGAAGAAATGTGTTTGAGGCAAGGGCAGATATTTTAAGGGGGATAATGTGTGTCTTTTACTGCATTAATTTTTAAAATATTCACCATGTATTTAAATAACACCCCATAAACACCATTTAGAAATAAATTTTGAAATGGTACAGAGCCTAGTTCACGTGTCTATGATCATACTAAAGCCAGGCTTGGTGGTGCATACCGGTTATCTCAGCACTGGGGAGGCTGAGGCAGGGGGATTGCTGTGAATTCGAGGCCAGACTGACCTACATAGTTAAATGCTATCTCAAGAAGACAAAAAAAGCTAAACAAAAATTATCTTGCTAAGTGGCTCATTGTTGAATGAGTTTACAAGAAACCTTCATACAGAGACCAAAAGAATCCAGTCTCAGCTCCTCTGGTCAAGGTATCTGATGTCCATGACTTAAACGAAAGCAGTAAATTATTCAGCTCTCCACTACCCTAAACATCTCCATCCAGCTTTCTCCTGCAATCACAGGCACTGCACTTGACGTACTGAGAAAAGTAAAACCTCCAGACCTAGGAAAAGAGGTTATAAGTAGGAAATTACCTCCAAGAATGCATCTTTCCATTAGTCTAATTTTTAATGTTGACACTACTGGATGCTGTGGGCTTACCCCTGGGACAGCAAGGAACAACTCAGAAAAGCTTTGTAGGCTGTAGTTTCCACTATCACACTCCCTGTGGGTTAATTCAGTAGGTGTGACCTGACCATGTTGCTGAACTCCTGGGCAGGGCAGTCTCATTTGCATGAAAGTCCTGCCCACCGCCCCCAGCAGGATATGAAGAATTATCATGAGGGCTGGAGGGCTGCTTG
>NW_004955455.1:6820861-6834921 GCF_000276665.1 Chinchilla lanigera
GAGGAAAGAAAGAACATGGGGACCAATACACAGAAGTAATTTTTACCCTTGTATATAAGTGGTTCCTAACAATAGAGTAGTTACCTGCTTGGATACCACTCCTGAGACTAGAGTGTAAGCACTGTGGCTTGGCTTGACTTGATTGCTCTCTACTGGATTGCCTGCCCCGGAAAATGACACACAAGGAGGCAGCAAGGTAAAACTGCCAATAGCCAATGTGACTGAGATCAGAAGTGGATCCTCCCACTCCAGCCAGGCCCTCAGGTTATGCAGGCCCTGAGGACGGGTTGCCTCCAACTGAATCAAGTATCTCAAGCCTGAGCCATCCAGCACCGTGTAATTTCTTGCTTTCCAACTCTTGAAAACTATCCGATACTACCTGATTAAGTCATTAAATTTGGAATTCATTTGTTCTAGATTAATACATTAAAGATCGATTAAGATCTACAAAGTTATTTTAATCTTGGAGTGCAAGACTGAGACACACTACCCGCGCTTGTGGAGCACCGCCTCAAGAACATGCCGGGGCCTTGTGCAGGCTGTGCCAAAGGTGTGGTTCATGACCATGCTCATACTTCTTATACATGTGGTGAGGTTTTCCAGGCTCTTTCAGCTCCGAAAATAAAAGGCATTAATATTCTTTACACAGAGCAGTGGTTTTGAGCAAACTCTCATCTTAAGGAGTATCTGACCTGCTACTGCTTTAAAGCAGAAAAGAATGAGAGCCGTGAATGATTCTGAGCTCCTCGCCCCCTGCCTATAAGACAGGGTTTCTAAAGCCCTTGTTCGACATTCGGAATGTTAAGTAAAATAAAAGACATGAGCTCAAAATAAATATCTACTCTGTTAAAAGCGATAATAGATTTTATATGCCATATGTTGGTAGGAACATCTGAAGATTCAAATATTGTGGACCAAATACTTTTGTACAAATTTTCCTTTTCATTAGCTAAATTATATTAATGTAAATTAATGGATTTATAGCCAGCAGAGATAGCACAGCCCTGTAATCCCAGCACTTGGGAAGTTGAGGAAGGAGGATCACTGGGTATTTGAAGCCAGCCTGGAATAGATAATGACAACCTGCCTAAAAAAATCATACTAATAATAAATAAGTAATGGATTTTGTGTACAACTACGTAGAAAACTAGTTATCAGAACTATTTGTCAACTTTGAAATATAAAACTGTACATAGTATTACAGATGAATTTTAAAATATTAAAATGCTAAATGTAGTTTCTTAGGTGAATTTCATTGGTCTTTTCTTTTAAATCCTGTAATATTATTTACATAGCAAAAATAATTGACATGATTACAAAATTACAGCGAGGCTTGGTGGTGCATGCCTGTAATCCCAGCACTCCGGAGGTTGAGGCAGGAGGATCTTTTCGAGTTTGAGGCCAGCCTAGGGTACAATGTGAGTTCAGGACCAGTCTGAACTGCATAGCAAGACCCTGTCCAGGGGGGGAAAAAAAAAAAACAAACCAAAGTTAGCATTAAGTTTTATATCACATCCATTTTCCTGACAAATAATAGGAACAATTTTATCTTTCTAACTTGAAAAATACACACAGTGCAGATTTTCTCTGAAGAAACATGTCCCATCAACCATAAATCAGATTTTTCATCTGCATGGAGATATACTGTCTTTTTTCTTGTCAGGATTGCCTAAACAGTGCAGTATAACAACTATTTATATATCATTTACCTTTTGTTTGTATAAATAATGCAGTGGAAAATTAAAGCACAGAGGAAGATGTGCCTAAATTATGTACAAATATTACACCGTGTTATACAAAGGACTACAGCACCTGCGCATTTGGGGTGTATGGGTTCAGTTTTTCTCTTTATAGTGATTCTAGGGACATATACTAGTAACTCATTCTGTTTTCACCTTGAAATTTAAATTGATCTATATTTCCTTCTTACCCCAAGCAAAACAAGCATGTCAGTAAAATATTTTGGTACTTTAATTTTTTTATTTTTATTTTTCCCCTTACTGCTGTATAGTTGTGCAGTATGCACAACCACTATAGAAATAAGTACAGAAATTCCTCAAAAAATTAAAGAGAGAAATGACATTCTACAAAAGTACCTCTTTTGGGGAGCTTCCCAAATGTGTTAAAACATCACATTCCAGTGACCATGCACACCCATGTTTATTTACAGCAGCACGAATCATGATGGTTGAAACTTGGAGGTAGCTACAGGTCCATCAACAGATAAATGAATAGAGACAATGTGGTGTTTACATGTAGTAACCTCCCATTGTGCCACAAAGAAGGATAAACATGGGTCATGTGTAGGAAAACAGGGGAATCTTGAGACCATATAGTTCAGTAAAGTAAATCAGACCCAAAGGCTTAAATATCCCATAGTTTCTCTTGTGGGAGCAACCCAAATCATAAATAAGGAGCAGTTAACGCATAGGTCATGGAAATACAGAGATACATATTTACAAAAAGGAAGGGGAACAAGAGAAGAAAGGCAGTAAGGGGTACACGGAAAAAGAACTAAAGTGTGTTATATATTTAGACTACCTCCCCACAGTGAATGTAACCATATACTGCAAACACATATGAAAATAATTAATAGTACCCTACACAATGCATCTAAATTTTATTTAATTTTTTCTAAACACTTTGATTTTCTGAAAGTTCTTCCTCTTCCTTTTTCTCTTCCTCTTCCTCTTCCTTTTTCTCTTCCTCTTGTTTTTCTTCTTTTTTCCGCTTTTTCTTCTTCTTGTTGTCGTTCTTCCTTTTCTTGAGAAGGGTTCTCACTATGTAGTTCAGGCTGGCCTTGAACTCAGAGTGATTTTCCTGCCTCAGCCTCACAAGTGCTGGGATTACAGGGGTCCATCACCACATGCAGAAAAATGCTCATTTTTTATAAAGACAGCTAAGTCTCTTTTCACTTTTCCCCAATTATACTTTATGTTTTGAAATGTTTATTCAACTGAATTATTGGATTTCCAGCTAACATATTTTCCACATATGTTGCTAAAAACAATTTTCTTTGATTATGAGAGGGCCTTTCATGACTTACAATTTTAATATATTTCATTGTCTTTTTTTATCTATTTATGATCTGTCTCAACTGGTAATTCTGACACTGAGCAATGTGTACCTGATAACATATTATTGCTTCTCCAGTGGCCACAGGGTCCCATAAGATGTGCTGCTGTTTTCTTTGTCAAATTATGGCTCACTTTACAAACTTGGGGCTCCATAACCATGCTCATTTTGAGAAAGTCACAGAGTACACAATTCCTGAAAATAAGGATGAGAAATGAATTAGCTGACAGAAATGCACTGCCTTATTGAGCCTAGATAGAAGCCTATGGACAATCTTTACTTCCCTAAGACAATTACAAAAGTTCAAAGAACCTCAAGTAGGTGCAGGGCTCAGCCCAGTCCCTGGTGATTTCTCCCATGGGAATAAAACCATCAATCAGGCTGGTACAAACCCTCCTTTGGAAGGGAGGATATGACTCACAGGACGTTGCTGGGAGCTATCATTTTCTGAGACCATTCTTTCCTATATCCTGCCTCTCGCAAACCTCTCCTTGAATTCAGGGAAAACAGCCTTGTTAAGATCTTCCTGTAAGACTCTGGTATACATCATTGTCCCATCCAGTTCTCTCCTTCAACTCCACAACTCTCCTTCCTGCTGTCAGGAGCGTTGGATGCTGATGGGTACCCCCTGATGCGCCCTCTGGAAACTGCTGTATGATGAGAAGTTTGATTGCTCCCTAATCGCACCCTTTCCCTTCCAGGATGTACACAAAGGTTTTGCTTGTTACATGAGTAAAACACACACTTTGCCAAAATTTGCAAAGTATCTGAGGGACACTCTCATCACGTCTCCATGAGTCCACACACAGGATCACGTGACATCTTTATTGTGACTGCACCACACCTCGCTGTCTCCCTCTTTAACAACCTCTTGCCTCTCTTCTTCGTAGATCATTCCATAAAAAACCCTGCAGGAAACTCTCCAACTGAGAGACTGTTTCCTGAGAAGCCCGCCCGAGGATAGTTACATTGAAAGTAAAGAGCTACTGACTTGGCAGATATATACATTCTCATTCATATTGAGAAACAAAGAAAGATAAAGAAAATCTAAATAATTTACACTTATAGAATTGATAAAGGATACTTTAAAGCTTTTGTTCCAGGGCTACACTGACTTCCACTGCAATTAGTTTAGGAGATCTAAACATTCTGCATATTCCACTGAAGATATCATACTAGGCAAAACAGAAGGGCAAGAGATGACAAATTCAACAAATGGTCTAGGTAAGAGACAACCAGTGAAGTTTCAGGAGCTTATCATATCAGTGAGGGACCAAGGGGTCTTTTAGCATGTGACAGGACAGGAGAAAACATCCCTTCTGGATCCCTTCTGGAATGAAGCTAAATCATTCCAACTCACACCTAGGCCTTCACATTTAACTGGTCTCATCAGCTTTTGGATATTCATGGTATACAATTGAGAATGCAGCTCCGATAGATTACCAGGTGATTACTAGCTTTAGGAGGCCCAGAAAGACAAATGCTCTGAAGTTCTGATGTACACTTTCTGCATTTGGAGAAATATGATCAAGCAAACACACACACATGCACACGCACAGACCATTTGTCAAGTCTTCAGAGAAATTCGGTGTATTTCTGTAGCAGTCTCAAGAAACAGGAAAATAGAAGTGGGATTGAAAAATAGAGTCAATGTTGAAATTTTTTTGCATTAAATGTCAGGTTGCCATTAGTCTCGCTCAAAATACTCTCTTTTGTTTTGAATACTTATCCTCTCATCCTAGCCGCTTTGTTGAGTAGTTTGTAAGTTCATTTTCACGTTTCTGGTTGGCAGTTGTGGCTGCCTCCGTATCCGGTATCAATTAAAACATTCACTTTTAAGGCCGTTTTGACCATCTGACATGGTGCCAGATTTACTGAAGAGGTAGATTAAGGACGTTCCTTCATGTTCTTATGGGCCTGCATTTCTGCGACACTCAGCACATTTTGATCAAACCTTGCAAACACTCACCAAATATTTTCAGAAAAGGCAAGAATGATGGCAAAAATGTGTTTGAGGCAAGAGCAGATATTTTGAGGAGGATAAAGTGTGTCTTTTACTGCATTAATTTTTTAGACATTCACCGGTATTTCAATAACACTCCATAAACAGCATTCAAAAATAACTTGTGAAATGCTACAGGGCCTGGTACAATGAACTACTGTTCATGTGTCAGTGATCATACTAAAGCCAGGCTTGGTGGTGCACGCCTATAATCCCAGGACTGGGTAAGCTGAGGCAGGAGGGTCACTGAGACTTCGAGACCAGCCTGACCTACACAGTGAAACCCTATCTCAAAAAGACAAAAAAAAAAGTTAAAGAAAAATTACCTTACTAAGTTGCTTATTGTTAAATGAGTTTAGGTTTCCAAGAAACCTAAATTCAGAGACCAAAAGAATTCAGTCTCAGCTCCTCTCCTGAAGGTATCTGATGTCCATGACATGGAGAAAGCAGTAATTATTCAGCTCTCCACTACCCTAAACATCTCCACCCAGCTTCCTCCTGCAATCGCAGGCACTGCACCTGATGTACTAAGGAAACTAAAACCTCAGAGGTTATGAATAGGAAATGACCCGAAGGACTGCCTCATTCCCTTAGTCTTATTTTTAATGTTGACACTAGAGAGTGCTGTGCACTTACCCCTGGGACAGCAAGGAACAACTCAGAAAAGCTTTGTAGGCTGTAGGTTCCACTATCATATACTCACTGTAGGTTAACTCAGTGGGTGTGACCTGACAGACTTGCTGAACTCCTGGACAGGGCAATCTTATTTGCATGAAAACCCTGCCCACCACCCCCAGCAGGGTATGAAGAGTTATAATGAGGGCTGGAGGGCTCCTTGTGTGCTAAGCAGTCTTGAAATCACATCCTGGGCTGTCCGCACCATGGCCTGGGCTCCTCTCCTGCTTACGCTTCTGGCTCACATCACAGGTCAGCAGGGATTTTCTGGCTGGGGCTGTGCAAGGCAGCGGTGTTGCCTCTGTCTCCTCATCTGACCATCACTTTCCTCTCTTCTTTTCAGGGGCTGAATCACAGGCTGTGGTGACGCAGGAACCTTCCCTGTCCACATCTCCTGGAGAGACGGTCACGCTCACCTGTGGCTCCAGTACTGGAGCCGTCACAACGAGCAACTATGCTGATTGGGTCCAACAGAAACCCTACCAAACAACCCGGGGACTAATAGGTGATACCAGCAACCGGGCCCCGGGTGTCCCTGCCCGCTTCTCAGGCTCGTTGCTTGGAGACAAGGCTGCCCTCACCATCACAGGGGCCCAGCCTGAAGACGAGGCCACCTATTACTGCGCCCTGTGGTACAGCAACCATTTCCACAGTGACACATGCAGATGGGGAACTGAGACAAAAACTCCCTTGTGCACATCACCCTGTGCCCCTCAGCACCTCCTTGCAAACAAACACAAGACTCAGAGTGATGTGTGGTGTCTGAGAGAGATGGGAATCTTTGGAGCCTTAGAAGGGGACCATGTGAAGCAACCACTGCAACTGCTTGCAGTGAATTTTATTTTCACCTATTTCCCCTCTGTCATCCATCATCCTGAGCATAGACTGCACTGAGTTACAAGAACAGAGATTTCTAGGACTCAAAACTTAGTTAAGGAAAAGACATCACTAGGAGATGACTTTAGCTCCATCTGTTCTGTCCTTGGACCAGTTGAGAGAAAAGTTTATCCAAGCTGGAGACTTTTCAGAGCCACTAGCACAGGCCACCACAAAAAAAAACAGAGGAGATAAAACCCATGGGAGAACTGGATAAGCTTTCATGTGTATGACCTGTCACTGACCAGTGCAGCCATGAATCTGCATGTTGGAGAGCTATTAATGGTGAGCAGTGTTTACAGTTCCATCCGTCATGAATTTTCTTATGTATAACTAATAAATGTTAGGTCACCTTCCATGGTGTGTGCAAACCTGGAAGGCTCTCAATAGTTAAAACTCTTAATCTCCATTCAAAGCAATTGGATGTCCAAAATTTTTATTTTGCCCAGCATGGTGGCACATGCCTATAATCCCAGCACTCAGGAGGTTGAGGCAGGAGGATCGCTGGAAGTTTGAGGCCATCCTGGGCTACAAGGTGAGTTCAGGTCCACAGGAAACTGTATATTGAGATGTGGTCTTAGAAAGATAAAAAGAAAAACAACTTTCATTCAGACTCTGGCAGGTCTGAGTTAATGGCTCCTATTTAAACAACTAATTTGAGTATAACTATATGGAATATAACAACCACTATATGGAATGTAACATTCCATTATATATGGAACTCAACAACCATTGTTGAATTCCTATCATCTTGTTTAGTGAAACTCTATATCATTTCTAATTTTTTTTGTATTGTTTATCCTCTTTAGAAATAAAAAAAAGTGGCTCCAACCTGCTGTGAGGAAGGAAACAGCATGGGGAACAATATACATAGGTAATTTTGAAACCTCATATATAAGTGGTTCCTAGCAATAGAATAGTTAACTTATTGGATACCACTACTGAGATTAGATTAGAAAGATTATGGTTTGTCTTGGTTGCCTTCTATTGGACTGTCTGCCCTGAAAAATGACACACAGGGAGGCAGCAAGCTAAAAACCGAGGTGACTGAGATCAGAAGTGGAACCTCCCACTCCAGCCAAGCCTTCAGATTATGCGGGCCCTGGGACAGGTTGCCTCCAACTGAATCAAGTATCTTGAGCCTGAGCCATCCAGCACCATGTAATTCCTTGATTTCTAGCTCATGGAAGTTGGGACATACTAGACGCTCATAAGATATTAACTGTTTAAGTCACCAAATTTGGAAATCCTTTGTTTGAGATTAATACACTAAAGATTCATTAAGATCTACAAAGTCATTCTAATCTTAGAGTGGGAGAGTGAGACACTTACCATGCTTATGGAGCACCTCCTCATGAACATGTCAAGGCCTTGCATCGGCTGTGTCAAAGGAGTGGCTCACGCTCATGTGCATATTTGCCATGCATAAGGGGAAGTTTTCTTGTTTTTTTCTGCTCAAAGGAATAAAAGTTATTTACATTTTCTATACAGAGCAAAGGCTTGGAGCAAAAGCTCATCTTATAGAGGAGTATCTAGCACCCAACTGGTATAACGGCAAAAATAGGGAGAAGATCTGTGAATGATTCTGAGCTCCTTAGTTCCCAGTTTATAATGGAAAGTCCCTAAATCCCTTGATGTGCATGTAGAATACTCAGTAAAATCAGACAAAGATGGTCCAAAATAAATATCTACTCCTTCAGAAAAGATACTAGAGTTGGTATGCCTTACCCACAGGTTCTACATTTGCAGATTGAAACATGGAGACCAATATATATTTATACATGTTTTTGGTTCTATTCAATAAATTATGTTAATTGAAATGAATGGATGTAGAGCCAGGTGTAGTGGCAAGCCCTTGTAATGCCAGCACTTCAGAGGCTGAGGCTGGAGGAACCCTGCAAGTTTGAGGTGAGGCCAGCCTAGGCTACATACTGAACTCAAGGGTTGCCTGAACTACATAGTGAGACACTGTCCCATCCCCGAAAAAAAAAGGAATGGATTTAGTATGTAACTACATAGAAAACTGCGTATGGCAACTATATAGAAACTTTTGAACACAAAACTAAACATAGTATTACAAATGTATTTCAAAACATTAAATTATTAAATGTAATTTCATAGGTACATTTCATGATTAGCCTTTCCTTTTAAATCCTATAATATTTTTTAGATTGTTGAAATAACTTACATGACTACACTGTTTTATATCACATCCGTTTTCCTCAAGAAATAGTGGGACCAATTTTATCATTCTAAATGGAAAAATACACACCATACACAAAATATAAGTAGGAAATATTAATTGAAGAAATATTTCCCATCAACAGTAAAACACTTTTTTCATCAGAATGGAACTACAGTTTTTTTTGTGTCAGTATTGCCTAAACAGTGCAGTATAATAACTATACATAATTTACATTTTCTTGTTAAAAATAATCTAGTGGTAAATTAAAGTATAGAGGAAGATGTACACAGGTTATATACAAATACCACCCATTTAAATGGAAGACTATAGTTCACGTGGACTTGTGGTTTGGGGATTGATTCTTTTGCTTTAAAGTAATTCTAGGGATAATAATTATATCTCATTCTGGGTTGAATTTGAAGTTCAGATTACTCAATCCCTTCCTCTTCTCCCAGGCAAACCAAGCTCTTCTGCAAACTATTTTTGGTAGTCTAATACTTCAATTCTTATTTTTATTGGTATATATTGAAAATACACACAATCACTATATACATCAGTACAGAAATTCCTAAAAAATTAAAAATAGAAACTGCATTCAACAGATAAATTACCCCTTTGGGTATCTTCCCAGAAGAGTTAAAACATCACATTCCAGTGACATCTGCACACCCAGGTTTATAGTAGCACAATTCATGATAGCTGAAACTCGGAGGGGCCTACATGTCCATCTACAGATAAATGGATAGAGAAAATGTGGTATTTACACACAAAAAGCTACTGTTCTTTCACAAAGAAGGATAAATATGGGTCATGTGTAAGAAAATGGATGAATCTTGAGACTATATGTTTTAGTAAAATAAATCTGACAAACGAGCTAAATATACCGCAGTTTCTCTTATGGGAGTAACCTAAGTCATAAATAAAGAGCAGTTGAAAGATAGGTTATTGGAAATGGAGAGCTATATATTTGCAAAACCTGACCAAGAGATGGACCTGGCTAAGGGGTGTATGAAAAAAGAACTAAGATGATTTAAGTAGTTATACCACACACCCATAATGAATAGTACAAACACATACCAAAATGATTAAAAGTATTCTATTCAATCATTTAAATTTTGTTATTTAATATTTCCTTAAAACAAGCTATCACTGTTTTCTTTTTCTGCAATTCTCATTCTTATATAAGGACATCTGGATAAATTCCTCACTGATCTCCAATTATATTTTATGTTTTGAAATACTTATTTAACCGAATTATTTGGGTTGTAGCTAATACAGGTTAAAATACTATCCTAAAAGTAATTTTCCTTACTCATAAGAGAACCTTTTGTGGCCTAGAATTTTACTATGTTCTCTTCCTATTTCTTTGTTATCTAGTTCCAGTCTGTTTCCACTGGTAATTCTGACCTCTGCCCTATCTTCTCCCTGAACCATATCTTTTCTTTCTGCCAATAGCCACAGGGACTCCTGATATGTGACACTGTTTTCTGGTTCAATTGGTGAATTTACAGGCTTGAGCTCCACAACCAGTGCTCGTTTTGAGCATGGTCAGAGGGACAAGACTCTGAAACCAAGGACCAGCTGTGAGTTAGCTGACCGAAATTCAGTGCCTTGTTGAGCCAGGCAGAAGCCTCTAGAAACATTTTAGTTCTCTAACACAAATACAGAGGCTCAAAGAACCTCCAGGATGTGGAGGGCTCAGCCCCACCCCTGGTGGTTTCTCCCATTCCATGGGAACAAAACCATCTACCAGTCTGGCACAAACCCTCTTTTGGAGGAGAGGATGGAACACATAGGACTTTGCCAGGACCTATCATTTCCTGATACCATTCTTTCTTTATTTTCTTTTTCTTTTTTTTTTTTTTTTTTTTTTTTTTTTTTTTTTTGACTTTTTGAGACAGGGTCTCACACTGTACAGTTCAGGCTGGCCTTGAGTTACTTTGTAGCCCAGGCTGGTCTCGAACTTGCAATGATCCTCCTGCCTCAGCCTCCTGAGTGCTGGGATTACAGACCTGTACCGCCACGCCCGGCATGATACCATTCTTTCATAAGTCCTGCCTGACCCCAAGCTCTCCTTGAACTCAGAAAGAAGCAGCCCCTTATGATCTACCTGTAAAAACCTGGAATACGTATGATTATCACACCTTGTTCTCTCCTTCAAGACCATGACTCTCCCGCTGACAGGAATATTGATTGATGGATTGCAAGTGGCATGCTCTTTGCCCATTCCCATACAACTAACAGATCTGAGTTGTCCATAATCAGAGCTTTTACTCTGCAAAACCCACATGAAAGTTTGGTTCTTCACTGTGGAAATCAGTTTGGAGATTCCTCAGAAAACTAGGTCTAGAGGTCCCATTCAACCCAGCTATCCCCTTGCTGGGTATTTTCCCAGAAGATCTAAAAACATCATATCACAGTGATATATGTGCACCTATGTTCATAGCAGCACAATTTGTAATTGCTAAATTGTGGAAGCAACCCAAATGTCCATCCACCCAGGATTGGATAAGAAAATTGTGGTACTTTTACATAATGGAATATTACTCAGCTATAAAGAAAGATAAACTCAAGGCTTTCATAGGTAAATGGTCACAACTACAGACCATACTCATAAGTGAAATAAATCAGACATACATGTGCAAGCACCGCATTGTCTCACTAGTGTAAAACCTGAAAGAGTTAATTTAAACTAGGAGGTATGATAGATATTGTGAAATGATAGGAAAACACTCAAGGGTAAAGGGCAACTGGGATGTGGGAAAAGAAAAGGGAAAGAAGGAAAAATTTTGTATGTATGTATATACAGGATAGTGAACATAGTTGTTCTACTGTCTTCTATTTCTTTGCTGAAAGAAACTGTCAATGAGTCCTTGATTGATCAATATTGCATGTCTCTATCTGTTTTCATGAGGAACCACTTTGAAGATATCAATATGTAATACAACAAGCATTGTTAATTTCCTACCACTTTGTTTGTAACTCTGTATTGTCTGTACTGTTCTTTTGCTATTTTGTAAAAGGTTGTCTGTCTGTTAATATTTTCCTCCTTTTATTTTTAAAATTAAAAAAAGGTTTGGTTCTCGCTCATGTACAACAGATAACCTTGCCAAAATTTGCAAAGTATCGGAAAGACCAGGTCATCGCAATTCCCTAACTCTCCATGGGCTTAGCTGAGCTTTTTATTGTCAGTTCACTACAGCTCAATTTCTCCCTCTTGACATCCTCTTTCCTTGCTTCTTCACTTGTCATTCCAAATAAAACCCCTGCGGGAAACTCTCCAACTCAGAGACTGTTTTCACTGAGTTCATCTTAGGATAGTTACATTGACAGTAAAGAGCTGTTGACTTGGCAGATATGTACGGTCTTATGCATATCAAGAAAGAAAATTAAAAAGGAAAAAAAAAAGAAAGAAAATCTAAATAATTTACACTCTTAGAATAGAGAAAAGTACTTAAAAGTTTTTTTTCCAGGGCTACACTGACTTCCACATCGGTTATCTTAAGAGGTCTAATCATTCTGCACATTCCACCAAAGATATAGTATTAAGCAAACCAGATAGCCAAGAGATGATAAGTTCAATTAATGATGTAGATAGGACACAACCACTGAAATTTCAAGAACCCATCATATCAGTGAGGTTCCAAGGGGTGCTTTAGAATGTGACAAGATAGGAGAAAGCAGTCCTCCCAGAGGAAGTGAGATTACTGCACCTCGCAATGCCCATCCTCACAAAATACACTTAATTAGCCTTTTCAGCTCCTGAAAGCCCATAGGCTATGACTGTGGACACTGCTCCACCAGATTTCCAGGTAACACAGAGGTTTAAGTTTAAGCGGCCCAGAGAACACAAATACTCTCAAGCTATGATGTACACAGGTCTGCCCTGGGAGCCGTATGGTCAAGCAAAAGCACACACAAAAAAATACAAACACACAAAAGCGAAATATTTGTCATGGGTCAAAGAAAATCAGAGTAGTTCTTTAGTATTCCAAAGAAACAGAAAAATATGAGATCTGACTGAAAAACATAGCCAATGTTGAGATTTTTATTACATTAAATGACATGTCACTAATCTCACTCAAAATACCTCTAATTAATTCAAATACTTACACTATCAGTGTTGCCACTGTCTTAAGCAGTTTTGTGAGTGCTCGCTCATGGCTCTGGCTGGATGTTATGGCTGCCTCAATGTCCTGAACCAATTAAAACTTTCACCTTTGTGGTCATTTTGACCAGAAATCACACGGTGCCAGATCTACTGAAGAGGTGGATTAAGGACGCTCCTTCATGTTCTTATAGGCCTGCATTTCGCTCCAGTCAGCACATTTTTATTAAACCTTTTTAACAGTAACCAAAGAAGATTTTCAGAAAGGGCAAGAATGATGGGAGAAATGTGTTGGAGGCAAGGACAAATGTACTGAGGGGGATAAGTGTGTCTTTTCCTGCACTAATGTTTTTAAACATTCACCATATATTTCAATAACACCTCATAAACATCATTCAGAAAGAAATCCTGAAATACTACTGCGCTTGGCAGAACGAACTCAAGTTCATGTGGTGAACATCTGAATAAGTGGCTAATTATTACATGAGTTTCCCAAACATAGAAATTCAGATTCCAAAAGAATCCAAGGTCTCAGCTTCTCTACTCAAGGTATCTGATGTCTATGATTTGGAGGAAAGTGGTCCTTGACTCAGGTCTCCCATGTCCAAAATGTCTCCATCCACTTTCCTCTTGGAATCACAGGCACTGAACTTGAGGTACTGGGAAAACTATAACCTCCCCACGTAAGGAAATCAGGTTATAAATAGGAAAAGACTTGTAGGAATGAATCAATTCATCCATGGTATTTTCACAGCTGATACTAGAGGGTGCTGCGGCCTTAGTTCTTGGACATCGAGTAACAACTCTGAAAAGCTTTGTAGGCCGTAGGTTCCATTATCACACACTCACTGTGCATTAGCTTCAGTAGGTGTGACCTGATCAAGTTGTTGAACTCCTGGGCAATGCAATCTCATTTGCATGAAAACCCTGCCCACCGCCCCCAGCAGGGTATGAAGAGTTATAATGAGAGCTGGAGGGAAGCTTGTGTGCTAAGCAGTCCTGAAGAGCGCAGTCCTGGGCTGTCCGCACCATGGCCTGGGCTCCTCTCCTGCTCACACTTCTGGCTCACATCACAGGTCGGCAGGGATTTTCTGGCTGGGGCTGTGCAAGGCAGCGGTGTTGCCTCTGTCTCCTCGCCT
>NW_004955455.1:6835326-6876237 GCF_000276665.1 Chinchilla lanigera
CCTTGTGCACATCACCCTGTGCCCCTCAGCACCTCCTTGCAGACAAACACAAGACTCAGAGTCATGGGTGGTGTCTGAGAGAGATGGGAATCTTTGGAGCCTTAGCAGGGGACCACTGCAAGAGGCAACCACTGCAAGAGCCCCAGTGAATCCCACCCTTCCGTGACCCTCTCCTGAGCGTGGGCTGCACTGAGTGACTGGTATAGTGAAGGTGAAGACATCTGAGTTAGTAAAGATAAGATGTGGCTTTGGCACAACAGTAGCTCCATTTGCTCTGTGCTTTGACCAGTTGAGGAGCAAAGTTTCTTCAAACTAGAGACTACTCAGGGTCAGTAGAACAGGCCACCATGCAGAAGGGGAGAACAGAACTCCCAGGGGACAAGAGAGAAGCGTTTATGGATCTAAGACATGTCGCTCAGCAATGCAGCCAGAAATCTCTCAATTGGAGAGTAAGGATTGACAGTAGTTCTTCAGAGCTTCATCATCCCCGGACTCTTATTATGTATTACTAGTAAATATCAAGTTCGCTTTCATGGTGTAAGCAAAGCAGGCAGACCCTAAATGGCTAAAACTATGCTTGCAGTCTTCATTTAAAGCAACAGATATCTGAAACTTAATTTTGACCCTCGCATCCTGGAGTGAAGGTTTCCTGCCTACTATATCATAGGGTAACAACATAGGGCACAATATATAGAATTAATCTTTAACCCTTTGTAAATGATTTGTAATAATAGACTACTGTTGTTTACACTAAAGTGACAGGATGCCATTCCTGAGATAAGGTTATAAAGCCTATGGTTGATTTCTTTTGGACTGTCTGCCATGGGACAACCCTGTGGAATATGATATATAATGCTTAAGCAAGCTAATGCTGCCAGAAACTAATGTCAATGAGATTAAAAATGGATCCTATCACTCTAGCCACACCTTCAGTTATATGCAGGCCCGGGGCCGAGGATGTAGCTCAGTGGCATAAGCACTTGCCTGGCAAGCTTGAGGTCATGAGTTTGATTCCCGGTACCGAAAAACAAAACAAAACAAAAGATATAATCAGGCCCTGATGATATTTGTGCCTTCAACTAAATCAAGTATCTTGAGCCAGAGCTACTCAGCACTACACAATCCCTTGATGTGTAACTGAGGGTAACTATGAGATACTAAATGTTTTAAAACACTAAACTTGGGGATCATTTGTTTCACATTAATAGACCAGAGAGAAACTACAAAGTTAGTTTAATATTGCAGTGGGAGACTGAGACACTTCCCATGCTCATGGTGCACCTCAGAGAGATGCTGGGGACTTGGCAAGGGTGTGTCAAGGAGTGACTCATGATCCTGTTCACACTTCCCATGCATAAGGTGAAGTTTTCCTGACTTTTTTGCTTAATAGACTAAAAGGTATTCATTTCTTTTATTCAGAGCAATGGTTTTGAGCAACAGCTCATCCTATAGTGGCATGCTACTGTTATGAAGGCAGAAAAAAAAAATGTGGAGATCAGTGAATGCTTCTGAATTCCTTAGTCCCCAGCCTACAAAAGGGGGAGACAAAAGCCCTTGATGGGGCACAGAATACTAAGCAAAAATAAGTAGATATGAGCTAAAGTAAACTTCTACTCCTTAAAGAGAGAGAAAAAAAGAGAGAGAGACAGACAGAGAGAGAGGGACAGAGTTACTATTGTGCATCCAGGAGTTCTACATTGTAGATTTAACTGCCATGGATCAAATATATTTTAAAATGTTGTTTATTATTTTCTTTGTATTAAGTAAAATTATGTTACTTGAATGGATTTATAATGTAACTACCTAGAAAACAGGTTATGACAACTGTATAGCAACTTTGGAATATAAAACTACATATATTATTGCAAGTAAAACTTTTTTGTTTTGTGTTTGTTTTGTTGTGTTTTTGAGACAAGGTCTCACTGTGCAATATCAACTGACCTTCACCTCGCTTATGTAGCCCAGCCTGGTCTCAAATTTATGCAGATCTTTCTGCCTCAGCCTCCTTAGCACTGGGATTACAGGCATGTACCACCGTGCCCAGCTGCATCTAAATCTTGAAACATTACAGTGCTAAATGTAGTTTCTTTAGTTAACTTTTTGATCCAGCAAGTTATGCTATATCATTTACCTAGCAAAAATAATTTACATGATTACAAACTTAACGGTAAATTATATGCCACATGCATTTGCCCCAACAAATAATGTTACCAAATGTTAACTTTCTAAATTGAAAAATACACACAGTACCAAAAATATAAATAGGAAATATTCTTGAGAAAGTCTTGCCCATCATCCATAAACCACTTCTGCATGCTGCCATACACACTTTTTTCTTGTCGGTGTTGCCTGAACAGCGCAGTACAATAACTCTTTACACATCGTTTACATTTTGTTACCTAGTATAAATTACCTGTGGTAATTTAAAGCATAAAGCAAGATGTGCACAGACTGTGTGCAAATACTACACCATATCATACAGAGAGGACTACAGCACCTGTGAATTTGGGGTTTGTGAGTTCATCTTCTACTTTTTTTTCAGAGTAAGAAATGACATTTATTTTCTTTGACGTACAGATAATTATAGGAGAGGTTTTGTTTCCTTTTGCCAGGAAGCATGCATAGAAAAGTAGCTAAGGGTGGCCCACACTTAAGTGGTGGGATCTAAGCTCTATTTACTTAAGAAGTTTTTCCATAAATTAGTTGGAATGCTTCAGCTTGGGGAATGTGTCTCTTCCATTTATTGATTCAGTCATTTGTTTCTGCATGGACACAATGCAGATATTTATTTTATATTTACTTTTTTTTATATTTTGCATTGTAGTTATTTATTTTATATTTTGCATTATACTCCAAGACAGCATGATTTATGATGTTTCTCAAACTGTTTGGGCATCAGATGGCCTTTCAGATTGAATGCCATGCCCTTTTCACATTCTGTTTTTCTGAGGACCTTTTAAACTTCCTGAACCTATGGTATGCTCCAGGCTCATTTCCTGTTCCAAACCTAGAATCAGCTGTTCTTAGAAGAGACCTAGTTTCTTTGGTTGGAAAATAATATTCATAACCAGGTTGTAAGGGCTGGGTGTGCTCATTGTTACTGGAATATTTTTGCTTTTAAACCTTTTCAGCAGACAGAGCTAGAAAAAGTATTTATGGGTCATAACTCATGTATATCTTTCTGTATGTAGCCATCTGTATCTATACGAAGTTCATACTGTTAAGTTGTACAGGCTTATCCTGATGGCCAAAGTCTGCTGCCACATTCCAGTTTCATTTTCGCTTTCTCCTTTTGTTTATACGTAACGTCCTTCTCTAATCTGCAATTTATGTTTTATTCAGTTTTAGTATATGCATGTATAGTCATTTCAAGATGGTTAACCTATACCTCTATGAGAAACATCTTTACAAACCAGGTGTGGCGGTGCACGCCTGTAATCCCAGCATGCGGGAGGCTGAGGCAGGAGGATCATTGTGAGTTCAAGGCCAGCCTGGGGTACAAAGTCAGCTCAAGGCCAGCCTGAACCGCATAGCAAGACCCTGTCACAAAAAGACAAAAACAAAAACAAAACAACCAGCATCTTTAATACCTAGAACATAATTTTAACATGGAGCTCCTTTTTTTTCAGTCTTACAATTTGTAGTCTTAACATTTTTCAACATTATGTCAGCCAGCATCTTTTTATTTCCCTCACTCTGGAGTGAGGTTATGACATATATATGAAACTTTTGCCAGCATCTGCTTCTACTTTAGGGTCCCTCTTCTGCCTACTTCTTGGTTGATTAAAAATGCCACTAGGCACAGTGGTACACATCTGTAACTTTAGTCATTTAGAAGTCTGAAGCAGGAGGATTAGAAGTTCTAACCAGTTTGGATAATTCAGAGGCCCCTCCTCAAAGTGAGATAAAAAGGGCTGTGGATGTAGCTCAGTATCAGGTCACTATTGGGTTCAGTCCCTAGCACTGGGTCGGAGAGCGGGTAGGAGGGCTACATTTAGGTTCACTGTTATAATGCATGGTATTTAAAGGTCCCAAAGTAAACCTCATTTTTCCTTCTTTCCAAAAGAAGATTCCTAGGGTTTTGGAAGTGCAGTTCTGGTCTAGGTCTCCCACTTTCCAGCTATCCTCTCAATCTTCTCCTGACTCCTCCATTCCCAAATAGGCACCCTCCCCTCTGCATTTGTACCAGCATCCATCATTTTACCTTTTCCAGCTGAGAGACGTGGTTTAATGTGCGAGTCTCCCCTTGATCCTTATCCTGCATATTTTTCTAGACTTTGTTTTAACTGTCCTACCCCTCTCTCAGCAATGTGACTCACTTTACTAAGTATAAACCCCACAGAGGCTCTACCAGCATTTTTATCAGAATTCTATTAAATTTATTACTTTGGGAAGAATCGGCATCTTTATAAAATTTCCCATTAGGAGCTTTACCTGTATCAGCTACCTGTATACATCTATGTGTTCTCAGTTTTTCATGTAATTTCTATGAACAAAACTACAAGGTTAGTGCATGAAATAGTGACTCGAGTCTAATTCATCTACATAAACTACTTCGAATTAGGGCCAATTTCTGAGTAGTGTCTGAAGCACTGTTTCTACACTAACTTGTGATTTAGCTGCATGTCCTGTAAAGTCTGCAGCTCTCTTCTTTAAAATACTTATAAGCCCCTTCTTAAATATTATGCATTGGTCTACCTGTTCCATAAATGAGTTATAACAGCAAGAATCATTTAAAATAGGTGACTACTATACTTGAGTGAGAAGCATTATTTTTAATTCTGGTTATTCAAGAAACTATTTTTATAAGTTTTTTTTTGTTTGCTGGTTTAATTTGTTACTAATCTAAAAAATGTTTTTATCTTTCACCATTCAGTCCGTCCTTCAGTTTTGAGGTTAGAATTTTACTTTTCTTAGAAGCAGAGCTAAGAAAGTTAGCATTCAGTATTATCATTGCTGCGGATTTTAAAAATTTTGATATAGAGGTTATTTACATAATTTGAATGTTATAAAAACCTTCATTGCTGCATCATCTTTTACTTTATAGTGATCCTAGGGATATATGCTAATATTTTATTCTGACTTTAACTTAAACGTTAATTAATATCTTCCTCCTCTCCCCAACAAACAAAGCACTTCAGCAAACTACTTTTGATCCTCTATATTTTAAGTTTTATTTTTACTGCCATGTATTTGCAGTATACACAATCACTATATAAATCAGGACAGAAATTCCTTAAAAGAAATAGAAGTTGGATTCAACCCATAAATTCCCTTTTGGGGATCTTCCCCAAATGTTTTTTTTTTTGTTTGTTTTGTTTTGTTTTTGTCTTTTTGAGACAAAACAGTTGCAGTTCACGCTGGCCTTGAGCTCACTTGGTAGCCCAGGCTGGTCTCAAACTTGCAATGATCCTCCTGCCTCAGCCTCCCGAGTGCTGGAATTACAGGCGTGTGCCACCACGCCTGGCTTCCTCAAATGTTAAAACATCATATTCCAGTGACATATGCACACTTATGTTTATAGCAGCACAAGTCATGATAGTTGAAACTTGGAGGTAGCCTTCATGTCCATCAACAGATAAATCAATAAAGAAAATGTGGTGTTTATACAGAGGAAACTACTATCCTGCCACAAAGAAGGATAAACACGGATCATGTGTAGGAAAATAGATGAATTTTGATATGATATGCTCAATGAAATAAATCAGACACACAGGCTTAAATAGTACATACTTTCTCTTATGAGTGACCAAAATCATAAATAAATAGCAGTTAAAAGATAGATTATTGGAAATGGGGAGATAATATATTTGCAAAAAGGAAGAGGAGGGGACCAAGAGATGGACGGGGCTGAGGGGTATATGATAAAAGAAGTAAGATGTTTTAGATACTTATACCACCTACCCACTATGAATATTATCATTATGTAGTGCAAACACAAACTGAAATGACTAAAAACTCTATTCAATGCATCTAAATTTTGTTATTTAATTTTCTAAACAGTGCATGCTACATTTTGTTTTTCTCAAATAATCATTCTTCTTCAGGCTGGCCTTAAACTCTGTGTAGCCCAAGCTGGCCTTCAACTCACAGTGATTCTCCTGCCTCAGCCTTCTGAGTGCTGGGATTACAGAGGTCCACCACCACATCCAGTGAAAAGCTCATTTTTATAAAAGGACATGTGGATAAATTGCTAAATCTCTTCTTACTTTTCTCCATTTATATTTATATTTTCTATTTTGAGATGCTTATTTTACTGAACTATTAGAGTTCCAGCTATCTTCCAAATATGTTCCTAAAAATAATTTTCCTTACTTGTAGAGCACCTTTTGTGACCTAGAATTTTAATATATTCCCTTGTCATTTGTTTTTTATCTACTTACAATCTGTCTCCACTGGTGATTCTGACGGTCTGACCAATCTGTACCTGATAACACATTATTACTTCTGCCAATGGCCACAGGGTCCCCTAAGATGTGCTGCTGTTTTCTCTGTCCATTTATGGCTCACTTTCCAGACTTGGGGCTCCACGGCCATTGCTCATTTTGAGCATGATAAAAGGTACACGACTCCTGGAACTAAAGAACAGCACTCAGTTAGTTGACAGGACTTCAAAGCCTTGTTGAACCCAGGCAGGAGCTTCTGATAATCTTTATCTCGCTGACACAAATACAGAAGTTCAAATAACCTCAAGGAGGTGGAGGGCTCAACCAAATCCCTAGTAATTCCTCCCATTCCATGGGAACAAAGCCATCTACCAGTCTCACACAATCCTCATTTGGAAAACAGGGTGGAACACACAAGACTGCCTGGACCTTTTATTTCTTGATACCGTTTGTTCATAAATCCTGCCTGTCTCTAACTCTCCCTGCACTTAGGGAAAACAGCCTTGTTAAAATTTTCCTTTAGGAATCTGATACATATCCTTGTCACACCCAGTTCTCTCCTTCAATTCCATGGCGCTCCTTCCTCCAGCTGTCAGGGATGTTGGATTCTGACAGACACCAGCAGAAGTACTCTCTGGAAATTCCCCTACACTGACTGCTGCATAATACCACCCTTTACCCTGGAGGACCCACACAAAGGGTTTGCTTTTGACATGAGTACAATGCACAACTTGCCTAAATTTGCAAAGTACCTGAAGGACCTTCTCTCACATCTGCACTAATCCATATTGGGTCAGGTGAAATCTTTATCATGATCCATTGATCCATTACAGATCAATGTCTCCCTCTTTAACATCCTCTTGCCTCTCTCCTTCACAAATCATTCCAAATTAAAATCCCTGCAGGATAATCTCCAACTCAGAGACTGTTTTCACAGGAGCCCAACATAGGGTAGCAACCTTGAAAGCAAAGAGCTATTGACTTGGCGGATATACCCTTTGCCATTCATATCATAAAGTGAAAATAAAAACAAGAAAGAAAATCTAAATAATTTACACTCATAGAATGCACAAAAGGTACTTCAAAGGTTTTGCTTTTGTGCTACCCTGACTTTCACATCAAGTATCTTAAAAGTTCGAAACATTCTGCACATTCCTCTGAAGATATCATAAACCAGATAGGAAAGAGGTGACAAATTCAACAAATGATCGAGATAGGACACAAGCACTGAGGTTTCAGGAGCCCGTCATATCAGTGAGGTTCCAAGGAGTCTTTTAGCGTGTGCCAAGACAGGAGAAAGCATTCCTCCCGGAGGAAGTGACATGATTGCATCTCACAATGCCTATCCTCCCAAAACACATTTCATTGGCCTCATCAGCTTCTGGAGGCCCCTGGGCTGTGACTGTGAACACAGCTCCACCAGATTCCAGGTGGCACCGAGGCTACTAAGTTTAAGAGTCCCAGAGAACACAACTGCTCTCAAGATACGATGTATACACCTCTGCCATGGGATCTAAACGTTCAAACACACACACTCAAACAAACACACACGGGTGAACTATTGTCATGTCTTCATAGAAAAATCAGGGTAGTTCTTTAGTCTTCTGAAGAAACACAAAAATATGAGGTGTGATTGAAAAATACAGTCAATGTTTACATTTTTATTACACTAAATGCCATGTTGTCATTAATCTCACTCAAGACACTCTCTCTTCTTTCAAATGCTTATCTGTCCTTCTTGCCACTGTCTTAAGTAGCTTTGTAAGTGCTCTCTCATGGTTCTGGCTGGCTGACATGGCTGTCTCAATGTCCTAAACCAATTGAAACATTCACTTTTATGGGCATTTTGACCAGCAATCACATGGTGCAAGATCTACTGTGAAGAAGTGGATTAAGAACTCTCCTTCATGTTCTTATGCCTGCATTTTGGCTGTCATCAGCACACTTTTTTAAACCTTATAAACAATCACCAAAGAAGATTTTCAGAAAGGGCAAGAATGATGGGAGAAATGTGTCTGCGGCAAGCACAAATGTATTGAGGGGTACGAGCGTGTCTTTCACTGCATTATTTTTGAACATTCACCATATATTTCAATAACCGCATAAATGCCATTCAGAAATAAATTCTGAAACGGTACTGGGCCTGGCAGAATGAACTGCTCAGGTGGCGATGATGTGAAGAAATGGCTTGAGTTTCGAAGACACCTAAATTCAGCGACCAAAAGAATTAAGGTCTCAGCTCCTCTACTCGAGGTACCTGATGTCTATGGCTTGAAGGAAAGCAGTGATTGACTCATCTATCAACTGCTCAAAATATCTCCATCCAGCTTCCTACTGGAATCACTGGCACTAAACTTGATATACTGAGAAAACTAAAACCTGCAGACTTAAAGAAAACGGGTTATAAACAGGAAAAGCCTGCGGGAATGAATTATTCCATCGGTGGGATTTTCACTGCTGACACTAGAGGGCACTGTGCGCTTAGCACTGGGACAGCAAGGAACAACTCTGAGAAGCTTTGTAGGCTGTTGGTTTCACTATCGCATACTCATTGTGGGTTAATTCAGTAGGTGTGATCTGAACAAGTTGCTGAACTCCTGGGCAGGGCAACGTCATTTGCATGCCCTGCCCACCACCTCAGCAGGGTATGAAGAGTTATAATGAGAGCTGGAGGGCTGCTTGTGTGCTAAGCAGTCTTGAAGAGCGCAGTCCTGGGCTGTCCGCACCATGGCCTGGGCTCTTCTCCTGCTCACACTTCTGGCTCACATCACAGGTCGGCAGGGATTTTCTGGCTGGGGCTGTGCAAGGCAGCGGTGTTGCCTCTGTCTCCTCGCCTGACTGTCACTTTCTTCTCTTCTTTTCAGGGGCTGAATCACAGGCTGTGGTGACTCAGGAACCCGCACTGTCCACATCTCCTGGAGGGACGGTCACGCTCACCTGTGGCTCCAGTACTGGAGCCGTCACGACCAGTAACTATGCTCATTGGGTCCAACAGAAACCCTACCAAACACCCAAGGGGCTAATATATGATACCAGCAACCGGCATTCTGGCGTCCCTGCCCGCTTCTCAGGCTCCTTGCTTGGAGACAAGGCTGCCCTCACCATCACGGGGGCCCAACTTGAAGACGAGGCCACCTATTACTGTGCCCTGTGGTACAGCAACCATTCCCACAGTGACACATGCAGATGGGGAACTGAGACAAAAACTCCCTTGTGCACATCACCCTGTGCTCCTCAGCACCTCTTTGCGGACAAACACAAGACTCGGAGTCATTGTGGTGTATGAGAGAGATGGGAATCTTTGGAGACTTGGAAGGGGACCAAGTGAGGCAACCACTGCAAGAGTCTCAGTGAACTCCACCCCACCAGTGTGTGCCCTTCTATAACCCGCTCCTGAGTATGGGCTGCACTGTGTGATTGGTATAGAACATTTGAATATAAAGAATTTATTTAAGGAAAACACCTGACTTAGGAGATGACAGTAGCTCCATTTGGTCTGTGCTTCAACCAGTTGGGGAGCAAAGTTTCTGCAAGCTACAGACAGTTGAGAATCAGAAGCACAGACCACCATCCAGATGGGGAGGAGAGAACTCCCAGGGGAGAACTGGAGAAGCATTCATGTGTCTAACATATATTAGACATATATATCTAGTCACATATGTCTGTTTATGTTAGAAGCATACATTAGTCATTCAGCATGCAACCCAAAATCTCTTGATCAGAGAGTAAGGATTGACAGTAGTTCTTCAGAGCTTCATCATCCCAGGATTCTTATTATGTATTACTAGTAAATATTAAGTCCCCTTTCATGTTTTAAGCAAAGCAGACAGGCCCTAAATGATGAAAACTATGCTTGCAGTCTTCATTTAAAGCAACTGATATCTGAAACTTAATTTTTATCCTGGTAGGCTGGAATTAATGGTTCCTGCCTAGTATAACAGGGAAACAACATAGACAATATACAGCATTAATCTTTCACCTTTTCTAAATGCTTTCTAACAGCAGAGTAGGAAAGTGACGGGATGCCATTCCTGAGATAAGATTATGAAGACCATGGTTGGTTTCTTTTGGACTATCTATCATGGGGCAACCCTGTGGAATATGATACGCAATGCTTAAGCAAGCTAATGCTGCCAGAAACTAATGTCAGTGAGCTTAAAAATGGATCCTATCATTCTAGCCACACCTTCAATTATATGCAGGCCTTGATGATATTTGTGCCTTCAACCAAATCAAATATCTTGAGTCAGAGCCACTCAGCACTATGAATTCCTTGATGTATAATTGAGGGTAACTATGAGATACTAAATGTTTTAAATCACTAAACTTGGGAATCACTTGTTTTGTATTAATAGATGAGAGATTAAAGTCTACAAAATTAGTTTAATCTTGGACACTGAGACACTTCCCATGCTTATGGTTTTTACCTCCACAAAGATGCTAGGGCTTTGGCTAGGGTGTGTCAAGGAGTAGTTCATGATCCTGTTCACACTTCTCATGCATAAGGTGAAGTTCTCCTGACTTTTTCAGCTTACTAGAATAAAAGGTATTCATTTCTTTTATACAGAGTAATAGTTTTGAGCAACAGCTCATCCTATAGTGGCATGCTACTATTATGAAGGCAGAAAAAAATGAGGAGATCAGTGAATGCTTCTGAATTCCTTAGTCCCCAAATAGAGAAGGGGGAACCAAAGCCTTTGACAAGGCACAGAATACTAAGTAAAAACAAGTAGACATGAGCCAAAATAAACATCTACTCCTTAAAGAGAGAGAGAGTTAGTATTGCATATCCAGGAGTTCTACATTGTAGATCCAACTACCATGGATCAAATATATCTTAAAATATTGCTTATTGCTTTCTTTGTATTAAGTAAATTATGTTGCTTGAATGGATTTATAATGTAACTACCTAGAAAACAGGTTATGACAACTACATAGCAACCTTGGAATATAAAATTATGCATATTATTGCAAGTCAACCTTTTTTGTTTTGTGTTTGTTTTGTTGTTGTTTTTGAGACAAGGTCTCACTATGCAATATCAACTGGGCTTCACCTTGCTTATGTAGCCCAGGCTGGTCTCAAATTTATGCGGATCTTTCTGCCTCAGCCTCCTTAGTGCTGGGGTTACAGGCATGTACCGCCGTGCCCAGCTGCATCTAAATCTATTGAAACGTGCTAAATGTAGTTTCTTCAGTTAATTTTTTGATGCAGTAAGTTGTGTTATGTCATTTACATAAAAAATAATTCTACATGACTACAAACTTAACAGTAAATCGTATACCACCTGCATTTCCCCCAACAAATAATGTTACCAACTTTTATGTTTCTAAATTGAAAAATACACAGTAGAGAAAATATAAATGGGAAACATTCTCTGAAAAAATCTCCCCCATCATCCATAAACCACTTCTGCATGCTGCTGAACACACTTTTTCTTGTCAGTGTTGCCTAAGCAGTGCAGTATAACAGTTCCTTACACATCATTTACATTTTGTTAGATAGTATAAATTATCTGTGGTAATTTAAAGCATAAAGCAAGATTTGCATAGATTGTGTACAAATACTACAGCACCTTAGATAAAGGACTAGAGCATCTGTGGATTTGAGATCTTTGTGTTTAGTCTTTTAAATTATAGTGATTCTAAGGATATGTACTAATATCTCATTCTGGTGTTAATTTCAAACAAATTAATCAACATCTTCCTCTTATTTGAGAACCCCAAAATATAAAGAGCAAATGAAAAGAGAAGTTATAGGAAATAGGAAGATACATTTTGTCCAAAAGGGAATGGGAGTAAGATGTTGGAAAGGGGTATGGACTTGGGAAGGAGTTGAAAATAAACTTAAAGTTAAATTCTGTTTTGCACATGGATGAACTCCCCATGATGAATGGAATCAGTATGTACTGCAAACATATACGAGTAAAACTTAAAATTTAACAAGAAAATAGCAGACAAAGGAAACAGCCCAAGTAAAATTCAGTACTGTATTTGCAATATAACAAAATGTAAACGATGGGTAAATAATTGTTATACTGCACTGTTTAGGCAACCCTGACAAGTTGTACAACTCTGGGTTTTTCTTAGTGCTAGTGCTGCTTGTGCATTGTTTCACTGGGTCTGGTCCTTTTTGGGAGCCAGAGTTAGAATTCCAAACTATTTCCTTTTTTTTTTTCTTTTTTTGTCTTTTTGAGACAGGTTCTTGCCATGCAGTTCAGGCTGGTCTTGAGCTCACTTTGTAGCCCAGGCTGGTCTTGCATGCGCAACGATCCTCCTGCCTCAGCCTCCCGAATGCTGGGATTACAGGCATGCGCCACCATGCCCAGCTACTATTTCCTTCTTTTCTCCACATTGTCTTCAGTTTCTCTGTCTTTTGTAATTTTTTCTGTCAACTCTTTGTTGATTCCTGGTGCTTTCCTTCTTTATGACTTCTCTAAGTTTTTCTAGAATCTCTATTCCAGGCCCCTCTGAGCTGTATTTTGCTGCAGTGTTACTTTACCTTTGTGCATGTTTTCTGTCCCACTTCCACATCTTCAAATCTTTGAACAAATCTAGGTTATTTAAAATTCTATCCCTGTGCCATGAGTTATTCCCATTTTATGCTTTATTTTTGTCCATAGTATTTATCAACTTTTAGAGTACTGCATAATTTATGTTTCTCTCATTAGAATATATTCTCCATAAAAGCATTTGTTGGTGTTGTCTCTATCTTCAGTAACTAGAACGTCACTTAACTCATAGTGGGTCTTGAATGAATTGACAGAAGGAATAGGATGGTAAAGAGATATAAGAATTAAGGAATTAACTTACAGACTGATTATTTAAAGCAGCAAGAGCAGCAAGTAAAAATGAAGGAACATAGAAATTGAAAAGCTAAGCCAGGCACAGTGGCACATGCCTGTGATCCTAGCACTCAGGAGATTGAGGCAGGAGGATCGCTGCAAGTTCGAGACCAGCCTGGGCTACAAAATGAGCTCAAGGCCAGCCTGAACTGCATAGCGAGACCCTGCTTCAAAAAAAAAGGACAAAAAAATGAGAGAACTAGGAAGGAAAGGAAGGAAGAATGGAAGCAAGAAAAAAATAGAGAACAAGTCCATAGCAATCGGAGCCTAAAATAAAAATTGTTATGTTATGTTATGTTATGTTATGTTGTGTTATGTTATGTTTAGAGGCAGGAAATTGAATGGTTGGGTATTGGGAGTAGAACCAAGAGTTGTTTTACTCTTTGTATTTTGGGTTCTCATGTAAGAGAAACCATGCAATATTTAAGCTGTGTGTCTGATTTATTTCACTTAATGTTATGGTTCCAAATGCATTTATTTTCCACAAATGACTCAATTATTCCTCCTTTATGGCAGAGTAGTATTCCATCTGTACAACTAACACATGTTCTTTACCATTCATCTGTTGATAGACGCATAAGGCACTTACAAGAGTTAGCTATTATAAATTGTGCTGCAATAACATGGGTAGGCATGTATCACTGTAATATGATATCTTTAACCTGGGGAGATACCTAGAAGAATAGCTGAGTCAAATAGAATTTCTATTTTTTTTTTTTTTTAGGAAACTTCATACTTATTTCCACAGTGGTTGCGCTAGTTTACATTTTCACCACAATGGAAAGGGTTCCTTTATCTACTATCACCTCACCTGCATTTGTTATTACTTCATTTCTTGATGATGGCCATTCTTTTTTGAATGAGATGTAATCTCAGTGTTGTTCTAATTTACATTGCTTTACTGACTAGAGATGTTGAACATTTGTTTCATGTATTTATGGTGATTTTTTAGTACTTCTCAAAAGTGTCTATTCATATCAGCTTCCCATTTTTTATTGGAGCTTTTATTTGGAGCAGTCTAATACTTTTAAGTTTTTCATATACTCTAGGTCTTAGTCCTCTATCCCAGCTGTACCTGGAAAATTTGATTCCCATCCTGTAGGTTGTCTCTCCACTCTGTTGGTAGTTTTCTTTGCTGTGTAGAAGCTTTTTAATTTGATATAGTCCAATTTGTTGACTCTTGATTTTATTTTTTGTGCAATTGGGGTTCTGCTCAGAAAGTCCTTACCTACATTCATGTCTTCAAGAGTTTTAACTGTTTTATCTTCCACAATATTACATTTCTATTTTTTATATCTTTGATCCATTTTGATTTTAGTTTAAAATGGCAAAAGGCATGGGCTTAAATTCAGTCTTCTGCAGGTGGATAGCCAGTTCCCAGAACCATTTGTTAACGAGGCTTTCTTGCAGCATATGATTTTGGCCCTTTTATCAAAGATCAGTTGGTTGAATGTGCCTGAGGTTGTGTCTGCACACTCTGTTCTGTTCCACTCATCTGCATGTCTGTTTCTGTGCCTGTTCCACGCTTTTTTAAATTACTGTAGTTTTGCAATGTAGTTGAAGTGATGCCTCCACATTTGCACTTGTTGCCCAGGATTGCTTTTGCTACCCTGTGTCTCTTCTAGTTCCATATGAATTTCAGGACTGTATTCTCTAGTTATGTGAAGAATGCTGTTGGTATTCTGACTGGAATTGTATTAAATCTATATATCAGTTTTGGAAGTTTGGCTATTTTGGTAATATTGGTTCTGCCTATTGAGGAACAGGGAATACTATATCTTTCCATTTTCTCCTTCTTCAGAGTAATGTTATTTTTGTTGTAGAAATCTTTCACTTTATGAGTTAGGGGTTTTTTTAATGCTATTTTTTGGGTTGGTTTTTTTTTGTTTTTTTTTTGGTTTGTTTTTTTGTTTTTCTCCAGTACCAGAAATCAAACTCAAGACCTTGCACTTGCCAGGCAGGCACTGTGCCACTGAGCTAAATCCCCAGCCCCTTTTTATGCTATTTTAAATGGTACTATTCTACCTTCTTTCTTAGCGAGTTCACTACTGGTGTACAGGGAAGCTATTGATTTTTGTGGTTGATTTCATATCCTACTATATTTCTGAATTTGGTTATTAATTCTAGGAGTCTTGGGGCTGGGGATTTAGCTCAGCGGCAAAAGCGCCTGCCTGGCAAGCGCAAGGTCGTGAGTTCGGTTCCCGGTACCGGAGAAAAACCAAAAAAAAAAAAAACAATTCTAGGAGTCTTTGGTGGAATTTTTTGGGTCTTCTATATAAAGGGTAATGTCATCCGCAAATAATGATATTTGATTGCTTCTTTTACTACAAGAATCTCTTTTATTTCTTTCTCTTGCCTGATTGCTTTGGCTAGTGTTTCAAGTACTGTATTGAACAACAGTAGTGATAGTGGACATCCTTGCTTACTCCTAAATATAGAGGGAAAGTTTTCAGCTTTTCCCTATTTAATATGTTGGCAGTACATCTGTCTTAAATGGTTTTTATGTGAATGAAATAGTCTTTCTACAGTGGGCCCTCGATTTATAAACTCGATTTTTTCTTTGCTTTTCTTTCTTTTTTTTTTCTCCCCCTTTTGGTACTGGGAACTCAAGACCTTGCACTTGTCAGGCAGGTGCTGTACCTCTGAGCTCTATCCCCAGCCTCCTCAATTTGTTCTTGAGGGCTGGTTGTAACTCAGGTTGTCAATTGAAAGCTCAGACTTGGGGCTGGGGATTTAGCTCAGCGGCAAAAGCGCCTGCCTGGCATGCGGAAGGTCGTGAGTTTGGTTCCCAGTACCAGAGAAAAACCAAAAAAATAAAAATAAATAATAATAATAATGAAAGCTCAGACTCCTCTACACAGCCTTTGAAGTCTCTCTCCTATATACAGGCAGATCTTAGTGTCCTAAGAGAAACATTGGCCCAAGATTTCTCAATTAACCCCATCAGGAAAGGATCCTGTAATGTTCCTTCTGGAACTCTTTAAGGGTTAAATCTGTATCTGAGACCATGTGGAAGCACAAGTGACTGGTATTTGGGTCATGACTCATGACTTTGGTCATAAGTGAAAAGACTAAAATTATGGTCACATCCCAAGCTGTTCATACATCAGGCCAGGCATAACTTGAGGGTCCACTGTATAGTTTATTCAGGATTTTTATGATAAATTGATGTTGGATTTTGCCAAAGATTGTCTCTGTATCTGTTAAGATAATCATGTAAGTTTTGTATTTGCTTCTGTTTATGTGGTGTATTACATTTACTAATTTGCATATTTGAGCCACCCTTAAATCTCAGGCTGAAGTCTACTTGAACATAGAGTATGATCATTTTAAGTCATTTGTTGCATTCTGTTTGTATCTTAAGGATCTTCATGTCTATGTTCATTAAAGAGATTGGAATATAACTTTTGTTTTTTAATTGAGCTATTGTACAGTTTTGGAATTGAGGTAATGCAAGCTTCCAAAAATGAGTTTAGCCATCTTCCTTTCCTTTCAATTTCATTAAAGAGTTTGAGGCATAGTGTCAGTAGATCATACCTGAAGTCCCTGTAGAATTCAGTGGTGAATCCTTCAGTATTGGGCTTTTTCTACTTGGTAAGTTTGTTATTAATGCTTCAATTTAATTACTTGCTATTAGATTATTAGAGGTTTTTATATCTTTTGGTTTACTTTTGGTAATTCATGTATCTAGGAATTTATTCATTTATTCTGGATTCCTCAATTTATTGGAGTGCAGGCTTTTGAAGTAGTTATTCATGCTTTGGATTACAGTGATGTTTATTTTGATTTCACCGTTTTTATTTCTGATGGCATTGATATAGGTGTTCTCCTTCTATACCTTCTTGTGGTAAGTTTGCATAAGAGGTTGTCTATTTTATTTATTCTTTTGAAGCATCAGGTATTTTAATCATTCATTATTTGTATTGTTTCTTAATCAATTTCATTAATTTTGGCTGTAAAATTTACCTTTCTTCTAGAAGGTTTGGATTTGGATTATTCTTTCTTCTGTAGGACCTTGTTATGGTTTGGGACTTATTTTTGCAAGGGAGAACAATATATAATACAGGACACACAGTTTATAAGATTATTTATAATAGTCACCCAAAGAACAGTATGCAAAAGAGTGCAGGAAATCTGTCCACACACTAAGACCAAGGAAACTAGCCAAAGACCTAGATCCCACAGAAATGTCCTGCATGAGTCCTGCTGAAGACCTAGAGCTCATAACAATGCCTCCCATGAGTCCACGTGGAGGCCTACAGCCCATAACAATATCTTATGCAGGCCTGTTTCACAGATCTGCACTGGGAAGGCCCAAAGGACAATGGGGGAATATAGAAAGTCTGTGCCAGAGAGATGAAAGATCTGTGCTAGTAGGCTGAGGGATCTGCACTGAAGACAGGAAGCAACATGCAAAGTAAGAACCAGAGCTCTCCTGAAAAGTACCACAGCCATCCTCAGCAACAGTAAGGTTCTGAGCTCCTCCAATGATCAAAATGGCTGAGTTCCTGACAGGAAAGCTAATGTAGCAAGCTTCTTCCGGAGACCAGCAGTGCACCATCTTCCCCTCCAGAGCCAGGAAGCGATGCTCAAAGTGAGGACCAGAGCTCCCCCAAAGTGAACTGAAGCTATTTTCAGTGCCAACAAGGTCCCGTGCTGCTTAGAGGATGAAAACAGTCAAGTTCATCAGGAAAGCCAGCATAACGAGCTCCTCCAAAACAACCAACAGCTCCTTACAGCTTCTACCAGCTTCCAACAGCATTTCTCCACTCTCAATGGCCTACTTAGTTCCCAAAAGCCTATCTTCTTCTCCAGGTCTTCCTCTTATGCTGCTGGCAACAGTCCCGAGGTGGGCCTCCCACACCCAGCACCACACATACTAAGTTCAGCTGGGGGTTATAAGTTGACCGCCAGTTGTTAATCTACCATAGACCTTAAAGTGCATCATTATGTTAACTATTTGGGCTCCCTCTGTTTTGTGATGTGGGCATTCGTGGATATAAACTTTCCTCCTAGAATTGTTTTAATTGTGCCTCCATAGTTTCTGATATGTTGTGCTGGCATTATCATTTGATTGTAGGAACTAACTTCTTCCTTGATTTCCTTTGTGACCATTAACTATTCATGACTGCATTAATTAATTTCCATGTGTCTGCTTACTTTTGTGGCTTCTTTTGCCATGATTGGTTTCATTGCATTATGACTTGACAATAAGAATTGGCTTTATGAACTAGTATGTGATCTATTTTGAAGAAAATGCCATGTTCTTCTGGGTAGAATGTGTATTCTCTTGATGGGTAGAATACTCTGTAGCTATCCATTAAGTCCATGTGTTGAAAGGTATGGTTGAACTCTGAACTCTGATATTTCTTTTTTTTTTTTTTTGGCTATTTGATCTGTCTATTTGTGATTTGGGGATGTTATGTCCCCCACAATAATTTTGTTAATGTTTATCTGATATTTTATGTCCAGTAGTGTTTATAGTATACTGATCTTTGTTCCATCATTTTATAATTGTTATTTATTCTGTTGAATTGTTCCCTTAACCAATATGTAGTGACCTTCTTTGGCTTATATGATCAGTCTAGTCTTGAAATTCATTTTGGTTTTTTTTGTTTGTTTGTTTGTTTGGCTTTTCTTTTTTCTGGTACTGGGAATTGAACTCATGACCTTGCACTTGCCAGGAAGGCCCTGTGCCACTGAGCTAAATCCCCAGCCCCTTGAAATCCATTTTGTCTAAAAATAGTATTGTGCTTGTTTTCAGGCATCTATTATACTAATTATTATTTTCAATATTTGGTTTTTTAATGTATGAATTTCTTTTGGGATTTCTTGAACACAGTATATCATCAGCTTTTACTTGTTAATCCCAACAATCATATCTTGTGACTTGGTAATTGAGATCATTCATATCAAGAGTTATTACTGAAAAATCACTGACCTATTACTGTCATTGCACTATTTTCCTGTTGCTGACTTGTTATGGTTGATACACTGTGTCAATTTGGGGAGTCTAGAGGTTTGGCTAAGTGACTCAGCAGGAAGCCAGGGTGCTTACTTTGTATACATCCTGAGCCTGTGGAAGAGGAGAGCATGGACATTACGTAAAAGCAATACAACCCTTAGGCGGGGGTAGCCTGTTTGCAATGTAAGGGAGGGAAAGAGGCTGCTTGCCGCCATTCCTCCCTTTTGCTCTGGCTGTTTGCTGTTCAGCTACCATTCCCCCACTTTGCTCTTGCTGCTTTGCTATCTTCTGCCTCAGAGCCAGCTAAGTATGGACTGAAACCTCCACAAACTGTAAGCTAAATAAACCTTTCCTTCCTTCATTTTGGGTGTTGGGTATTTTGTCTCAGCAATGAGAGAAAAGTAACCAAGACATGACTTTTTCTTTCTGTTCTGCTTAACTGCTATCCCTGCCGGGCATATTCATTCCATTAGACTTTTTGGCATTGTTCACTTCATTGTCTCTTTCTAGGTAATTACTGTGCTAGGTAATTTTAGAGTGCTAGTTTGGGAGTCATGAATTTCCTAAAGTGTTCTTTGTCACAGAAAAGACCTAATTTCTCAATCAGTTTTTGAAGGATATTTTTGTAGGATATATAAGTCTGTGTTGGAAGTTGTTGTCTTTCAGGGCTTGAACACGTCATTTCTAACTCCTCTGAACTTTAAGGTTTGTGTTTAAAAGTCTGCCGCTATTCTGATGTGTTTACTTATATAAGTGATTCATTACTTTTTTCTAACAGCTTTTAAGATTCTGCCCTTGTGACAGACTTGTGGGATTTTGACTGTGATGTGTTGCAGTAAAGTTCTTTAATTACTGTGGCCATTTGGGATTCTATATGCCTCATTTACTACATGCTATGTTCTTTCCCCATGTTTGGAATGTTTTCTATTATTTAACAGATTTTTATAACTTTCATTCATAGTTGTCATCTCTCACTAATTCTAATTAATCTTTGCTTCATTGATTGCATGATCGAGCAGCTGATAGATTCATTTTCATTGTCTCTTGTTGTTTTCAAGGTATCTCTGATTATACAGCCTCCTGCACCAGTCCTATCTTCTAGTTTTTACACTGTGTTCTCACATTGGTCACATCTACTGCCCATGCTTTCAACAGAATTGGATCACAGGAGAAATCAAGGAAGAGATAAAAAAAACTTCCTAGAATAAAATTAAAATGGATGCACAACATACCAAAACCTATGGGATACAATGAAAACAATTGTAAGAGGGAATTTTATAGCTGTGAATGCACATGTAAAAATAGAATGATCCTAAATAAATAACACAATGCTGCCTCTCAAGGTCCTAACAAACAAAAACAATCCAAATTTGAAAATAACAGAAGGGGCAGGCATGGTGGCCCACACTTGTAATACAAGCACTTGGGAGGCTGAGGCAGGAGGATCACTGTGAGCTCAAAGCCAGCCTGAACTACACAGTGAGACCCTGTCTCAAAAAGACCAAAAAAAAAAGAAAGAAAAAAAAAGAAAAAGAAAAAGAAAATAACAAGGAAAGAAATTATAATGATCAGATTCGAAACTAGGACTAAAAAAACACAATACAAAGGATAAATGAATCAAAGATTTGGTTCTTTCAAAGGTTGGGAAGCAGATCTGGGGATAGAGGGAAATGAGAGGGAGTGGAGGGGAAGTAAAAAACAATAAAGGTGAGCTATTTATATGTACCACTCATTTAAAATCATCATCATTGAATGTGTCACAAATATATACTAATAAAAAATGGGGAAAAAAGATTTGAACAGGTGGAAGTTGTACAGGGCAAAAGCACAATGTTTTTATTTCAAGAAATACTTAAAACTTCATTGTTCTTTATTATATCTTTGAGAATATTACACTTACTTTAAAATCTTGATATTCTATTCTATTATGATTCATGGGGACTAGGATATATCTCAGTGTAGAGAGTTTCTTTAATATGCATAAAGTGTTGGGTTACTCTCTAGCACTATAGTTCTAATTTACACTGTTAAGTGTTTACTAAAATATAAATAAATATTTAAAATTTTTACAAGTGTTCAGTTGATGATATTCTTTCTATAGTTTATGTGTTTCTATAAGTGTCTGTTTACTTTTAGCCCAATCCAGGGGATACTGGCTATTAACATTAGGCAAATTTAAATAGGGGAAGGTGATTTGCCCAGAAACAGAACTTCGGTTTTATAAGAGTGTCTACTCTCTTCTGTTGCTTTGTCCTTCTGGGTGAATATAAAACCCATCAAAATCTCCGTTTAATCTTCTCATGAGGTTATTTTTACAACTAGACTGAAACTCAACCTGTCTTGAGCTGCCTTTGTTGTTGTTGTTGTTGTTCAATCTCTCCCTACCCCCTACCACATTTACCATATTACACTTGAGTGTTTTTCTGAAATTCAAGTTGTTTCTGATCCTCTTCCCTTCAAGTTATACAGCATCTAAAATATCACGTCCAATCTCCTAATTGAGGCATTCTTATCCCTTCTCAGTCCCACTCTGTGGCTCAGTCAAGTTACTTTTAGCTGTGTAGACCCCAAATGTACCATCCAAGTGATGGAACTCCCCAGAACTCCACTCCCACTGTAACTCTATACATTGTTCTTTTTCAAATATCAAGTTTCATTCAGATTTTATTTTAACCTTTCCAAGATTAACTCCACTTATTCATATGTTGTGGTAACAGATTTTCTGACTTCTAATTTTACATTTTCTGTCTTACTCTAAATCTTTTCCAGTTTCTCTTCTCAAAAAATACTTTCCATAAAATATCAAATAAATACTAACACAATCATGGTGGGGATTTCAATACCCCACTTTTTCAAAAGACAGATCGACTAAACAAAAAAATTGATTTAAAAAAATACCAGAGCTGGACCACATCCTTAAACATATAGAATTAACAGGTATCTACAGTGTTCTTCCCTACTACAAGACAGTGCACATTCTTCCCTGGAGCACACAGAACCCGAAACAACCACAAACCAATTCACAAAGCATGTTTTTTTTTTGGTTTTTCTCCGGTACCAGGAATCAAACTCACGACCTTGCGCTTGCCAGGCAGGCGCTTTGCCGCTGAGCTAAATCCCCAGCCCCACAAAGCATGTTTAAATAAATATAAAATAATGAAAATCACTACCATGCCATTATGCAATGAAAATAGCAATCAACCACAGAAGAAACCACAGAAAATTTAGAAGTACTTGAAAACTTATTAACACACTCCTGAATACTCACTGAGTCACAGAAGAAATTAAACAATTCCTGGAAGCAAATGACAATGCCTTTACAACACACTAGAACCTGTGGGACATAATCAAAAGAGTCCTAAAAGGGAAGTTTATTGCAATCAATGCTCATATTAGGAAGACAGAGCAAGCGCTAATAAATAACCTAACAAGGAACCTCAAGACATTTGAGAAACAACTACAATCCAAGCCCAAGCCAAAATTTAGAAAAGAAATTATAAAGGTCAGAGTGGACATTAATGAACTTGAGACTAAGAAAACAATACAAAGAATTGATGAATCAAAAAGTTGGTTCTTTCAAAGAATAAACAAAATAGATAAACCCTTAGCTAAACTTACCAAAATAAAGAGAGGAAAGACTCACATCAATACAACTACAAGTGAAAATACACAGACACCATCAAAATCCAGAAGACTGCAACTATTATGAAAAATTGTATTACCAAGTAAACACTCAAAAATCAACAGCATTCCTGTATAACAATAACAAATTCACCAAAAGGGAAATTAGGGAAATAATATCCTTCACAATAACATAAAGAAAAATGAAATACTTAAGAATTAACCTAACTAAGAAGTGAAAAACCTCTACAATAAAAACTACAGTACTCCAAAAAAGGAGAATGAAGAAGATATCAGGAAATAGAAAGATATTCCCTATTCCTGGATAGGCAGAACCAAGATAGTCAAAATGGCTATACTTCCAAAACTATTATATAGATTTAATGCAATCCCAAAGTACCAACGTTCCTTACAGAACTGGAGAAAGCAATCCTAAAGTTTGTATGGAACTAGAAGACACCTAGAATAGTAAAAACAATTTTGGGCAACAAAGGCAAGGCTGGGGCATCATGAAACTGGACTTCAAGTTATACCACCAAGCTATAGTGATAAAAAACAACACGGTATTGACAAAAAGATTCATGGATCAATGAAACAGAATAGAAGATACAGAAACAACTTCAGGCATACTCAGCTGTATAACCTGACAAATGGCCCTTGAAGAAAGATGGCCTTTTTAAGAATTGGTGCTAGGAAAACTGACTTATTCACATGCCAAAGGTTATACTGAGACCACTATCTCTCACCATGCAGACGAAACCTATAAAATGGGAAAAAATTTTGCCAGCTACTTCTGAGACAAAGAACTAACATCTAGAATGTATTAAAAACTCAAGAAAATTAGAAATTTTCAGACCCTAGATTACAGACCTAATTAAAAAGTGACCATCTAAAACAGACACTTCTTGGCCCAAAAGCAACATAGCCAACTGACAATGGACTGAAATCTCTGAAACCAAGAGCCAAAATAAATATTTTCTCTATATGAGTTATCTCAGGTATGGTAAGTCCCCAATTTATGAATGAGTCCCATTCAGGGAGAATGTTCACAAGTCAGATTCCTTCATAATCTGAAAAGTCAGTCCTATACAGTACACCTGTGAAAGTTCACAACTTGAATGTTTATAAATTGAGGACTTACTGCATTTTGTCACAGTGACAAAAGCTAACATAGGAACCCTTGTTGATTATGTCATTAGGAGGGCCATTCACTACAATAGTCACCAAAGGACACTATCTGTACTATTTCCAGCAGAAAGGTGATGAGTCCCAAGGACAAGGACTTATGAGATAACAAAATGCAAGATTCCCCTCCCAGTTCATCTTCAGGGACAAAGCTGCCCTAACCAAGTTAGAGCACTGTGAGGATGAGGCTGAGTTCTGCTACAGACTCTACTACTTAGTAGGTTTATTTATGCAAGCAATGAGGAAACGATCTAATATGCTTTCTGGAATTAAGTTAAGAAAATGCATTATGGATAACAGGAGCTAGTTTTGTCTGTTGAACAAAAGGAAGATGTAATACAGAAAAAGGGAAAGAATGAATCTGGATGCTTTAGAACTAAATAGAGTATCAGTACAACTCCCTTCAATGGAAATAGGAACACTATGTACATAGGATATATAAGAACCCAGTGAGGTGGGTTCTTTTAAAAGGATAAAAACATGTATAAAAATCTATGCCTATGTCCTTACTACCAAGAAATGAATGCAGATACTAGAACACAGAAGGGGAGTTTCATGGTTTCTCTTGAGCATGCTGACTCTTCCAAGCAAAGGAAACTCTAGGTACAGACCTATTCTGAGAGCAAAACACCAGGTAAGTTCTATCTCAGACCTCCAGGAAGATTATGCCTGAATAGTATCATGCTATACCTAACTAAAACAGCTATCACAATGCTTTTTACTGGCGGGTGTGTGTGTGTGTGTGTGTGTGTGTGTGTGTGTGTGTTACTGAGGATAGAACATCAGGTCTTATGCATGCTAGGAAAGCACTCTAAAGCTAAGCTACATCCCTCCCGCAAACACAGCATATTTTAATGGCCTAGTATCCATTTAGACATAGCTATATTCCCTGAGAATAGCATAATGGCTGGTTTATTGGATTGAATTATTGTCTCCAAACATTAATACTACCAGTGTAGCAGGAGTGTTTAGGAAGGTTAATCTGTATCCCACCATTGTATGTTGGGGAGGGTGTAGGTGGGCATATAAACTGTTTAATTTACAGGACTTCCAATCTTAAGAAATAGTACTTGAAATACTACACATAAGGACTACCGCCCGAGGAGTTTGACCCACATCTAGATTTGATTTAGATGAGACCCTGAACTTTAATACTGTAGTGAGGGGCCGGGGATTTAGCTCAGTGGCACAGCGCCTGCCTGGCAAGTGTGAGGTTGTGAGTTTGATTCCAGGTACCAGAAAAAACAAAAAACAAAACCAAAAAAATACCGTAATGAGTAGAATTTTGAGACACCTTAGGAAAGGGCGAGTATATTTTGCACATGGGAGGTACATATTTGGTGGCCACAGGACATGCCCTAATGGCTTTCAATTATGTCCACAGAATTCCCTGATACTTTCTCCTTCAGGTAGAGTTTAATTCCCTGCTCCTTCACAGTGGGTTAGACTAGTGCCTCACTTCTAATGAATAGAATACTATAAAAATGAGTGTAATTTCTGAGGCTTCACCCTAAAGGGCACTACAGCCTCAGTGCACATTCTCTTGGGTTACGTACTCGAGCAGAAGCCAGATAACCATATTTTGAGAACACTCAACGCACATGAGGATCTCTGGCCTACTCCCAATATTCAGGAACTAGTTACCTCATTAGCCATCTTGGAATCACATATTCCACCCTCTCAAAAGCTTCTGGTAATTACAATTTAACAAGATCCTGAGTTAGAATAACCCAAATAAGCTGCTTCTGATGCTCAGAAACTGTGATGATGTTGAAGGTGTTCATTTGGCTGGGCACGGTGGTGCATGCCTGTATTCCCAGAATTTGGAAGGCGAGGTGGGATGAGGGTCACCGTGACATCTAGGCCAGCCGTGGCTAAGTTAGTTCAAGGTCAGCTTGAACTAAATAGTGAGATCCTGTCTTAAAAAAAGAGATGTTAACTTGGTAGTAATTTGTTATACAGTAATAGATAAATAATATGCTTCTTTTCCTGGTATTTTCAAGAAATATACAATACCATAGAGCAAAAAACATGGAAAACTAGATAGGATCAGTGTGTACCACTAATCTAAACTACATAGGAGGCTATAGCTGAAGGATCAGACCCTGTTGCAAAAAAATAAAAAAGCACAGAAAAAGGTTATCAAGGTTTTGTCATATATGTTCACATATAAACACACGCACCTTTAAGAAATTTCCTGTTTTGTCATTTTCTGGACATTTGTTTCTTTCCACTTCTTGACTGTTTACCACTGGATAGGATCAAGGCATTATAAAGCTTTATCACATATATATCCAAAGCTCTTCTAAGCCACTAGACCAAAATACACAGGGATGTGAGTCTAAGTAATAACTCAATCTAAAATAGTAGTCAGCCAACTTTTCTCTGTAAGGTATTAAGTACCCTGTAAGGTATTAAGTTTTGTGGGGTACATATAGGTCTCTGGCACTCTCCAATTCTGCTGTATTTCTCTAATAAAGCTTTAATTTAAATTCTTAGCCCTTAGACCATAAGTTGCCAATATTTGCCTTAAGAGAGATTCATGGGCCAGGGATGTAGCTCAGCGGCAGAAGTGCTTGCCTGGCAAGCCGGAGATCATGAGTTTGATTCCCGGTACCAAAAAAAAAAAAAAAAAGACTAATGTGCTTGAGAGCAATCTTATCACATAACTGGCAATTGTGTTCATTCTAATCTATAACCAAGAAAGAGTAACTCCAAAACTGTTACTCACTGAAACAGAATCATAGAATCCACTTACTCACTTTCTCCTATTCATATAATGAATGCCCTTCAAAGGTAAAATAATATTTGGATGGGAAAAGCAATAATCACTATCCAATCAAGTAAATTCCTTTTTTTTCTTTTTCCCCTCCCTCCTTTTGCACTACTGGGAATTGAATTCAGGAACTCACACATTCTAGACAAGTACTCTACCAGAGTTCCATTCCGAGCCTGGTTTGTTGTTGTTGTTTTGGTTTGGTTTTTGTTTTTTTGAGACAGAGTCTATGTAGTTCAGGCTAGCCTTGAACTCATTATGTTGCCCTGGCTGGCCTTGAACTCATGGCAATCCTCCTGCCTCTGCCTCCTGAGTGCATATTCTTTTTTGTAGATATTACCATGTGTAACTCTAATACTGCAAAGTATATACAACTTCCATCTGAGCATGGTGGTGATGCACACCTGTAATCCCAGAACTGGTGCAGAGGGGGATTTTTTTAAAAAGCTGTCATATGTACATGTAGCCACTCAAGATGATTTAAACTGTACAATCTGCAAGCATGTACTAATAAAATTTTTAAAGTGCATACATATAACTATGTTGCTTTCTCATTTTGCATTAAAATCAAGATTTTATACTGCCATAGATCCTATCATTATTTTTGATAACTCAATACTGTTAAAACTGAGTATAATAACTGATATTGTTTTGTTCAGAGGTTTGTAACTAGGAATTACCATACCTTTATCTTTTATACTACATTAATGGAGGACATTTGGTAATTAAAATTTATCTTTACCACAAAAATTTAAAATATTTTTAATAATCCTTGTAGTAATTTGAAAAGGGTATTTATATAAACAGATATGCTAGTGTATACACATACCTGCACACACTTAAACACATACCCTTCAAAGCTCCAAGGAAAACTCAGTCCTTGGTAAAACTATAAATCAAACTGTTTGGAGGCAGCAGTGCAATTCAATGTGGAGCCCTTTCCTAGCCCATGTATGAGCCCCTGTGCTGATCTCTAACATGGCGAAGTATAAGATAAGCCAATTAGACTAAAAAATTTTAAATCTTCTTAATTAATTTACCCCCCAAAAAAGTAATGAGAAAGAAGAATTTAAATTAAAATATGCATCACAAGATTTGGAATTAAGGAAAAATTTTAACTAGAATTATGTAATGTCTTAAATTCTTTCCTTATTGAAAAAAATAAACCTTTTACACACTGTAAACTATCCAATAAAATAAAGCAATTTTCTTTAAAGATTCTAAAAGTGGAAACAGAGAAATGCTTTAAGAAATACTATTAACTTCCGTAGTAAATCATTTCTCATTGAGAACAAAAGCCCCATAATCCATTATATGTATCATTGCTTGGAAGTCATGGCCAATTAAATAAGACTAAACAATACAACCAGCAGAAGGTAATAAATAAAACTAAAATATACCATGCTATTGGCAAAAAGACAATACAGCAAGAACATTTTTTCACAAAACACTTTATTAATATAATTGCTATTTTACTTAGCTTTTGGCAACATTAATAAAATAATTTTATCTGAAAGAACAAGCGAGCAAAATAGACAAGGAAATTCACAAAATATAACAAAATAGTAATCTGGACAGATATTCAATATATTTGTAAACAAAACAAGCTGACATTGCCTTAAAAAAATATAGAACTATCAATAGAAAAACAGAAAGCTCCTGAAAGACTCACTTCACTATATTATTTTCTTTTAGCTGCAGGCACAGAAATTTTCTCAAGCTAGCTCAATTCTAAGAAAGAAGCAAAGCCCTTGAGGATGATTCCTTCCTAGCTTTTTTGTGAAAATCTAGGAATTTTAACCAGATTAGAGAGGGAAGAAAGGAGTGTGGGGAGGTAAAGTGCCTTTAGGTAGAAGGAATAAGGTTTGTTTGTTTTTAATCAGGGTATATTTCTAGTTATTCTAAGAACATTTGTAAAGCTCAATGAACCAAAGAAAGTGTCAAGCAATTAAATGAGGTAGCAAGCCATGCAGGCCTAGAAGAGCACTCTGAAAAAAAGAATAGCATGTGCGGCCTTTGATCGGGAAAAATGTGATTTACTTGAGGAATAACATGGTCAGTATGCCAAAGCAGTGCACTGATATAGAAAATGGTACAGAAGCATGGTAGAAAATGGAACAAGAGGTAGCAGGGGCCAAACCACTGGAACTTGTAGTTGACAGTAACTGACAATTTGTACTCCTTGGGAGCATGCTTTAGTGAAACAGCGAACAACAGTGGTAGTCTTAATAATACTGAGTAACTAAGCAATCACTAAAACATGGAACTAAGACATTTCATTTTTACCATAAGAACTGACTACACTAAAATGTGCAGATTTATTTATACACGGGAGTTTTCACCAGAAAAACTTAAGACAAACACATACACACACACACACACACACACACACACACACACACACCAAACTAAAACAAACCATTTTTTTTTTTAGCTAGAAAAAGTATTCAGTATAAAATTTTGGCAACATGTTTTGGCCCAACTAATCAAATTGAAAAGGCCTAGCAAATTGTTCAAGGTGCAGTTCAACTGACCAGTCAATCACGAAGCCCATACGTACATCCAACAGAATGTACTTATACCTTAAATTATCTGTAGTTCCACCTTGTGTTTTGTTTTGGGATTTTTTTGCCTTTTGAGACAGGGTCTCACCATGTAGTTCAGGCTGGCCTTAAACTTACTATGTAGTCCAAGCTGGCCTTAAACTTGTGGTAATCCACTAGGCCTCCCAAGTGCTGGGATTACAGGTAAGTACCACCGCACCTGGCTATAATTACCTCTTAGCAGCTTTTTGTGAAAGCTTAGAAAATTTAACCAGATGAACAGAAGAGAAGGGGGAAAACAAGGTATTTTTAAGAAGGAATGAAAAAAAAAGTGTTTCTCGAGACCCATGTCTACAGCCAGGATACTAGATTCCTTGACAGGTGGACACCTAGGTTGAGGGCAGAGGAACAAAGAATGGTACTAGAACACACCCAGGCAGACAATCCTGGGAACTCACAGAAGCAGCCAAAGCTGCTTAGGAACCAATGTTCAGAGGATACTCCACAGTTCTGTGGAAAACCCCCTGGGAAAGGCAAAGATAAAAGGTTCCTCTATGACATAGTGACAGGATAAATAACAGCATATATTAACTCTAAAACTTCATATTTATCAAGTCTTAAAGTCACCAATAGATAGAACATTTCTTGCACACTAGAGTGCTTCAAGTAAGACCCAAACAGTATCAGTGTGATCAACTGGAAAATTACATGTACACAAAAGAAAAACTATTAAACTATTAACTGTAATACACTAATGCCCAAGGCAAGATACAAAACTCCAAGCATCACATGTTCAACTAGAGTAAAATATACATGTATTAAGAAATAGAAGGAAAAGCCCTGCAATGAATTTAATTTTTAACCAGTCTCCCTGGGCTATTTTTGTCCACTGTACCTGTTCTTGGACAAGCCCCCATGCCAGCTTAACAGTGGGAGAAATAAATTTAGCCCAGTCTATTAACTACAAGATACCATTTGTATGGCTCTTTTCAGTTAAAACTATGGGTCCAGTACAGTTTAAACTCTGGATGCCAGGGCTTCTTTCTCTTGGGAAATGTAACATGCTTCACTGGTATGGTTAAGAAGTGTATGGCCACTTCATACTCTGCTAGTGGCTAGACAGAGGGAGAGGCAAAAAAATGAATCTGATTTCTCTTTAGACCACTCAATGGAATTACTGCTGCTTCTTCACATGAACCTAAGGAAATACAATAGCTGTTTGAGTCTGCAGGAGTACATCACCAAAGGTAGGCATTTTGTTAGAATCATTTTGCTTCCCTGGATTCTCTTTTGTTAAGTAAAGACACTCTGAGGTAGTTTTCTACCTGAGCACCAACACTGCAGTAAATATGTTCTTATTATCAGCTGGGACAAGGAACCACTGTTCTTCCTCAGTTAACCTCTGCCCTCCTGGGTCTCCATTCATGCCATAGCTTCTTCAAATCCACATAAAAGATTTCAGAACCAGTTGTTTTATGCCAGCATCACAGAGATACATCTAGGGAGTTCAAGGGCCAGGACATAACAAAGGCATTTTAATCTGAGAAGAGTTTATAAAAAAAAATCTGTAATACACTGAAAAAGTGGAAAATAAAATTAAATACTTCAAAAACTATAAATTCTGTATATAGAAATTTTCAGTGTTAAGAGTAACATGAATACCAAATAAATAAGTTTCCACTTTTGTTTTCTCTCAAAAATACACACAAAAACACCTGTCATGCATTCAATCACACAGTTAACATGAAAAAAGGTAATATATTTTAAATAATACCTGAAAATTCAGAAAAAACAATACTGCAGGAGCCTAAGCCCTGGGTTTATCCCCAGCATCAAAGAAAACACAAAACATACACAAAATAAAACTGCACTATCCTCCTTGGCAGGCTGGGGCAGGAGGATCACTGCGAGTTCAAGGCCAGCCTGGGCTACACTTGACTTCACAATGAGACCCTGTCTCAAAAAACAAAAGGTTCATTACCATGAACTTTTAAAAAAAGAATCTCAATTTACTTGTTTCTAGGTTTGGTGCTACTGAATAATGTATGACTTGTATTTTTTGTTTTTAGAGGGGTTTTTGCTTTGGATTGAAAACTTTAGTTTTGGTTTTAAAAAACTTAAAATGAATGGATTTTTTTGGAAATTCTGCTTTTAGACCTGAGGGGAGATGGTTCCGATTCAATTGTGCTCACAGTAATAGATGCTACTTTCACTGAGCCTGGTAGACTAGGTTCCAGTGACACCTGAATAACAACTTTCGTGTCAGGAGGCAATCCTTCTAGTTGCTCAGGCTTCTTAAACATCTGATGATACTGAGTCTTATGCTCCATTTTCTCCTTAAAAGTTAAAAACTGAAGCCGACATTTAGAACACTGGTTAACACTCTTTCCCCAGTGTCGCCTATAATGACACACATATGGTGCTGCAGTTTTGAAAATTTTGAGACAAAATGGACACAGTAAATTCTTAGTGTTTTCATGGCATATTCGAAAATGTGTTTCCACATCAGTGAAGGCCGATGACCTATAATTGCAAAGCTGGCACACATAGGGCATTTCTCCAGGTTTATGATTGTCCTTCATGTGTTGTAGAAGAGCCTGATCTGTTTCAAATGACAACTCACAGATTTTACAGACAGCAGAGGGCTCCTCGGTAGTGTGTACACTTGCAATGTGACGCAGCAACTGGAAGGGAGTGGGAAACTGCCGATAACAGTGCTGGCAGGTAGTGTGCTTTTCCCAGCTATCCCCCTTTTCCTTCTCAAGTTCAAAATGGTGTTTCATGTGGTTCATAAACTTAACATTTTTCAGAACTTTCAAGCAGCTGAGGCATTTAAAGGTTGAGTGAGTCTTCGGTTCTGGCTGCCCATTTCCTTTATGTTGTCCATAGTAAAAGTCACTAAGTAACAGGATCAGACTTCCTTTCTTGGGATCACAGTTCTTATTTTGACTTGCTAGACTTGAAATTTTCACCAATCCATTTTCCGTATCAGTATTTATATTTGTAGGCTTGAAATGGACAATGTCCTTTGGAAAAACTGCTGGAAAAGGTGCTATATTCTGTATATGACTTAATGAGGTATGAACATCGTTTGAGGGTGTACTTTGCTGAAATGCCAAGGTATGAGAATTAACTGAAGCAGACAGGGCTGAAGAAATTCCTCCTACAATTCCATCACTTAGTTTAGGACTTTTAGGATTTATGCTATTTACTTCGGAAGTAGAACATCGCTTTGATACACAGGGACTTTCATTCATATCGTCTACTGAAAGCACTGTTTTTACTGGATGCTGCAATGAACTTGTTAATATAACCAAAGGAGAATCTAACTCTGAAGAGCTACTAGGCACAACTTGTGAAGAATTATTTTTATCAACAAATTTAGACAAAGGTTCAATAATAATAGGACTATCTGTTGATCTTGATTCAGGTGAAGAATCGGATAAGATAGTCACTGTTTCAGATGGAGAGCTCACACAACTTGTAGACTCAACTTGCAATCGTTTAGCAGTATTTTTTCTGAAACGACCATACTTTTTTCTCCTTGAACACGAACCTGGAGTGACTCTGTTCAAAATGTTTGAAACAGTTGGTTTTGAATTTGATTTCACGCCAACGAAGATCAGCTCAGCATCTTCATTTGCATGTTCCACCCCAACAAAGATCAGTTCAGCATCTTCATCATCCTCTGGTTTGGTTTCTCTTGCACTCTTCTGTAGTTCTGGTTCTGGGTCTTGGTCTTCACGTAACAAACATGGTTGTTCCATTTTCCAATTTGAGATGTGGCCGCAAGTCTCAGTGCTTCCTTTATATCATCTGCCACCTAAGTACAAACACACTACACATTAGTAAATATACAAAAAAAATTATCTTTTTAAATTCTGTAAAACTCTGAGGTAGTTATAAATATCCTTATTTTACAGACAAAGGCACTAAGATTCAAGGAGAATAAGTAGCAACTTAAAATTTATGATCAAAAATAAAAAGTCTGTTTAATCCAGAATCAGTTTCATAGCTTTGCCCTAAACTGATTATACTCTCTTGCACTGGAAAAAAAATTCTCTAGCAACTATCACTAGGTCTAATCGTATGTAGAGGATAAGTATTTTCACAAAGGCAACACAGTGCAGTGTTTAAAAACATGGGCTTTGGAGTTGGAGAGTAAGCTGGAATCCTCAATCAGCCACAAATTAACTGTATCTTCATTAGCAAAATTTTTACTTCTAAGTGTATTTCAGTTATTTTGAAGGCAAAATTTCTTATTTTTAACAGCTATTTTTTAAAAGCACCAACTACTCTAAGGCAGTTTGTTTCAGAGTTGAATTAGAGGAAAAACATATTAAATGCTCATATCTCAATTGATTCATACACACTAATTTTATAAACATTAATATGGAAAAAAGGTATCAAATTTATAGACTGAAAGTACACATAGCCAGTGTTATGATTTGTGTCTAGATGTCCCCCTAAAGTCTCATGCAGTCATGAGGGCAGGCTTCCAGAATTTTTCATTGATTTACAGTTCAATGCTGGGATTATGGGTGTGAGTGCTACACCCATCCTGGGGTGGATAGCCTGCATACAATATAAGGGAGGGAAAGAGGCTGCTTGCCGCAGCTCCTCCCATTTTGCTCTTGCTGCTGCTGTTGTTTTCCACCGCCAGGAACTGTTGCCCTCTGCCTTGTGCCACTCTGCCTTTGATCCAGCCAAGTATGGACTGAAACCTCCACAAACTGTGAGCTAAATAAACCTTTCCTTCCTTAACTCTGTGCATTGGGTATTTTGTCTCAGGAACGAGAAAAAAGTAACCACCACAGCCAGCAAATAGTATAGTGCAATCTCAAGCACTAAGTATATGGCAGGCATACAAACTGAGAATTAACTCTCTCAATAATATCGCAACTCATGGCCTTAATTATAATCCATGCATTGATGTTTCTTAAATTTCTCTCTCCAGTCCTGACTTCCTCACTAAACTTAAGTACAACAGGGCTTCCTCCTTCAACCCCTCTGTCTCTTTTCCACATGGTATGCAGACTGATTCTGTTAAACCCAGTCAGGGTCTATCATAGTTTAGCTTAAAACTCTTGAATAGCTTCTGATTTACCAAAGTTAAAGGTTAAGTACTTCCAACTCTTGCAAGACCATGCTTATAATCCCACATACTTCCCTACAGTTATCTCGTTCTTCTCTTCCTAGCCATTTCACTAACTAGCCACACAAACTTCCTTGCTATTTCTTTGTTTTTGTTTTTTGATACAGGGTCTCACTATATAATGTAGGCTGGCCTTGAACTCATTTTCTAGCCCAGGCTGGCCTCAAACTCACAGCAATCATCTTGCCTTAGCTTCATAAATGCTGGTGTTACATGAGTGCACCACCATGCCTGACCCCCTTGCTATTTCATGAGTACACTAAACCCTTTACCTTGCTTAAGACCCTTATATTTGTTGTTTCCTTTGGTCAGAATAGTCTTCATCCAGATACCTGCAGCTGGCTCCTTACCACCTTCAGGAATCTGTTTTCCCAAGCACCCTTCTCAGTGTAGCCTTAAAATACTTCAGCCAACCTCTAATTTGTATTGTCAATCTCATTTTTCTTCTCTTTCACCTTCAACTCATATAACCATTTATCACGTTATAAACTTTACTTACTGTGCTCACATCGCAGCACATATACTAAAACTTCACTTATTTATCTTTGATTCTTTTCACTTTTCTATCCAGTATTCCAAGGTCAGGGACTGTATTTTTTTTTTTTTTTTTTTTTTTTACAAAGAACAGTGCCTGCACAACACAGATGCTCAGCAAATAGAAAATTTGTTGAATAACCCAATAAATTGCAACTTTCACTAGTACAACTTTGTGATAGCCTCAAACCAGTTCTTTTGCAGATATCAGTCTTCCTTGAGTAACTTATAAGATTACATCTTAGATTAGACCAGCACCCTTCTGGTTTCTCCTGCCTATCACTCACTTGGTTCCACTGCCACTCCTTCAAAGTCCTCTGCTTTCTCATTCACTCTCTATGCACAACACTCTAGTTCCTTCCTCACCAGTAACTCTGCATATGTGCTGCCATAATTTAATGCCCATTAAATACAGACCACTGGGGAAAATGGTAGCTTCACAGGAAATTAGAGGAAACATTTATATTCCACCCTAGGGGATCTAAGTAAAACAAAAACATTTTTCAGGAAAAGACATAGCCCAGTGGTAGAACATACTTAAGGTAGTATACTTAAGGCAGTTAGCTTTAATCCCCAGGACTACAAATTAAGTAAATAAATAATTTTTCATCAACATTTCTAATAAATACTTTTCTTCATAAATAAGCTCAGGATAGTATAGCAGTATAAAACAGAATCAATACTAGCCTAAGAATTATAAAGGGAGCAACTATTAAACCAACGTTGTTCTTTGGGTCAAGAATTTATAGATCCTAGGCTGAGCTTGGTGGCACACGCCTGTAATCCCAGGACTCAGGAGGCTGAGGAAGGAGGACCATTGTGAATGTGAAACCAGCCTATGCTACACAGTGAGTTCAAGTCCAGTCTGGACTACATAGTGAAACCCCATCAAAAAGAAAGGGGAAGGGTGTTCTTTAGAGATGTGATTAAGGATCTTGAGATGGGAAAAGTCACCAAGATATACAGGTACGCCCCTAAGTGCCATTGAAAAATTCTTTCTAAAAGAAGCAAAGGAAGAGTTCACACATACATTAGAAGATAATGTGAAGATAAAGGCAGAGATTGGAGTAACAAGATCAAAGAGCATCACATCCACAGACTGGATAGCACAAGAAGTGAATTCTCCCCTAGAGTCTCTAGGAAAGGCACAGGACTGCCAATATCCATCTTGATTTAGATCCAATGAAATTGATTTTGGACTTTTTACCTCCAGAACTAAAGCAAAATAAATTTTTCTTTTTATAAGCCATCAAGGTTGTGGTACTTTGTTGCAGCAGCCCCAGGAAAATAATACAAGAATGACTGCTAATAATCCTTAGGGTTGATGAAATGTTCTGGAATTAGATACTATTGATGATTATACAATTTTATGAATAGACTAAAACATTCTATTTCATACCCTAAAATAAAATCAATTTTATTTTATGGGGTATTAATCAATATTGATTAATTTTATGGGATATGAATTCTATCCCAGCTAAGGGAGGAAAATGCCTAACAATAAGCAGGTATGACCACTGGATTAAAATGTGGATTGACCTGGAGCTGCGGTGACTGGCAGGAAGAGAATCAGAGACAGGCTCCCGTTCGCTCCATTGACTCAGAGCTACAGCAGCTAGCAGGGAAGAGGTCCAAGACAGGCTCCTGCTTCCTTTATTGACAGGACTCACAGACTGAAGACCAGTGGGAAAGCCAGAGGCACAGTAGGACCCCGGCTAGAGTGCAAACGATAGACAGGCGGGACTAGTGGTGCAGAAAAGTCCAAAGCAACAGTAACAACTGGAGCCAGCAGGTGGCAAGTTAGGTGAACCAGCTTTGTGCTGGAGGAGGGAGACACACTGCATAGAAGTAGGTGGGTAGTGCCATCTTCTTTACTTTTCCCTATTTTTTTTCTCTCTCTTTTTTGAACAGTTGTGGAGAACTCCAGCCACAGAAAACTAATCCCATCCCTCAAACCCAGAGTCAAAGATCAGACCCACACCCAGCACAAATCCACCTGCAATCATGGCTACAGTACACATTCTAGGATCAGACTTGGACCTACCACAGAACTGTCGACACTGCAGGAATCTCACTACTTTTATTTTTCTCTGTCTGATGGGCTTTCCCCTTTGTAGTCTGCTGGGTTACTGTCTTTTGTTTTGCTGTTTATTTTTATTTCTGTTGTTGTTGTTTGTGTTTTTTTCCCCTTTTCTCTTTTTCTCTATGTTCTGTTTTGCCGTTTTCTTTTTCTTTCTGTATGGTTCTTATTTTTCCATGTGTGTAATTATTTTTGTTCCTTATTATTTTATTTTTTCTCTTTTTTCCTTTTCCTTCTCTTCTACCTTCTTTTCCCTCTTGTTCATGATTTAGATGCTAAACTTTCCCTTTGTATTATTCCACTCATCCTTTTCCTCTCTTTCAGCAATCTTACTTGATTTTATGAGACTTTCATGTGGGTAAACACTGTCTCTTCCCCTTTCTGGTTCACTTAAACATACTTAGGCTTTCTCTTCCAATCCCTCCCTCTTGTATCATACAATTACCCAAAACTTGGATGATCATCCTATGCCCACCAAATTTGCTCCTAATATATTTAACCCCATCCTAACCCCTACCCCTCATAATGCCCCCTCCCCCTACAACAGGGTACAATCACTCTACTAAGTGGAAAAACACTGTATACAAGTTCCTGGTATAAGTTAAATTGTATTATATAACTATAGAACTTGTTCCTACAGTTAAAGATATCAGGCCAATAGTTACCACAATTTGTCAGTATCCAGACTAGTGCTTGAGTCTATTATTATTGCTAACTGTACTACTTTAACCAGGATGCCATAACTGTTATAATCAGTTTTTTCTCCCCTGTATGACAACACTGAGATTGCAAGGGTTCATAGCCATCACCATAGTCCAGTACAAAAGAAACAGGTCTTGAATCAAAAAGAGAGCAGCTCCACATTCTTAATATATTAGGAAGGTAAGTTCTTGGGATAGACAGAAAGACCAAGAACCAACAACATCTAAAAGACATCCTTGAGGAACAGACATCACCTAGGAAATCCTTAACACTTTGCTATTTAACATAAGAATCTACAAGCATCGAGACAGAAAACAAAATAAAATAAAAAAATAGAAAATGACAAGAGGAAGAAGTAAAATGCAACCCCAGCCCACTCAGGACAAAACCGCAGCACAAAGAGACAGAGGAAATCAGAAGCCAACCACTGGAACTTTCTGCAATGATAGCATCAGAAGTGAAAAGGCAAGTGGAAGAGGCCACAGAAATAGTAGTATCTAGGTATAAAAAGAAATGACAATCAAAATGAAAGAAATTAAAGCAGACACAGATTAAAAAAAAATAGAGGTTAGGAAAATGATGGAAACCATGAATGCCCAACATAACAAGAAATGGAGTCAATGAAACGTCCAAACACAAATCCAGCAGATGAAAAACTCCACTGAAAGTATATGCAACAGACTGAATGAAGGCAAGGATAGAATATCAGACCTAAAAGACAGGAATGTGACTAGCAACCAGGAAAAGAAAGATATCTTAAAAATAACAAGGGACCATAAAGTCAATCCAATAGTTACAAGATGAAGCAAAGAAGAACAACATAAGCCTGTAATCCTAGCATTCAGGAGGCTGAGGCAGGAGGATGGTTGTGAGTTTGAGACCATCCTGGGCTACAAAGTGAGCTCAAGGTCAGCCTGAACTGCATAGCAAGACCCTGTGTCAAAAAGACAAAAAAAAAAACAAAAACAAAAAACAGTATAATATTCATTGGAGTCCATGAGAAAGCTGGAGACAGAGCCAATGCCATTAAAGACCTCTTCACAGATATTATGGTAGAAAACTTCCCAAACATGGATAAAGAATTTGATATACAAATAAATGAAACATATAGAAACCCAAATAGCCATGACCAAGAAAACTCTACAACAAGGCATATAATAATCAAGATTCCAGAAATTCCACACAAGAACAAAATATTAAAAGCAGCTGGAGAAAAGAAACAAATTTCCTATAAAGGAAAACCTATCAGAATCACAGCAGACTTCTCAACACAAACCCCCAAATCAAGGAGAACCTACAGTGAGGTATTTCAAGCCCTAAAAGCAAACAAGCTTCAACTCAGATTGGTGTACTCTACAGAATTATCTTTCAAATTCAACAGAGAAGGAGCCGGGCATGGTGGCACATGCCTGTAATCCCAGCATTTGGGAGGCTGAGGCAGGAGAATCATTGTGAGTTCAAGGCCAGCCTGGGCTACAAAGTGAGCTCAAGGCCAGCCTGAACTGCCTGGCAAGACCTTATCTCAAAAAGACCAAAAAAAAAAAAAAAAAAAAAAAAAAAAAAAAAGAAAGAAATTCAACAGAGAAGTAAGATATTTCCATGACAAAGAATAGCTGAAGAAATTCATGACCACCAAACCAGCTCTCCAGAATGCTCTGAAGGATTTATTACAAAGAGATAATGAAAACCACAAACACAGGAACATCAATAGAAAGAAACCACCAAGCAGGGCAAGCAATTAAACAGAGAAGAAAGACAAGGAACCAACAACAGGAAAATAAGATGAAAAAGATAAGCCAATACATATCAGTTATAACCACCAATGTAAATGGTCTCAACTCACCAATCAAAGCAGACAAACAGAATGGATCAAGAAACAAGATCCATCAATATGATACATTCAAAAAACACATTTAACCCAATAAGAAATTCATAGACTCAAAGTCAAACAATGGAAAAAACAATTCTCCATGCCACAGGAACCCAGAAAAAAGGCAAAGGAAGCTATTCTATTTGCAGACAGTGTAAATTGATCAAAAGAGACACAAAAGGTCACTACATACTTGTTAAGAGAAAACTCCAAAAAGAAGAGATAACAATCATATATACACCAAACACTGGCATACCCAAATACATAAAACAAATATTAACAGACATGAACAATAAGCACTAACATAACTGTAGTGAGGGACTTTAATAACCCACTCTTACAGAGTGAGGTAGTAGATAGATCAACTAGACAACTCTCACAAATAGAGTGGGGTGATAGATCAACTAGACAAAAATTCAACAAAGAAATATCAGAATTAAAATAAACCTGTAAACAAATGAATTTGATAGACATCTACAGAGTTTTCCACCCCAAAACATCAGAATATACATTCCTTCAACTGCACATAGGACATTCTCCAAAATAGATCACATACTAGCCCACAAAACATGCTTAAGTAAATGTAGAACAACTGAAATCATTCCTTGCATACTACCTGACCATAGTGCAATGAAACTGGAAATCAGGGCTGGGGATTTAGCTCAGTGGCACAGTGCCTGCCTGGCAAGTGCAAGGCCATGAGTTCGATTCCCAGTACCAGAGAAAAAGCAAAACAAAACAAAAAAAATGAAACTGGAAATCAATGACAAAAGGAATCACAAAAACTACACAAACACATGGAAATTAAACAACACATTTCTGAACAACCAATGGATCACAGAGGAAATTAAACGTGAAATTTCATAGCATATACAATTAAACAATAATGCCAATACAACATGCCAAAACTTATAGGATATGAAAGCAGTCCTGAGAAGGAAATTTATACGGATAAACTCTCATATCAGTAAAACACAATGAGCTCAAATAAACAACCTAATGTTGAACTTCAAACTTCTAGAAAAAAAAAAGAACAAATCAAACCAAAGCTCATACAAGGGAGGAAATCATGAAGAGCAAAAATTAATGCAATTAAGACTAAAAAATATACAAAGAATCAATGAACTGAAAAGTTGGTTCTTCCACTAGCCAGAGCAATTAGACAGGAGAGAGAAATAAAAGGAATAAGGATAGGAAAGGAAGAAGTGAAACTATCACTATTTGCAGATGACATGATACTTTATATGGAAGA